>NC_056741.1:262946203-263313703 GCF_019279795.1 Protopterus annectens | reverse complement strand
GGAGTTTGAATTAGTATGGGGTTGGGTAAAGATGGATGTAATATTGGATATAGTGTTGATAAAGTGGTTGTTGAAGAGAGTGGCTATTTTTGTTAGGAAATAGAGTGGGTTTGGCTGCAGTTCCAGAGTTTAGAAGTGAGCAGATGCCTGTCTAGAATTTTTTAGGATGGTTTCTGTTGTTGGACTGGAATTTTTTGTCTTTATTTCTTTTTTAACATGGTTATGGAGTTGCCTGTAATGTTGTAGGGTGGTAGGATTTTTCTGTTTTTGCCAGTGTTTCTATACTTTATCTCTGTTTTGCATTATTTGTTTTGTTGACCATGTTAGCCAAGGTGCTGAATTAAATATTATCATTTTCATGAGTGGGATACAAGTTTATTTAGGGTTTCAAGAAATAGGTTGTTGAAGCAGTTGGCAGCTTTGTCTAGGGGAATGTTATTTTAGAATATTCCAATTTATGTGTTTTAGTTGATCAATGCATATTTGGGGGTCAAAGCTGGTTAGGTTCTTGGAGTGTTTGTAGTGGTGTTCTTTTTGGAAGGATGAGGAAGTTCTGAGGATGAAAGCAGGGAGATGATCGCTTAGAGTATTAGGGATGGTGCCTGCTGAGGAGATTTTGCTTGGGTCACTGACCAGTATCCAATCTATGATGGTGCCTTCAAAGTGGGAGTTAAATCTAGTAGGTGATGTAATTAGTTGGGTAAAATGAAATAAATTTGTATTAGAGGAGGGATGTTTTGAGCAGATGTGGGACCAGTTTATATCTACATCTCCTAGAATAATGACTTCATTTTTTGATGGTACTAGAGATCCAGGCAAGGATATCTTCAAGGATAGGTACATTGTTGCTGGGAGAATGTAAATGACTACAATGAATTTCTGCAGTGGCAAATTTTGGGATGGAGTTGGAGAAGGGGGTTATGTAGTATGAACTAGGGTAGAGTAGGGTGACACCTCCTCCTTTTTTGTGGTTTCTATCTGTTCTAATGGTATTGAAACCTGGGGGGATTCTGAGTCTTTTATAGTTGGTTTGAGCCAAGTTTCAGTGGCAGCAACAATGTTAGATTGGTAGAGGGAAGTCCAGGCATTAAAGTCAGCAATTTTGTTACAAACACTTTGGAAATTGAGTGTGATTAGCTTTAGGGATTTGAAGGAGGTGGGTTGAGTAGAGAGGGTAGATGAGGTGGGTCCTGGGTTGGGTTTCATATCTCCACTGAGAGGAATTGTAGAGAATCTGGGTGTGTGGACTGAGCTTTGTAGTTGTTTTCTTGGTCTATTGATGTGTGTGTAGGGGGTGGGAGTGGGGATTGTTATTTTTTATATATATATATATTTTTTTTTCACTTTAGAAGCTCAAAATACTGAAATGTCGAAATTCAGCATTTCAAGCCCATAAAGTGGAATTCTGAAAAGAGTGAAAGCTCAGAAGCGCGAAATTCAAAACCTCAAATACCGGAGGTTTTGAATTTCATGCTTCTGAGGTTCTGCTGTGGTTTCAGATTTAGGTAAGTGTGTGTGTGTGTGTGTGTGTGTGTGTGTGTGTAAGGGTTTTGGGTAGGGGGGCTGTGGTGTGTGTTAATGTGTTTTGTTGCTGTGATGTGTATGTGCGAGCAGAATGCAGCTTGTGTGGTGTGTATGTGTTTGTGTATAGTGTGACCTTGGAGTTAGAATATTTAACTAGGGGGGTGCAGGGAAGCTTCCCTCCCTTTTTTATGTAGTAGAGAGCTTGTGTTTGTGTCTGGGTAGGATGGTGTGTGTGTGTCTGTGTGTGTGTGCGCAGTAGTAGCAAAATTCAAAATCTCTGTTGTGCAAGAGTTTGAATTTCACGTTTGTGAGTTTCCTATGTTTCAAACATTCGATGTTATAGCTTCAAAATACTGAATTTCAACATTTCAGTATTTCAAGGGTATAAAGTGAATATATATATATATATATATATATATATATATATATATATATATATATATAGTTCCCTATCAGAAGCCTGAAACACTATAAGCTTGAAAATCAAAATCCTGAAACCAAAAGCCTGAAAATTCAAAATCCCGAAAACCCAAAATCCTGAAAACACAAAATGGACATACTGACGTCATTGTGGCTTTGCTATTGTTAGCCCTGTGGTGTTAGGTCATGCGTTGGGTTCAGGTGAGTGTGCAGTTGGTTTTATGTTAGGGTTAGGGGTGGTTTAAGTGAATTAGGGTTAGGGCGCAGGTTAGGCATGTATGCAATAGTGACAAATATTGGGGTTAGGGGCGGTTTAAGTGAGTTAGGGTTAGGGTGCGGGTCAGGTGAGTGTGCGATATTGACGGAGCTTAGGGTTAGGGTTAGGGTCAGGGTCAGTTGGTAGATATTAGTGTCTTTATAGTGACATATTAGCATTATTTGTGTTTTCAGGATTTTGAGTTTCAGGATTTTGGGTTTTCAGGATTTTGAATTTTCAGGCTTTTGGTTTCAGGATTTTGATTTTCAAGCTTATAGTGTTTCAGGCTTCTGATAGGGAACTATATATATATATAAATATATATATATATATATATATATATATATATATATATATATATATATATATATATATATATATATTTTCACCATTATTGTTAAATGGAATTTTTCACTTCTTATTAAACCATTCTTTCAATTCATCTAATGTAGTTGTGTGTGAAGATATTCTATTTTCTATAAATAGCTTATAGTTTATGGTTAATGTAAGTGTTAAAGCACTGGGTTCTGATACAAGAATACTATCATTTGTGTAGCAAAATCATATCAGCAGAGTGTGAACATTAAGGTGATACCTACCCTAAGATTATCCAGTCTGTTACATTCATGAAATTTGTCTAAATTGTTAACATTTAGCGGAGGCTATCTTCTCTGCTACCACTTGTATCTGATTTTCCAAAAATATAACTGAACTTCTGTCAATATTAATTTGCCTTTTATATTATTTGTTAAAAACTATAATTTTTGCAAGTTTTAGCTCTAATTCCTGATATCTAGTGGATGTTCACTAATATAGTCAATTTTTGATATTCTGCAATAACCATAGTAAACATCCCCATATCATCCTTATACGAAAACAATATCTTAGGAATAATTATTTCTCTCACAAGAGTGATACTCTTTCTTTTAGCTTTAAAAGATCAATTTGTTATTATTTCATAATGATTAAAAGTAAATCTCTGAATGGAAAAGTGGAGTAATAATATTGGTTGTTAAAGGGTCTCCAATAGTGATACAAAAGGGAAAAATAATGGTAGATTTTTGGTGGTAAGGACTACTGGTAAAGGAGGAGAGTTATGCTGGCATGCATTATATTATATCAAAAACTGTTATGGAGTTTAATAACATTTTGGGAGAAATAATTAGCTTTCAGCAGGGAATATTACTTATAGGTGGGGATTGGAAGTCGATTTGCATTAGTGAGGATGTATCAGGGGGACCTAAAATGGAAAATATAACAAAAGTGGGTAGCTTCCTGAAGTAAATTATGAATATATTTGGTATGGAATATGTAAATTCAGTTGTAGGAACTCAGGCAGAATTTACATATTGTTCCTCAAGGTACAATAACTAGGCTAGACTGGATAGAAATTACATGTCTCGGTAATGCTAGATCCTCATCACACCACTGTTCCTCACTGCAACAACTAAACTGGCTAGAGCTACCACTCTATCTCAACTACCTGCACTTAACTACTGCACATAAAATGATATATAAATCCACAGCATGTCCGTCTCTCTCCTCCTTACTATCATTGTACCAACCAAATAGACCTCTTAGATCAGAACATAAAACACTGCTTAAGGTAGACAAACCCCACCTCCCAGTCGATGGAATGCTCTATTCCTTCACTGTTTCCAAACTTTGGAATACCCTCCCAACCACAATAACCTCCGTCACCTACCCTCCACTCTCTAAAAAATCTCTTAGACGACACCTCTCCTCCTGCTGGTTATGCCCATGCCAAAAATAACCCTCTCACTTTCTTCCCTACTGTGCCACTCCCACTTTACCCCTCCTCTTTCCACTCAACTGGTCAAAATGTGGGTACTCTACATGTTCTAATATCACAGTTAATTCAATGTCTAAGATTGTTCACTGCACTGCCTTCTATAACTATATGTCTGTAGTTTATGCATTTGCCTTCTAGCTATCTATGTAACTGTAACTAGCTTTCTATCTTTTATTGTAATCTTCAACATGTTTAATGCTCATAAGGAGCTTTTCTCCCTGAGCCTCCACTGAAAATGGGCTCATCTAGGCTCAGTGGACCTTCCCGGTAAACAAATGCAATATATAAATAAATAAATGTGTGCATTTAATTGAAAGCTTCGACACACATTCAATAGCTATTTCAGATCATGCGCTGATAAAAATGTAGCAGGGTAATCAAGTAAAAATGAGACACGGGTGCTTCCCCCAGCACCATTTGTTAAAAACATAGGAATTTAAGAACTGGGTAGTGGACATTATTTGAGAGTTATTACGGAAGATAGAAATTTCTTCAGACATGATAGCTAGTAAGTGGAATAAAATTAAAATGGAGTTTAAAAATAAAATAGACATAAAAGAGAAAGCAATATGGTTAATAAGTCACAGAAATAATTTAGAGGGGCTGACAAGAGTTAAAGTATTGAAAAATAAGGGAAATCTCAAAGAACAAGAAGAGGTGCAACTGCAGAGTGCTGAAGAGAAAATAAGAGAGTATCCAGAAAATGTGAATGAGTTTAGAGAGATTGCTGTTAAGCAAATGTTTTTGATAACTCCAGAGCACAAAAGCTTTTAGCACAATGACTTATGTAACAGAAAGAAGAAATGGTTGTTGCCAGACTTAATGACCCTATAACAAGAAAAATAACCGGAGATCCTGCAAAGGTATTACAATATTTTGGAAATTTTATGAACATTTAGATAAAACATAGAAATGTGGAAATCAAGAAAGAGCAGAAATTGAAGTATTTATGGAAAACTTAATTATGCTAATGTTGGAGACAGATGAGGTTCAACAACTAATAGTTAAGATAGGAGGAGATGAGTTAAAAACTCTGATGTATAATCAATCTGCAGGGAAGTCTCCAGAAGCAGATGGTATTCTTGTGGAAGTTTGGGAAGAAAGTGCAAAGATCTGGAATACTTTGTTTAACAGTATTTTAAAAGGAGGGAAAGCACAATTGCCAAATGAGGATAAAGACCCTTCAGACCCAGCATCATATAGGGTTCCTATTACCTGCCTGAATGTTTAGGTTAGCGAATACCTAAATGTCAATCTGGTAATAGCTAAAGCAAAAAAACGTGAACGGCTGATTTAATGCAGGGGAATGACTTCTCTTGGCTGTTATGCGGATTTCGCCCCTTTTCCCAGAGTTGGTATATTTAGTTAGGGGGGTGGGGGGCTAAGCCCCCACTTCATTTTGTTTTAAATTTTTTTTTTTGCGGCCAAGGGAATTAATTCCCTACTTTAAATTGGCTGTTTGTTGTTTTAATTTTTCAATATTACCAGATCAACATTTAGGTATTTACTAACCTAAACTTTTGATTGGATAATATAGACGCCAGCATATAGATCCATTTCAGTGTTAAACCATGGTTATAAATTGTTCATGTCTATACTAAAAGAATGACAAAGGTGTTGCCAAAATTGGATCAATGTAGTTTTGTGGAGGAGAGGCAAAATTTTGACAATATAATAGAACAATCCTGATCCAAAATGACGCAGAATGTAAGAAAAATACTGCTGCTGTTGGTAGGTCTTGATGCAGAGGAAGGTTAATTAGAAGGGTATATGAATGGTCAGTAGCAATAATTAAAGTGAAAAGTTCTTCTCTGATAAGTTGTGTTTGAACAGAAAAAACAAGTAGGCTAAAACTAGTGTCCCCTTTTCCCCGTTATTTGCTTTGTATTTAGAGCCACTGGCAAAGAAAGCAAGGGTCTCAGAAATTCAAGAATATAATTGGTATGATAATCAAGAAAAATTATCTTTATTTGCACGATATTATTTGGTATCTGATAAATCCAGAAAAGGTATATCTCAGTGTTGTAGAACATTTTGAAACAGTTTCATGTCTTTTTGAGGTACTAAATTAAAGATGATAAAACAAATTATGTACCCACACAAATTGGTTCAGCAATGCCCATATTTATGGAGACACAAGATAAAGGAGTTAGGAGCATGAAGCAAAAATGCTTCTGCAATGACTGTTAAGGATATATGTGAAGAAACTAAACAAAAATAATACAAAAGTTGAGAAACTGGAAGCTCTTGTTTATGCATATGGATAGTAAGATTCATGCAATAGAAATGTGTTTAGACCCTTTAGTTTTATATACAGGTCAGGCATATTATCAAGCAGAGGAGACATTGTGGGCAATAATTAATTTAAGAGTTGAAGGAAAGTATCTGGAAGAGGAAGAGGGCTAGAATTTAGTGGGATAAGTTGATCCTTCAAATAGAATAAAGTGGTTTAGGATTACCAGATTTGAAGGAATATTTTAGAGCTATAGAGTTAAGGCTCATATGCATAACACAGTTTATTTATTTATTTGCTTTTGTTTAACTGGAAAGTCTGAGAACTGTAATGCCCATTTTCAGAGGAAGCTCCAAAAAAAGGATAAGAATACATTTTTTGACAATTTAAAAGAAAAACAGTCAACAAATATTATTTGTAAAGTATTTTAAAGCTAATGTTAAACAAACTTTATTTACAAAGCATATCAGATTAAGAAAATACATGTTTTCAAAATATTGTGAGTAGAATCAAAAATACTATATTAATACATTTACATAGTATCCATAGCAGACAGGATTGCATACTTCAAGCTGTAGGTGAGATACAGATGCATAGTTTATTAGATGCTAGGTGATATTTTAGGGCAAATTCGAATTGTTACAGGTTATTTAAAAGGATGATGTGGTCTGGAAGTTTGTTCCACTCCTTGGAGATGGTCAAAGAAAATAGCAAGTCACCGTAATAATTTGATTTATTAGCAACAGTTTAATTTCTGAGGATCTTAGGGCTCTATTTGGTACATGCCACTGGATAAGATTTGACAGTGTGGGTGTTTTAAGTAGATGAAGTATTTTGTATGCTGTGAGTAGCTGGGGGAGGGTAAAATTTGTATTGGAAGTTCAAGCCAGTTGAGAATATTGAGGGCTGTACAGTGTAGGCAGCAGTCTGGGAGACTGCATGCAAATTTACTAATCTTGTTGTAGGTGCTTTCTAGTTTGTGTTTAGTGGAAGAGTTGAGATTTGTGAATATTGTTAAGGCATATAAGATGGTTGGAAGAAGGGAGGTGGCAGCAATTTTCTTTTTGCTATGATTGCTTAGCACTTGCTTTGCTCAGTAAAGAGAGCTTAGTTTACAGTGTGTCTTTTTGACTGCAGGATTAAGGTATAGATCAAATTTTAACCTATCAATAATAATTCCTAGTAATTTTGAGATGATAATGTTTTACATTTTTGTGTTGTTTGAGGAGGTTAGAAAAGACTGGGAGGAAGTGTGGAAAATCAATTTATAAGGGGAAATAGGACGGCATATGCATGGCTCCCAAGTATGCAACAAAGTCTAGAAGGTTTAGGATTTTACAAGTGTTTGCATAAGTATTTTATATCCCCAAGTAGACTACAAATAATTTTCCTTTAGGTGGATAGCAAATGTTGGAAGTGTGATGGGGAAGAAAGATATATCTAAGAACATATATTTTAGGAGTGTAACGTGCTGGCAAAATTTAAAAATTCCCTACAGAGTACATTGCCAGAAATATTGTGTGAACAAATGCCTGTAACTAATGAAATGATTATTTTGATCTGAGACACGGGATCTGAATTGCCTAGAAACAGTAAGTTTGATTCTGTTGGCTGCCAAAAAGCAATTACTGGATAATGAAAATCAAAGTCTAAACAGACAGTATTTGAAGTATTAAGTCTTATAAAGGAGACAAAAAGAACTGGAAGAGGGATCCTTATAAAAAAGGAACAAATTATATAGAAATAAATAGCATTTGTGGGAAAAATATTGCAGGATAACATTCAGGAGGAGGAATTAGGTTTAAGGGAAGGTAGGAATTGAGCAATTTACATTTGGTTGGTGACAAAGAAAGAGGACATATGTGATGCATAATGTTTGTAAATGAAAAAATGTTAATATGGTTTAATTTCTTTTCTATTAATTCATGTGTGATGTCCGTGTCTCAAACAGTAATTTAATAAAGGTGTTTAAAAAAAGTAAAACTCTCAATATATTCTTGTAGAAGTGTTTATTATAACTGAATGATCTAATTTGAGATTTGTGGAAAGCCCACCCATTTTCTGGTTATTATTCAATGTACTTATGTTTACTGATAAAACGTTGTGTATCACAGCACATTTGTTTCCTGAATATTTATATGTATTTTTGTAGTAATACCCCATAGTATCCAAATATTTCTAGTTTTGGGTTTATAACATATAACAGAATCAAAGAGTAAGCATTCTATATATCATGTTAGGATTAGCAAATACAATTAAGATCAAATTTAAACTGTAATCCACAGGTAAACTATTAACATGCCAATTAAACTGCCCTTCTACAATCTTACAGCTAGCTTAATCAACATTTACCTCATAAGTCCCTCTTCGATGAAAAAGAGATCAAACCATTTTACATTTAAAATCTACATAAGTAGAATTGTTTTAATGAAATCATTAATATTCTAGCTCAAATAAAGTTTGTATGAGATCCTCTACCATATCAATTACACTTAGCTGTATCTGTCATTGCTCAACATTCATTCAACAGTTGTTAAATCTTACCAGCTGTGATTTTCCATCACTCTCTCTCTCATATTTATGAACGTGTATATGAGTTTGATATATTTCATAAAAATATATTCCATAGTCCATGTTGATTAATTTAAAAAACAGGTATCAGTTAGTAATATGACACTCTCTCCTCTCTCCATACCTCCCAATCACCACCAGTGTACCACAAGGTTCTATCCTTGGTCTCCTCCTCTTTAACCTTCTCATCAACATCCACACAACAGGTCTCCCTAATACAATACACAGATGACTGCACTCATATACACATCATACAACTTGGCACATTTCCAAAAACGTACTCGGGGGGGGGGGGAGAGAGCATTAACAGATGCTGAAATATGGCTTTGTAACTCACCACTTATGCTAAAAAAAAAAAAAAAACACTAAATTTAAAATCCTCCCTCTTAATAATACAAGTGCAGTCACTTCTCATAGCAAATTATTAAGGATTATAGTGGAAGATAATTTTTTTACACATTTTTTTTTTATATGCAGGTCAAATTTAAAATTATCAAACACTATGGATGCTTATAGAGCCAAAAAGTTTCTCACCAATACATCTAAAACTACACTTGCCACTACTTTCTGCTGCTCCCATACTTATTAACCTCCAGGTTTTACAAAAATGTAAGACAATTATATAATGAGGGTAAATTTGTAGTAAATGCCCCTTTCAGAACTCACCACTGTATAGCACTAAAAACCCTAGATGGGTTAGAACTACTGCATCAACTGGTATATGCACAGCTTCTTACCACCTTTAATATTATCCAGCTCCATCTGCTTGCCCAACACTAAATACCATTCTACACAACTGTATTCCCAGTCAGTAATTATTAGCTAATGACCAAAATCTCCTCTCAGTCCACAAACCTATCAAATCTGCTGGGCATTGTCTGCACTTGTACCATGTAGTTATGGCCTGGAACTCCTTAGCTTTATCTATCAAATCAATCCCCTCCATCTGGTCCTTTAAAGCCATTCTGAAAGAATTCATAGCCAAAAGCTGTCTCTGTTCTTGCTCAACCCCAGGAAAAATGGTATCCCTAAATATGAACAAGTACCTATTTATGCTTTATACTTCATTACTCCCCCGTATTCATTTACTTCTTAATTTCAATCAATTTCTTTCCCTTGCCATAACCCTGTTGTTTTTGTCTCACTTCTTATTGCAGTTCATGTTTGTATTATACTAATTTACCTTTAAGTTTTCTAAACTGACTAAAATTTCTCTAAATATTAAATCATTGTCATAGAATTTGTACATATTATTAATCAATGTTTTCACATTATGTCTAGTTTGGTATAATTACTTAAACTGTAGATGTTTGTATATTATTGTTGAAGATTGTAAAATTATTGTACTTAAAATAATTTTGTAAAAATAAGGAGTTTATTGTGCTTAAAATGATTTTGCAATAATTTGGAGCTTTTCTCTCCAGACCATCTGTTGAAAATGGGTATCTACCCAGCTGGACCTCCCCTGTAATCAAATGTCAGCAAATAAATAAAATAATATATAGTCACTATTCACATCTAAATATGCTTTATTAAGTATATCTATGCTTATGCGACTTTATTTTAAAAGTATTTATAAGTGAAACATCCTATAACTTATCCTTAAACCTCAAAAAATACATTAAAATATTCAATTCAATGTATTTATATAAAATATACTTATTTTGTTAAAATTCCAAGTGTAGACTGCAACATCAGTGTGAATATTATACTAAAGACAATAACTTATTCAAACATTAAGCTCAATACATCTAAACAGTAGCAAAGCCCATCTCATGGAGTCCAGTTCTCTGCCTCAAATGCTTTCTCAGTTAAAATTAGAAAGAGCCTAATCTAGATAAAATGAGAGTCTCCTCAATTGTTTGTTCTACATCGTGGCTTGGGTTCAAAGTTGAGTTCAAGTTCAAGTCTATTATTAAGAGCTAAGCAGATTACATTTATTTATTTATTTTATTTGTTTACCAGGATAGTCCATTTTCAGTGCAGGCCTGGGGGGGAATCCCCAAGTTACATTCAATCCATGGCAAGTTCAAAATACAGACATTTAGAATCACAATTATAATAAAACATGGAGAACACAGTCACAGGTTAAAATACAATGCATGTTGTACATCTATAGGGAAAAAAATCACAATTAGAACATAGTATAAGAGCAAAACAAGTGTAGGCAGTTTTATCCAAAACTGCATAAGGCATCAGTCAAATATTTCATATAAAAATTAATGACAGTCTGTTAGAAATTAGGAGAAAATATGGATAGTGTTATTCAGCGGGAATTTAGACAGATGCAGAGCCATGATTTGAGTAGGTGGGACTTGAGCTGTATTTTAAATATTTGGGGGTTAGCAGTGGTTAATATTGATTGGGGGGAATCATGTTCCTATCCTGGACATACTACTGGAGTACAGAGAGTCACCATGGGAGTTGTTAGTCTTGGTTACTTGTAGAAGGAGCTTATCAGAAGATCTGAGTTGTCTTGTGTTGAAATGGGTTTTTAGTAGGTTTTGTAGAGCTGGATATTTTTCAGGTTTATATACTATCCTGTGGGCTATTGTAAGATGTGAAAATATATGGAGATTGGGCAATTCCAGCCAGTTTAGTTCTTGTAGTGCAGTACAGTGGTGTGCTCTATGCAGGGAGCTGCTAGCAAATCTGGCAATTTTATTTTAGCATACTTCAAATTTAGTTAGTTCACTTTTCTTCAAGTTAGTGAATATGGCAGAGGCATATAGAAGGGGAGACAGCAAATGTGTCCTGGCAATAGAATTCCTGGTAAAATCTGTAAGATATGGTTTGGCTCTATAAAGGGAGCCTAGTTTAATGTGAACTTTTTTAATGATGGTTGCCAGATGTTTACTGAATTTCAGGTTACAAATTGTGACACTAAGAAGTTTGGTTGTGATACTTGTTCAATCTTGGTGTTATTTGATAAGTAGATTTGAAAAGGAGTGTGTAGGTTTCAGGGTTTATTGGTTGAGAATATCATTAGTTTTGTTTTATTGGGGGTTCAGTATTAATTGTGAGCTAGTGATCCATGTCTCTACAGCAGTGAACGAGAGCGGAGTTTTTTCTTGAAGTTCAGGGAGGGAGTTACACATATAAGTGTGGAGTTGTCTGTGTATTTTATGATTTTGGCTAGGTCAGTGGCATAATGGAGTTTGTTAGGTAAAAGATGTTAAATAGGAGTGGATCTAAGATTGATCCCTGAGGTACCCCTAGTGTAATGGATAATGTAGGAGAGAATGCATTATACCATTTCACTGCTTGTTATCTAAGTAATCATGGAACCACTGAAAGGCAGAGTGGCTTAGTTTAAGAGATAGAAGTTCTTGTAGAAGTTTCTGGTGGGATACTGTATTGAATGCTTTGGACATGTCTAGGAATATTGAGGAGACTAGTTGACCATTGTTTCTATGATGGTAAATGGTGTCGGTAAAGCTTAACAGTGCTGTGGTTGTGCTATGGTTAGGTTGAAAGCTATGTTGGGTGTTAGGAGATCATTTGAGAGTAGTTGAGTCATGATTTCTGCATGAATGCATTTTTCTAAGATTTTGGATAGGGATGATAGAATTGTGATAAGTCTGTAATAAGATAGGTCAGTATTGGTCACCCCTTTGTGTATTGGTATTATGTAGAAAGTTTTCTAGATTTTGGGTATATGGAGCTCATTTATAGAGTGATTAATTAGTACTGAAACTGGGTAGGCTATGGCATTAGCTGCTAAGTTAAGGTGGTTGGTAGATTGTCAGCAGCAGGGGTGGTAGGCTTTAGTTTGTTAAGCATTCTTTTTATTGTGCTAGATGATACTGTTTAAGGAAAAGTTATTGGCTGAATTATGAGGTTCAGTAGGGATTTTTAGTGGGGTAGTACTATTTGTTTTGGTAAGGTTTAGGATGGAGCTAATGAAGTAGTTATTGAATTGAATTGCAATGTTATCTTATGTATTTGTGGCAGAGGGATTTGGGGTTACAGATTGGCCTGGCTGTAGTAACTGATTTAGACTTGTCCAGATTTTTTGGGGAGTTATTTTGATATTTTTGTTCTATTGTTAAACAGTGGGATTTTTTGTCATTTTTTGGCCTATTTTTTGATCTATTTCTAAGTTGATGGTAATTATTTAGTGTAGTTGGGTTTTTATTGGAATGGTACATCCCCCAGGCTTTGTCTCCAGTTTTGAGTAAGAAGTCTAGTCTCTTTAATTAGCCAAGGGCATAGTTTGTTTTTGTTCTTATGGTTCTCAGTGAGTCTTGATTATTAAGTATATCCAGGAATGTATCATTAAAGTAAGAAACTGCAGTGTCAAGAGGGAGGGACAACAGAGACCAGTCACACTGCTTTAGGGTTGATATGAAGTTTTGAGAAGAGTTTTTTTGTTATGTATTTGCCTAAATATTGCGGTTTTGGGGGAGTGTGCGCTTTGTCGAAGTAGATAAGTGGATAGATGGTCACTTAGTATATCTGGGAGACATCCTGACTGTTTACAAGTGAAGTTTTGTTGGATAAGGTCCAGTCTTTTTAGCTATTCGAGTTGGGTATTTTGTTAATTGGGAGAAACCATGTAAGTTTATGAAATTTGTGGGATTTTCAGATGTGCAGGTAGACCAGTCTAAATTGAAATCACCCATGATAATAGTTTCTTGTGAAAAGGTTCTGATGTCCAGTCTAAGAAGTATTCTATTAAGGTGGGGTCATTGTTTGGGGGATGTAAATTGCTATTATGGTAATGTATTTGCTGGGGTTTAGTTCTAGTCTAGAAAATAAGATCTCTGCTTTATTAAAATTAGATGGGTGTGGGTCTAGGTGATCAAGCTTCATTGAGTTTTTATACATAATTGCTACACCTCCACCCTGCTTGTTTAACCTGTCTAATCTATGAATGTCATAGCTTCTGGTGAAGAATCTCATAACATATTGCAGGTTTTAGCCAGATTTCTGTTAAGACAGCTATGTCTGGAGAGTAGACCGTGAGGAATTCATGCAGTTTATGTATTTTGTCAGACTCCTTAGGTTCATGTTAAGCAATAGCCGGTCAGATGTTGTCTAGGGAAGGTAAGTGTTACTAGAATTATTTGTAGCGGTGATATATCTAGTTGTAGTTGATTTGTATTAGATCCTGGGTTTGGGTGAACATCGCCACAAAGCTTAATTATAGATAATACTTTTGACAGAAAGTTAGAGTATTTGAGTATAAGTTTGGTTTGAAAGTGGTGTGGGGTTGGGTGCGTTTAAGAATGTATTTACATTTGAATAGTTTTACATTGGTGGTGTTTAACAAGCTGGCTGCAGTATTAAAGTGGATTATGTTATTGTGTTGCAGTGTAGAGATAGAAATGGTTGGGGAAGGGCAGGTTATAAAAAGTTTCTGATGGCAGGCTATAATTTTGGATAAAAGGTATAGTAGAGTTAGGAGTGAAATGTGAGTACCATGCATGGTGAGCAGGATGATGGAGTGGAGTAAAAGTAGTAGAAAAAGGGAGCATTTGAGTATTTATTGTGGTAATTAGTAGACCGAGGAGAGAGTATGGGTAGTAATGAATAAGAGTGGGATAGTGTGTGTGTACTATGATGGGTAAGAGGGGAGGGATAAGTAAGATGTTATATAGAGCAAATTAGGTGGAGGTTTAATGAGCAGTAGGGTGGAGAGTTAGAGGTATAGGGACCTAATTGGTTGATTGGACTTGGAGCTGTGGTCTGGTTCAGTTAAATGCATTAGTAGTGGAGTGGGTGGGAATATGAGGTAGGGCAGTGGAGCGGAGTGAGATGGAGCATAGCAAGGGTAAACTGAGCAGAATGGAGCTGACACTATTTGAAGAATTCATCAGGAACAAACTTCGCATTGCTAGCACCAATATATAATGTGCTAAAATGTTAAATTACCCAGCAATAAACTGCAAATGTATTTGCTTACAGTCAAAAAGAGTAGCATGTATATAATACTGGTTACACCTATCTGGTGATGTAATTAGTAAGGGGTGAGGAGATTTAAGCAGCTGTATTCATGGTGAAGAGCTCACCATTCACAATACTAGTTGTATACTGTAAGACAGAGGGATAGACTCTGATGTACTGCAAAGTTTTATTGAGCATGATAGTCATTACAGACCCCTACATAGATGAAATTACAATTGCAGCTTCTTTCCTTCTTCTGCAGGAATTTCTGTGTGGTTTAAGAAGACACTATCATGTTCTCAGTGTGGGGGGAGCACGGTGGAGGCTCAGCGGACTGTGTAGGCACTGTGAAGGTGAAAAGAGAACCAATTACAGAAGATATGTGCAGGGGAAAGAGAACAGAAAAAAAACTTATTTTGAAGTTACACAGTTAAGCACATGTAATTTAAGCATAGTATTCTACAGTTAAAAATGTAATTTCAAGCACAGAATTCTACAAGGTAATGGCTATCTACAGATTGTTTATAAGCTAAAACCAATATATTATATATCTAGCACAACTAAATTTTACCTTCAACAATTAGAAAACTCTAATGTTGCTGCTGTTACAGAATAGTGCCCCAACTTACTTTTGTTATCCAACAACAAAACCACATATGGCAAATACTTTCCTAATAATCTTTTCACAAAAATATAGAATGCAGCAGAATGCTAATTACTGAATATACAGCAGAACCTTGTCAAAAAAAAAAAAACAATTTAGACGCACATATAAAAATGTTCACATGTTCATTCATTGATTGTGCGGTTTCATTATTCCAGCTTTTAGAGGTAATAATCAGTAAATTATCAGCTGGCAAGAGAGGGATAGCTGAAGGAGCAGGAGTGTCCATTTGCAGAAGTTCATAATACCTTTTTTGTACTTCTGACATCTCAGTGGAATCCCACTTAAAGAACTCCCCCATTTTGGAAATGGTCTCCCCAAAGGTGAGATCCTCACCTGGGAAGTCCATCTCAGCAGAATCCTCCTCTGGGGTGGCATAACCAAGGGGGGGATGGCAACTGGGACACATAGGATAGAAAGTTCTCTGAAGAGGAATCAGATGAATCCTCAGCTTCTGGTGGAAGAATATCTTGAGCCTGAGGCCTAGGGCTAATTAAGGGGGAGCCACTGGGGAGGATGAGAGTGTAGCAGGCCTAAGAGCCATGAAAACATTGAAGAGACACTGAAAAAAGGCCTGTCAGTCTGGTTGGCTCTCTGCAGGATGAGAAACATGTTTTGACTTCTGTTTTCTTTTCAGTGAAGGCCTAGAGGGTATAGGGCCCAAGGTAGGCCTAGAGACACAAGGTTCTGTAGCAGGTTCACGTTGGCCACAGGAGGGATGTCAGGTGGAAGAGGTGCAACAATGGATTCAGGCCTAGCAACTTTGACCTTTTTCTTAGGTGGCTCAACAGGCTAATCAGATGTCCCCTCCATAGCTAAAGCTAAGTGTTTAGGATGCTGATTCTCCAAATAAATATTAAGGGCATACAGATGGCTGCATAGGGTCTTCGGGAAGAAGGTCTGACAGATTGCACAGGTCCTTTGGTCGTGAGTAGGTCTTGTGGTCATACATCATCAAGAAAACTGAACAGTTCATATAATTTATAAACCAAAATAATTATGCAAATAAATTTAGGATTTATAATGGCCAATTTTCAAGAACAGATATGATATATTACTAAAGGGAAACAGAAAATGTTACAAGATTACTAAAAAAAAGTAGTCAATGTCATTTAGTTACTCACATTAATTGATTCAAAGATAAATTGGGCAAGCTGGGGTAAAACTAGTGTTTAAGTTTTGTAATAAAAAAATAAGTTGCTTCAAATCCATTTAGATAGAACTATCCGCCTTTTTTAAATATATTTTCTGATAAGTGGGTTTATTCTCTAGATACTGAGGAAAGTTTTCAGAATCTTGTTAAAATTCTTAAATTTTCTTTTCTACCATAAATTTGATAGAGCTCATTAGAAACAATATACTGTTCCTTAGCTTCCTATGTGGATGTTTTTTGGTAGAATGTCCAGACAGGAATTCTTTCAGAAACAGTTTATGGGAGAGGATAGATGGCATCCACACTGGATTTCTCTTTTTGTTTCTTTTCTCTAGCTCTCTCTTTCTCTCACTCATTCAGCACTCTTCTTCTTTTGGCTTTTCCCAGTTAGGGGTCACCACAGTGGATCACCTGTCCACTCATGACTGGCAGTGGAGTTTTACGGTGTCGAGTTGCCAGCCCGGCGCCCAACCTTCCACAGAAGGCACACACACCTAGGGCCAATTCAAAGTGTCCAATCCACCTACAGCATGTCTTTGGGATGTGGGAGGAAACTGGAGCACCCGGAGGAAACCCACGCGACCACAGAGAGGACATGCAGACCCCACACAGAAGGCACCCCAGCCAAGGATCGAACCGGAGAACCTCTTGCTGTGAGGTGGCAACACTAACCGCTGCACCACCATGGCCGCCCTCATTCAGTACTCTAACAATGTTAAATCTGCAGAGTTGAGGTCTGTACATCTAAGAAACTACACACCATGACTGCATTAGACTGTTAGACTTCTGGACTGTTATTGTCATCTAGAATTTATTGTTCCTCAGGTTACCTCCTCTATATTATAATAAATACTCATTTCTGTATGTAATTAAAATTTAACTTTTATTCAGCTTATAATAATAAAAGTCCCTGGCACTCTATTGTACAGCGTCAATGGTGACAAAGAATGTATAAAGCACAGCCACAGTTTTATATAACCAATGCTTTTGAATTCAACCGGAAATCAGCTTTTAACAATCATTTAAAGGTACCATAGCCCTTATAAAAATGTGCAGTTTATTTCTACATTCAGACTACGTGACTGATTAGTTTGATACTAAAGTATAAAGTAACGTTCATTATAAAAAAAAAAAAAAAAAAAGCACTTGTTCAAATAATTTTTTAGATGAGGTGTTCTCTTTCTAACACCATATATTGCATGCCTGACAATTCATATTCAAATGCTAAAAAAAAAAAAAAAAAGTCTAACTGATGGATTAGCTCTACATTCATTTTTATCCTGCACAGATTCCAATATGTATTTTTTTTTTATCACTCCACATTTTGTTTCCACAATATGTTGTTTAGGGCAGCCACAAAAAAATGACATAAGTAACCCATTCTGAGTTACAGATGATAAATGGCTGTTATGTCGTACACAATCCTATTTAAACACAATTATCTCATTCTCTCATACAAACACATGCCCAGAAAGTTCTTTGTTTATAATTCTCTTTTCAAGATGTAGCCAAGGTTGTTGGAGGATTAAACTGTTGCATCTGAAATGCTCTGTCCCTTTATAAAAGTAAGTCTAGTGCAAGATGATAAAATATTCCTCAGATGTTCATCTACATGTAATAATTTCCAATGCTCTCTGTAATTACATCCAAGATTTTATATGTAGAAAAACAATATGTAACTATACCTACTAGGGAAAATTTAACTCTTCCTCACCCTTCAAGTCCCCATTTCTTCTTTGCCCATATTAAAAGAAGACAAAGTTAGTGAAGGGAGGATCAGTGATGGCTGCACATTAAGAGCTTAATTTCAGCTTTCCCAGTGTGAAAACAGAAACTCAGAAAAGAAAGCCAGCAAACTGTTATTTCTATGTACATTTAAATAACTAGTTAGTAAGTGCACTACCAGGATTCCTGCAAAAAAGAAATCCAGAGAACCTGAAAAAAAATCAATCAGAAAAAGTGTGGACAAAACACTGACTGGGAAGAATTCTGCAGCTGTTCAGCAAAAAGCACTGCAAGCTCCAGCTTTGGTGCAAGACATGATTTTCATTAACCTAGAAGAAAAAAAGTCAAATGTACACCGAGATGATTAAAATAAATGAAACGACAAAGTATATCAATTCAAATAAAAGGATGGAAAAACTATAAGAAGCTTTAAACAGATATTCATATGAGGTGATAAAACTGCAAAAATCAGAGGTGGAAATGAAGAAAATGCTGGCTGAATACAAGACTGCTCAATAAGGGAGGTTTCAAAAAATAATAGAATTAAGGACAGAGTATGTAGGGAAAACATAAGATTTTCTGTTGCACCACAGAGGTTGGAAGAAACAAACTGCATTAATTTTATGAAAGCACAAATAAGCATTTGGACTGGTATTAACTAAAAGAGCGCAACATGTGAATGCTCCAAACCTGGCCATGATAAAGCAACCAAGACCTTTAATGGTTTTTAAAAATGCAATCCTACCAGCAGGAGCTGATTCTGACAAAACTGTGGCAGAATGACAAAGTACTGAAAGTGGGAGAGGGCAAGAGTGTTTGTGGAAAATGATTAGAAACTGTACACCAGGCAGAAGAGGAGTACATTTATTCCACAAATCAGGGAATGCTAAGAAGCAGGTGCGAGATTCAAGCTGTTGAATCCAGCTATTTTTAGAAAATTCCTTCCTCGAGGGACAAAATCATATTTTGATGCAGAGCATGCTTTGGAGGAAATACAAAAGTTTAGCCAACAAAAATTAAGCTATGAAACAGAAGGACATTCTACTTCTTGTTTTACTGATAATAAAGATCACAGAGAGACTTTGCCAGTGAAGCCAATATTTCAACCGAAAATGCTTAAGAGACAGAAAAGCAAGCAAAGAATTGACTAGAACAACCAAGACATCAGATGGAGATCAACACGAATAAAACCAGCAACTTGGAAACTGACAAATAAATGTGGGATTACAAAGCATTTATTATATTTGTGAAACATGACAAAACAAGAAAACCTGGAAATATTGGACTTTTTGACTTTGTTAAATTGTAGGACTCTGTTAAGCATATGCCCTACTTTATACCATTAATGTTTGGAAGAACATTTAGGTGAGGGGAAGAGTTAACTAAGTAAAACAATATTTTGGGTCTTAACATTAGTATCTTTATAATGCATGATATAATCTGCATGCTACAAAGTAAAGTTTTCACAGTTATTTGTATGTGTAATGGGGATGCTAATGTAAACAGGAGCCCCTTTTTTTTTTCCTTCTTTCTTTCACCTTGTTCAGTTTTAAGAAATAAAGGAATTGCAAAGTAAAAAAGAAGAAAAGTCTGGTTAAAAGAGCATGATAAAAAAACTAATGTGCTTTTTCTCACTCTTACCTAATGAAATGACTGGAATACAGCCTTTGGCTTGATCTAGTAACAAGTTTTAAGAGAAAGCAAAAAATAAAAAAAGAACATTGAATAAAATAAAGCTTTCCTCTAGCAAATGAGTGTTTGTAGAAGCAACTCTGCACCTGTTTCTCATATCTCCATGGAGACAATCTGCTAAAAGCAATAAAAACAGAACATTACTTTCTTTCAATGTCTGAGAGAATGTTTTCTGAAAGCATTTAAGTGTTTTCCCAACCTGGGACAGTAACAAAGATAAGACAAAACCAGACAGCACTTAGTAGAAGCACAGGCTGTACCATACTTCTTAGCACAGATAACCTTGTTTTAGGTTAATACAAGTCTATGAGTGTGGCTGTCAGTCTGGGACAACTGTTCCTATTAGGAGGGTAAAACTTCAGTATTTGAAGATGTGCATAGTTTTGTGAGTTAGTATTAAGTTAATAGATTTTGGGGGTGTATTGGGGGGTTTTTTGTTTGAGAGCTTTCAATAAAACAAAATGTTGTGTAAGATGTGCCATAGGCTCAAATGGATATGACAAGAAACAAAGTACAGTTTTGTACCTACCATAAATGTAGATGTTCGAGTGCTAATACAGCTGCAGTCATAACAGATGGGTTATCCTGCTGTCAGGCGGGTCCTCGGTCGGCCGAATTCCAAAGTCTAGGTCCGGCGTCAGTTGTCGTCGCTTCTTCCCTGACGTCAGTGTGGCAGGGGTATAAAAGAACCAGCCGACGCCATCTTCTTCAGTTTTTCTTGCCCCAGATGTCAGGTGCCCCCAGAAGGAAGGCAAAACATAAACTTATGTAATAATGCAATGTAATATAATCAAAAAACAGTAGTTTGCAAGCAAATACATCATAAAAAAATACCCCAATCAGGTTGTATGAGGAGGTGTTTGTAATAAGGCCTGTCCCAAGAGGGGATGGAGGGAGGGAAACCTGGACTGCAGCTGTATTAGCACTCGAACATCTACATTTATGGTAGGTACAAAACTGTACTATGTTCATCATGCATACAGCTGCAGTCAAAACAGATGGGTAGAATCCCAAAGCTAAAAAGGGGTGGCAGGCACTAAGTGGAACTAGGAGGAGCAAGGATGCCCTGCAAGACTGCTGTGGCAAAACCCACTCTAGATTTAGAGTAAAGTGGAAGGTGATAGTGCTTGGAGAAGGTGTGCACAGAACTCCAAGTGGCTGCTTCCAAAATGTCCTTGGTAGGAACCCCCCTGAGGAAAGCTGCAGAGGTATCCGTGGCCCTTGTGGAGTGAAATCCGATGCTTGTAGGCACAGTTTTTCCATGAAATGAGTAACAAAAGCATATGCAGTGGGCTATCCATTTTGAGATTGTCTGTTTGGAGATAGCCTTTCCTTGAGCACCTGTAGCATAGGACACAAAGAGTTGCTCGGATTTTCTGAATGGATTTGTCCTGTCCAAATAATAACAAAGTTGTCTGTGAATGTCCAAGGAATGTAGTTGTCTTTCCCCTTTGTTTTGTGGGTTAGGATAAAAAGGTAGGTAAGTGGAAAGTCTGATTCAAGGCTACACTGGATACTACCTTTGGCATAAAGGAAGGGTTGGTTTGTAAGGAAACTCTGTCCTGATGGAAAATGATGAAAGGTTGCACAGCCATGAGGGCCTGCAGTTCCGAAACCCTGCGTGCTGAGGAAATAGCCAGAAGGAAGGCTGTTTTCCATGACAAATGTTGAAGCAGCTGGCTCAAATGGAGGCAGGGTCAGTTTTTCTAAAATGAAGTTGAGGTCCCAAGCAGGTACTGGTGGTTTCCTTGGGGGTTTTATATTCTTAGCCCCTCTGAGGAACTGTCTTAAGAGAAGATGAGAGAACAAAGGAGGATCAGTGTTGTATTGTGCAGAAATGGCTGAAGCATGGATCTTGATGGAGAAGGAAAGTCCACTGTTTAACATCTCAGCTAGGTACTGTAATATTTGGAGGTAAATTTAGTACCCAAGGATTCTGGCCCTTTTTCTGATTCCAGGCACAAAACCGTTTCCATTTGGTGGAGTAGGCTTTTCTAGTAGAAGGTCTTCTGGCCTCCAAGATGACATCCTGCACCTCCTTGGAGAGGAGGGTCTGTTGGGAAATCAACGAATCCTCCATGTGGCTAGATTGAGGGTTTTCAGCTGACTGTGAAGAGTTTTGAAGTTGTGCTGGGACAACAGGAGAGGCACTAGAGGCAGGATCCATGGTAGGGAATGTGTCAGGCTCTTCAGGAGTGGATACCAGTGTTGTCTTGGCCAGTCTGGAGCAATGAGAATCATGTTTGGCCTCTCTGCTCTGGCTTTTAATAGAACTTTGGGCAGCAGAGGAAGGGGTGGAAAGGCGTAGACTGTCAATGTTGTCCAATTGAAAGAAAGTGCGTCCACTTTCCAGGCCTGTGGATGATAGGTCCTTGAGAAAATTTTTTTCAGTTGGTAATTTCTATGGGTAGCAAAGAGATCTATGTCTGGCTGTCCCCATGCCTGAATTATCTTTGCGAAAACTTGAGGATGCAACTTCCATTCGTGTGGATCTGTCATATTTCTGCTTAGGTTGTCTGCCAGTGTGTTTTCCTTCCCTGGCAGGAATTGTGCTTTAAGTTGGATTTGCAATTCCAGAGCTGTGTTCCAAAGGGACATGGCTAGTCTGCACAGGGGGTATGAATGAGTTCTTCCCTGTTTATGTACCACATCACTGTGGTGTTGTCTGTCCTTATCAGTAGCTGGCCTGGATGCAGTAGGTCTTTGAAGGACATAATAGCATTTTGTACTGCTAGCATTTCCTTTTGATTGATGTGTAGGTGCTTCTCTTTTTGGGACCATTTGCCCTGAATGCACTGATCTGTCATGTGCGCCCCCCAGGCATAGTCCGAGGCATCTGTTGTGATGATTTGATTTGCTTGAGGCATGCAGAAGGGGAGACCTATGTTTCTTTGGCATGCTTGAGCCCACCACAGAAATTCCTTTTGAAGAAATGGAATGAGTGGTATAATTGTTTCCAAACTGTGGCTGTGTTGAGACCATAAGTTTTTTAGGTACCATTGAAGTTTCCTCATATGCAGCTTTGCACATGGGATCAGCAGGAAGCAAGATGCCATGAATTCCAGAGCCTGCAGGACTTTCCTTGCAGTCAGCCTGGTGAAGGTTGCCATTTTGCTGAAGTATTGAGATAGTTGCCCTTGCTTCTCTGGCGTGAGGTAGGCCATCTGGGTGTTTGTATTCAAGCTGGCACCCAGGAAAATTATTGTTTGAGAGGGTATTAGTTTTGATTTCTTTTTGTTGACTGTGTATCCCAGAAAGTTCAACAATTTTATTACAAACGCCAGGTGTTTCAGAAGTATGTGCTTGCTGTCTGCTTGGATCAGGCAGTCGTCCAGATATGGGTATATTTGTATCCCTTGAAGTCTGCAGAAGGCAATTACTGATGCCAGGCATTTCGTAAACACTCTGGGCGCAGTAGATAAGCCAAAGGGCAATGCAGAGAATTGATAATGGGTTGAACCTGCAAGAAATCTGAGGTATCTTCTGCAATCTTGTCTGATAATTTGCATGCAGGTATGCCTCCTTGAGGTCCAATGTTACCAGCCAAGACTCCTTGCCCAGCATGGGAAAAAGCTGCTGTAATGTGAGCAGCTTGAATTTTGGTACGAGTAAATATGTGTTTAGGATGGATAGCTCCAAAATAGGTCTCCAATCTTTGTCCTTCCTTGGTACCAGGAATAGTCTGGAATAAAAACCTTGACCCTGTTCTTTTGCAGGTACCTCTTGAATAGCTTTCATGTCCATGAGAGCTGAAATTTGTTTTTGTGTCTCTGCCCTTTGATTTTGTGGCAGGTTTGGCATGCCTCTCATTTTTGGAGGGGTGTGAAAGTGGAATCTGTAGCCTCTGTCTATAATGTCCAGGATCCATTTGTCTTTTGTGACAATATGCCAATTTTTTGAAAATAATGCCAGTTTTCCGCCTAAAGGTGCTGCCATTAAAACTTTGCTTGGCATGCAAAGGGGGGAAAGTCATTGTGTCTGCTTTCTGAATGACTGTGATCTATCTTCTCCACCTCTTGATGTAGGTGCTTGCCATTGTCTGGCTCTAAATGATCCTTGAGATTGTCCTCTACCCCTTGTGCGCCTGTATCTGCCTCTTTGAGGTCTGTCCGTGGCTGGAAAGGACCAATTTTTTGAAGGCCAGTTTCTGCTGAATCATGGAGGTTGTACCTGTAGGAAATCTTTCACTGTTTGCATTGATCTTGCCTTTTCCTCCATTTTCTTTAGTACCTCCTCAGCTTTAACACCAAACAACACATCTTTTTGAAGAGGTGCATCTAGTAATTTAGCTTTGACATGATCTGGTAAGGTTTGCTCTTTGAGCCAAGCATGTCTACGTATGACAGACCCTGTAACAGCAGCTCTACATGAGGTCTCTAAAGCATCAAAACCACACTGCAAGGTATGTTTACCCACTTGCTCTGCACTATGCAACAAATCCTGCAACTCCTTAAAATCTGGTTGCTCAGGTTGTGTCATTTTGCTTTTCAATTGAGATAACAAAAACTGTTAATACTTTAACATATGGAACTGACAGTTTAATGCCCTCATGGTTAAAGTGGCCGAGGTGTATACCTTTTTCCCCCACCTTTCTAAAGCTATGGAATCTCTCTCTGAAGGTAATGGGTTTTTGGCAGTAGAGACCTTAATTCCCTTGGGACTCTGTGAAATAGTTTCTGGGTCAGCAGCATGGCTTTTGTATAGGAATTGGTGTGAATCAGGAACCCGGTAATACCGGTCAGGTTTAACAGGAGCTGGAGATAAAGAATCTGGGTTGAGGCTGGCTTCTGTGTACACATCATCTAATATATCCAAGACAGGAGGGATAGCCAGAGGCCTGTGCTGGGGAAGCAAGAGAAAATCCCTGAGCCTTTTCTTGGAATCTGAGTAATCTTGGCCTTCTCAGTGAAAGTGTTCCCTCAAGGTATGCAAGGTTTCCCCAAAAGAATGGTCCTCAGGGGGGGAGACCGAGGGAATTGACTCCTCAGTATCAGAGTCTTCAAAAGGGGAATATGAATATTCCTGGCCCTCAGAATGTTCTGAGGTAATAGAGGCTTGATCTGAGGAAGGGTAGTCTTCCTCCAATCTGGGCCTTTTGTCCGAGGGGGGCTGAGAACCCATGATAAGAGTAATCAAATCCTCAGCCATTTTGAGCATCTGTTTTTTAGGCATGGGGCCTTGAGAGGGGCTTTTGTGAAAGCCTTAATGGAAAAGGAGGAAGACCAGAAGACACCTTGAGAGGTGGCAGGCCTGTCTAAACTCTGAGTTTCCCCGCCAAGAGTGGCGTCGGTATCTGTAGTCGGAATGGGGGCCGAGGAGCCTGCGATCTTGGACACAGACGACACCGCTAAAGAAGCATCATCAGTACTCAGGGGCTGCGTAGGTGCCTCGCTGAGAACCGGAGCACTGGTAGTCGACTTTAGCGTGGTGTCGGTAGAAGTCGCGGACCTTGTATGTCGGTCCTTATCTTTGCGTCTTTTACTCAAAACTGGAGTCGGAGTATCCGACGACATAATGTAATTAAATTTTTTACCAAAATAGTGTTGGGCGAACTCCGCCCGACGCTTAATAGTGTGTTTGTTGAATCTAGCACAAAAACGGCAGAACGAGACGTTGTGGTCTGGGCCTAAGCAAGGAATACAGAAAGAATGGAAATCCTTATGCGGTATTTGCTTCCCACATGAAATGCAATTATTAACTTTGTCTGACATCGGTCTGAGGCAAGAAAAGTTTCCCCAACGGAGTACTTAGCTTTCAAGAAGACCGGCTGAAATATTTTCGTAAATCTCAGGAGCTGGCCGACTGGCACTTGCGAACTGCTTCTGCTTCGGGCACCGCGCAGCAAGAAAGACTGAAGAAGATGGCGTCGGCTGGTTCTTTTATACCCCTGCTGCACTGACGTCAGGGAAGAAGCGACGACAACCGACGCCGGACCTAGACTTTGGAATTCGGCCGACCGAGGACCTGCCTGACAGCAGGATAACCCATCTGTTATGACTGCAGCTGTATGCACGATGAACATCTGTATAAAAGATAAATCTGCCAAACAAAGGTGTATGCACATAACACAACAGCTGGAACTAGACACTTAGCAAAAAAAGCTGTTACACACAAAAGGAGTGATTAATAATGTTTTAACACAATGATGCATTCTATATTATCTTTAAATGTAAATGGTCTCAGATATATACAAAACAAAGAGTACTGAACTATTTTTAAAAATGTAGCCTGCAAATGGCTACACTACAGGAGACACATTTGGAAAGAAATGAACATGTGAATTTGATAAAGAAAGGTTTTCAGGGCAATTACTCACAGGAATATCCGGGATAAAGAGAGGAATACTTATATTAATTTCAAGAGTAGCTCTAATAGTGGTAGAAGAGAATAAAAAAGATAATAATGGTAGGTTTGCAGTACTACTGGCAATGAAGGAGGATTACACTGGCATGTATTTATATTCCACCTAAAACTGCTATAATGGAGTTTAAGAAGATTCTGGGAGAAATAATCAGCTTTCAGCAGGGAATATTACTTATAGGTGCAGACTGAAATTTGATTTGCCAAAGTGAAGATGTATCTGGGGGTCCAGAAGGGAAAATATAACAAGGTAGGGTAGATGTTTGAAGAAATGTATAAAAATATTTGGAAGAAGATGTGAATTAGTAGGAGTTGGAGTAAATTTACATATTATTCCCAAAGATACAAAAAGGGGTTAGACTAGATAGAACTTACATTTCACAGGAACATGTGCATTTAATTGAACATTTTGATATGCATCCAATAACTATTTCAGATCACATGCAAAGAATAAGTAAAATAAAAATGCAGGTTAATGAAATAAAAAAGATCTTGCACTTTCCCACTTATCTGTTGAAAACTGGGGAATTTAAGGAATGGGTAGTGGAAATTATTTGGGAGTTATTAGAGAAGACAGAAATTTCTTCTGAAAATATAGCTAGGGAGTGGGATAAAATTAAAGTGGGGTTTAAAAATAGGGTGGAAATAAGAGAGAGATATATGGTTAAGAATTATTTAGAGGGACTGAGAAAGGTTAAAGTATTGCAGAATAGGGGGACTCTCACAGAACAAGAATATACGCAATTGCAGAATGCTAAACAGAAAATAAGGAATTACCTCAATAATATTCATGAGTTTAGAAAGATTGCTGTTAGCAAATGTTTTTTGATAACAACTCCAGAGCACAAAAACTTTTAGGACAATAACTCAGGCAACAGTTGGCATGCTTAGGGAGCCTATAACAAGGAAAACAACAAGAGATCCTGCAGAGGTACTGGAAATATTTGAGAAATTTTATGAATGTCTGTATAAAGCAAAGAAATATGGGAATCAAGAAAAGGTACAAATGAAAATGTTTAGGGAGGAATTAAATATGCCAAGGTTAGAGGCAGATGAGGCTCAATTACTAACAGGATAGGAGGAGATGAGATAAAAATGGTGATATATAATCAATCCACAGGAAAGTCCCCAGGAATAGATGGTATTTCTGTGGAAGTTTGGAAGCAATAAGGGAAAAAATAATACAGACCTGGAAAATTTTAACTGTATTTTAAGAGTAGGAGTACCAACATCCTGTTAGAAAGCATTGGTGTCTGTAACACCTAAAGAGGGCAAATATCCATCACATCTAGCTTTTTACAGGCCCATTTCAATCCTAAACCACAATTAAAGTGTTTATGCCTATAATGCCTAATGAAATGGCAAAGGCGATGGCAGAATTGAAAGATATGGATCAGTTTGGTTTTGTGGAGTGGAGGCAAACATTTGACAGCATTAACAGAACATTGATGATCCAAAGTGAAGCAGAACATAAAATACCACTGTCCTCGGTGGGTCTTGATGCACAGAAAGCATTTGACAGAGCAATTTGGGAGTTTATGAGCAGGGCAATGGGAGCATTTGTATTCCCTGAAAAAAAATTATAAGGTTGATTAGGAAGGTATATGAGGGATCAGAGGCAGAAATTAATTTATGTTTGAGTGAAGGAACCAGGCACTGGTGTCCTCTTTCCCCCTTGTTATATTTATAACCACTGATGAAGAAAATAAGGGACTCAGAAATTCAAAGATATAATTGGCAGGGTAGTCAAGAAAACCTGGCTCTATTTGCAGATGATATTTTATACCTGACAAAACCAGAAAGAGACATTAGTGTTGTTGAACATTTTGAAGCAGTTTCAAATCTTTTCAGGATACAAAATTAATGAAACTAAATCAAAGGCAATAGCGGTATATTATGCACCACATATGAATTGGTTCAGCAATATGCATATTTAAGTATTTAGGAGTATGGATTAAAAATTATTCTGGTGTAGCAGCTAATGATATGTGGGAAGAGACTAAAAAGATAATACAAATTTGATAAAATGGAAGCTTTGTTATATGGATATGAATAGTAAGATACAAGCAGTTAAAATGCTTTTAGTCCCATTAGTCTTAAACAGATGGCAAGCATATTTTTATCAACCAGAGAAGAAGTTGTGGATAGCAATTAATAAAGAGCTGAAGGACTTTATCTGGGTAGGGAAGCCAGCAAGAGTTAAGTGAGATACGATGATTTTTCCAGTCGAACAGGACAGATTGGGATTACCCAATTTGAAGGGGTATTTCAGAGCTACACAGTGAAGGCTCCTATACATAGCATAAACAGAAACCTATAAATAAAAGTGGAAAAGGATGATGATGAAACAGGGGGAAGCTCAAAAAACAAGGAGAGACTGGGATTTTGGATGCAGGCCTTTAAGGAGAATAACAATAATCATACAGAATATTATATCTATAAAGTAGCAGAAAAGCTAAACCAAGAAGGGAATGGCGAAAGGAGATTCTGCCGATATGGTGACTGCAATTAGGGATGTAAACAATAGGCAAGAGGGGGCTGGAATTTATTGCAGAAAACTAGCAAAGAATCCAAGGTATTGGGAGCAAATAACTAGAGAGGGAAAGATGTCAGAATGAGAAGACGCCAAGAATTTATTTGGAATGCAGGTTAGAGATTGCCTTCCCAATCAAGTAATGATATCAGAATATAGGCAAAGAGAAAGAAATAAGGGGGGTCCTAAATGAAAGACCAGCATTGGCAGAGTTTTTAGTAGAATCTAGAGCAGAAGCGGCTATTAAAATGGAATAATTAGTAGAGCACATAAAATACTGCATAATAACTATAAAAATCAGAGGCAGTTAGAAAGGATTGGGAAGAGACTGGATAAGCATTTCACAAAGAAACAATGGAAGGCTATATGTATGTCTCCCAAATATGCAACAAAATCTAGAAGATTTCGGATTTTTGCTTGGAAATGTTCACATAGATATTTTTATACCTCAAGTAGATGCCAGAGAATTTTTCCTCAGGTAGGCAGCAACTTTTGGAGGTGTGGCGGGGAAGAAAGAGGTAATTGGAAGTATATTTAATGGGAGTGCGGTGAGTTGGAGGACTTTAAGGATCTCCTGCAGGATGCACTGTTGGAGATGCTAGGTAGGCAGACTCGTGTGACGAGGGAGATGACTTTTTTGAGCTATGATACAGAATCATAACTGACTAGACATGGTAAGGCTTTGTTGTGTTTAATTACTGTGGCTACCAAAGAAGCAATTACTAGAAAATGGAAATGAAAATCTAAACCAACTATACTAGAAGTAGTGAATATAGTGACAAAGATAAAAAACTGGAACTGAGATCTTTAGAAAAGGGTAGGAGCAAACTACATAGGAAAAATGGGAATTGTGGGAACAATACATACAGGGGAGAAATGAGGTTTAAAAGAAGGCAGGACTTAAATGAGTTACGTAATGTTTGACTGAAAATGATTATGTAGATTATGAGTGATGTATAATGTTTGCAACTGGAGTGTGACAGTATGGTTTGTGATGTTAAATGCTTGCAACTAGTATTGTGTTGGTGTGGTTTGTTTTCATTTATATAAATGTATGATTGCCTGTGCTTGTGTCATAAGTGATAGTGTAATAAAGATGTTTCTTGTTTAAAAAAGGGGCAGGAATTGAATAATTTATGTAATGTTGCCTAGGTTATATGATATATAGCAATATATGTGAAGTATAATGTTTGTAAAAGTAACCTTGTTAATACAGTTTGATTACTTTTACATAAATGTAAATTTTCCCATGTCACAAGTGATAATTCAAGGTGTTAAGAAAAGAAAACAAATAAATACAGCACTCTTGGTTGGATTTTAACCAACACCCCAGACAAAATAAACACATTAAATGACCATCACTCAATATTTGCAATCTGTCAACTAAAACACCTTACAGAAATTTATAAATGTTAATCAAGTTAGAAATGGAAAATACTTTAACACCATCTCCTTATACTTTCCCTAACACAATGTGATCAGTTATCACTCAAATATCTCCTACGGGATCAAGATGTAGCCAAATTCAGCTCTATTTTCCTCAATATTCTTAATTCACTTGCTTTGCTTATAACAATTAGGGCGAGATCTAACCCTGCACCTTAATTAAAGTTAGAAAAAAGCAACTAATGCAGACAGAGATAAAGCTTGGAAAACATGGCGTGTGTGCACACACGCACACAAAAAATCCTCATCAATTTTATAGACAAGTACACAATCTCTCTCTCTCTTGATAAGAAACGTATCTTTGCTGACAAAAGGAACTTGCACCTTTTTCCAAGATGCACAGAATTCTAACCCAAAGGCCTTCAGGGAAATGCTGTCATCCCAGTCCCTTTCCCAATCTCTCTCAGTACAAATTAATTCAAATCTCATTTCATAGACACAGTAGCTATATTAACACAACATTAAGTCACATTTCTCCTATCTCATCTTAGACTTGATCAAATCTTACAGCTTTTGGTTTACACTCAGTATCAACTAAAATGTTGAAAGTCTCCTTAGAAAGGGAAAACCAACCACTCTAGCCCCTGATAGTCTGCCAGTTAAGTACATGAAGCTGCTACTCATCTCTCCTATCCCAGTGCCATACTCATCAGTCATTCTATAGTTGAAGCCACTATCATCACACTACATACATACAACCATTTCAAGCATGGGCATTAATGCCCTTCTAGCTTGCCAATATACCAAAACACTTGTTCCCATAATAAAAGTGTCCAGCCTGTTCTTAAAAATATCTAAACTAGTACTTGCTTTAATGTAATTTGGTAATCTGGTAGTCTGTTCCATATGTCAACTACTCTGTCAGAGAACCAATCAGTACACTTCTCATTTCTATATAATATTTTTTAATTTCGCCAAGTCTTTTGGGTTTCTAATACCATGACAGGAATGGACATCATTCCTATGTCAAAGTACGACTAAAGTTCATGAAATTAGTATTGTTTCTATCTATGATGTTACCCTGGAGTGCTCTTCGCAGCACTCGCAATGTGCCCAGTAATGACTCCTGCAATTTGTACAGGGTTACATGGATTGGGAACATATCTAAATACAATTGTAAATTCCTTTTTATAAAACTCGTTGCTCCTACTACTATCGGAATGGTCTGGGTATCTTTATTTCACATTGCTCTTGTTTCTGCCTGAAAATATTTTATGACTTTGTGTCTCTCTGTATGCAACACACTGTAGTCAATGGGAGTGGTGATTTTAATGATCAATGCTACTTTTGTCTTCTTTTCTTGGGCCACTATATCTGGTTTTCTAGCAACTATCTTTTGCACTTTTGGTAGTAGGTTACCCCATATAATATAGACTTCATCATTTTCTATGATGCTTTGTGGCTGATGTTTCCAGTGTTTTTCAGCCATTTCAATATCAATGTTTGCACAATCCCCAATGCAACAATCTTGCCACATTATTATGTCTTTCAGTATACAGTCCTTCTGCCATTAGTATATCACAACCAGCAACAAGGTGTGTGATTGTTTCCAATTCGGTTTTAAAAAACCTACATTTGTCTGTTTCTCCCACATGTTCAATGGACTTTGTAAACCAATGTGTATGCAGCCTACTATCTTGGGCTGCCAGTATTAACCTTTCATCTCTTGGTTTGAATTCACCTCTCCTTAACCATTCCTGCATTCATTCCTGATCAACATGAGGTTCTTCCAGAAGTTTTCTATACTTGCTACTATATTTATGCATTTTCCTCATTTCTTGCCTTGTCATTTGGTCCTTCACCTTATAGACTTTCTTTTGTTTCTTGGCACATTCAGTTGCTGCCTGATTTTTATCTACTTCTGGTTTGATTTCCATTCTTGCTTGATGGTGACATGCTTCTACTAGATTAAGCAGAGAAGTCATCTAAGATTTAGTCTTCTCCTGTTTCAAAACTTTCACTACATTTGGGTGTTGTGAGGTCAGCAGATATTTGTGGAGTCCCACAATTGCAGATCTATACATGTAATCAATTTCAAGGAGGCCCATACTTCCTTTGGAACGGGGAATATATAATCTTGGTATGCACTGATTTTTATAAATCATTTGGTGAGCATGAAGCATTCTTTTTGTTTTCCTATCTAATCTATCCAACACATTTTGGGGCTAGTCACTCCAAAACTATAAGTTATGACAGGAAGAGCAAATTGGTTTATAGCTTGAATTTTGTTCCTAGATGTCAACACTGTTTTTGGGATTAAGTCTTTTAAAGTATTCCTTACCAAGTTGTATTCATATTTTTTCATGTTTTATTATTAATCCTTCATCAATTCCCAAATATTTATACACTCCCTCTTGCTCAAATTCTTTTATATATATATAAAACACATTTTTGTCCCAAACTTTTTTCCTGGTGCTGCAGTTTTCCTGCTTTAAAGGTTGCTTTTGCAGATTTATCAAGACCAAATGACATTCTTATATCATCTGAAAAAGTTTTGACAACATGCAGTTGTGTTTTCAGTTCCACATCTGATGAGCTATACAGTTTTAAATCCTCAACAAAGAGAAGGTGAGAAGTATTTACACTTTGTTGTTTTTTAGGAGCCAAATAATAGCCTTGGCCTAAGCTGTTGAATAAACAGCTTAATGGGTTAATGACAAGAGAAAATAGCAACTGTGACAGAGTCACCCTACAATAATTGTCCTTTATCATGGCTTAATTGCATAGTGGTCTGCCACTGTTTCATGGTTACTGTAAAGTCATCTATCAATGTAGGGTGTATCTTATACATTTTTAACCACTCTTTTATCCAGGAATGAGGGATACTATAAAATGATTTTTTGTAGTCAATCCATGCCATACTTAGATTCTTCCCTTTTTACAGTTCTCTACTAACACTTTAACAAAGGATCCTTTGTTCCATATGACTTTCTCTTATTGCCCTTTTGTTCTACCACCATAATTGAGTTTTCTTCTAAATGACTATAAACTCTGTCGGCATCAATTCCCATGTACAGTTTATACATAGTCAGAAGGCAAGTTATTGGTCTATAATTTTTAGGGTAGCTTGCAAGTTCATTCAAGTAGGAGCACTGTTTTTTCTGTTAGCCAGGTTGGTGTCTGGTCTTGGTGTGCATATAAATGGTTCTTACTCATGGCTAAATCTTTGTACAAAGATATTAATACCTTTAACCATAACTTAGGTACTGCATCTGGGCCTGGGGTTTTCCAATTAAAGGCTTTTCTTAACTTTGTTTCAATCTCTCTGGCTGTTACTTCATCCCATTTCATATACTGTACTTTTAAACATTTTATTCTTTCTTTTGCTCCTTCTATGCATTTAGCATCTTTATGTTCCACAGGATCTTCATAGATACTTCTCCAAAATGTATAGATTTCTTCTTTCTTCGGCGGTCTTTCAATTCCGTTTCCCAGTTCTCTATAAAACCTTTTCAGGTCATCAATAAATTGCTTATTTTGTACTTTTCCTTTATATTTATCTTCGTATCTTATTTGCAATAGTGCATGATAGATCCTGGTCAGCTCTAATACTGCGCATTGCTTTTATCACAGCTATCTTTCTTAGTATTTTTGTTGATCTGTTCCCTCTTCTATAGTCTTCTAAATGTGACACTTCTTGTCTTAATTGCTTTATAGTTTTCTCTATTCGATATTTCCATGATGGTATTCGATTTCTCCCCATGCTTTCCCTCACTAGCCTGTGTTCTTGTGGTAAAACTTTATCAATTATTAATTTTGCTGCACAGTAATGTATCCTTTTTACTTCTGTTATAGCACATGGATCTCTAGGGCAGTCCTAATTACGGTGTTCATTTGTTTTATCAGACTTCTGACTTTTTGGGGTTTGTTTTACTTCTCACACTCTATTTCTTTCATTGATCTTAATATTTTTATGTCTATTAAATTAAGCAACTCTTCTCTTAGCTCATTTTCTTCCAAACTTAGGCACATCCCTTATTTTCCATTTCCTGCGGGCATTCTATAGAAAGTTCTATAGCATCTTCCTGTGGCACATTCACTTCAATTTAGTCCTGTGCCAATTGACCAATTGCTTCCTGTTCTACTGGTTTCCCCTTAATTTGGATAGCCATTGCTCTATTCTGCTGTGGTGCTTTCTGAATTAGATTTTCTACACTTAATCCTTCACTTCACAGGTACTCCATAACCTCAGTTTCTATCTTTTTAACATCTCCATTACTAATCTCCTTTTCTACTTTTCCTCTGTCTTCTTATTTTTTGTATTGCAAAGTTCTCCATGTCTTGATTCCTTTGCGTGCATTTTTTTTCAGGTAGCTTTGGTGTTGCTCTTTTTGGATTGGTTAGTTTTGGTTTCTCTTTTGCATAAATATTACACCACATGAAATCTCTTTCTTTCCCACATCCATATTTCTTCTTCAGATGTCTCCTGATCTTCCTGCTTCTCCTTACTTTGGGGACTCACTCCATTATGCTATGATGTAACCTGTGTTAGACCTTCTACACCAAATTCTTCACTTTGCAGGCACTCCATAACTTCCACTTTTTTTTTTTACTTCTAATTTACTAATCTTCGTTTCTACATTCCATCTATGTGATAGTTTTTTATTGTGAAATTTTTCATATCCGGATGTGTTTCTCTACTAATATCTTTGGGGCTGCCTTCTTTATATTGATTACTTTGGCTTTCTCCTTTGCATAAATATTGTACCATATCAAATCTCTCTCTTTCCCACGTCCATATTTCTTTTTTATACTTTTCAAATATCTCTAGGTTTTGTTTATATTTTCACACTTTCTCAGATGCTTCTTTTTCCAAACAGATCAATGTTTCTTGATCTATATGCTACTTTTCACAAATTTGTTGTATTAATGAACACAAATTTTCATTTGAACCTTCTGACAATTTTTCCTGTGGGAGTATTTTTCTTTCTTCTAATTTCTGTCTTGTGCATTTTGTATAGCTTGTGTCTGGAAATTCTGGATTTTTGCATAACAGTAACTATACATTATTTCTTTCTTATCCTCAACAGTCCACTTTATCGTCTTTATGGCTCTTCTTTGGCCTATCAGTTTTTGTGGACTACTACTTCCTTCAACAGGCAGGGGGGGGGGCATTCTTCCCCTGGGCCTGGCCCCATTTTAAGAATGTTTCCATATTTTGAGGATTCTACACTGTCATCTTTTCCAGTCCTGGTACCAGTGTGCCTATCAGGATTGGGCACTTATTATCCTGGGTCTTGTGCTCTAACTTTTAACCTACTTCTGTTCATGATACATGTTATATAAATACAATCTATATATCAGTGTTGCCTTGGTGAGATTTTGTGAAAAACAGGGTCCACCTTGCGAAGGTACTCACCAAGACTTGAGGATAATTTCAATTTCAGCAATAATACTATCCTTTACTTGCTGACCTATCTCTCCATTCAGACCCCAAATCTTCTACATAGGTTGCCTGATGATTCTCTAGCACCTTTTGATAACCCCAAACATTCCCAGAGACCGTCTCTAAATGCCCTATATAAATCAATAAGATCTCCTCTTAGATATCTGTAGGAGGCACTGTACAAGTTCAGATATTTTAGTCTTTCATAATAACTTAAATTTTCACATCCACGGATGCTCTTGTCATATTTCCACTGTACTCTTCCCAGTTTACTCATGCTTCTTTTCTTATAGGGTTTCCATATTGTTATTCCATACTCAAGTTTGGGTCTAATGTAACTAATAAACAATGACATATAAATCTTTTTATGCAACCTATAATTCAATAACTGTCACTAACCAGTTGGTTGATATGATTAGAAAAATTCATAGCTGGATCTACCCATATACCAAGGTCCTTAAATGAGTCTACAGTTTCAATAACTGTGTGCTGTATTATATATTCACCTTTCAGTTTATGTCTCCCACATCTCATATGCTTAGTTTTTGATGTATTTATGAACATATTACTCTCCTGTGCCCAAATGGTCAATTTAGTCAGGTTATTTTGCAGCCATGCATTATCTGTAACACATGTAATCAGTTTACCCAATTTCAGGTTGTCTGCATATAGATTATAGAACACCTCAGATGAAAAAGTTGGGTCTAAAAGATACAATCTAAACAAGTAAGGCCTAGGAAAGAGCCCTATGGGATGCTGTAACCAAGGATTTCACCTGTCCAGTTGCTGTATGATACTTGCCATGCCCTATTTATAAGCCATACAGCTATCCATTTCATCAAGAGTATATCAATACCTAATTGTACTACTTTATCAGTGTTTTGAGTATGACCATGTCAAATGCTGAAGTTAAATCTATATAAATATCACAGCACAATGTTTCATTCATAGCTATTATATTGTTATAGAGCATCATGTTACAGGTGGTAATATATCTATTTTCAATATATGCATGCTGACATATGGTTTGATGTCCCAACCTCTCCAATTCTGACAATAATTTATCCATTATTACCTTCTCCATTATTGTTCCAAAACATGGAAGTAAACTTAAGGGTCTATATGACTGAGTTTGTCCTACTCCCCTTTCCCTTAAACACAGGTTTTAATAAGCACATGTCTCCAATCTTGGGGAATCTCCCCATATTTATATGACCTAGTGAATAATAGATATAATGGCCCGTATGTTCTTGCTGAAGTGTTTTCAGGTCATTGTTACTAATTCCGTCTCCTCCCTGTGCTTTGTTTGGATCCAGTTTATGCAGTTCTTTTTCAATGTAATCTAATTTGATTCCAGTAACTGGGGTTACCTGGATATCACTAGACAACTTATCACCCCTTTTGTGGAGCAAAACTGTTTTGCATAAGATTTTTTAAATATATCTATAATCTGGTGTCTGAATAAATTTTAGAATCTGCACACAGTTTATTAATTTGTATGTCTTTATTCCTTCCACATCGTATGTGTGTGTGTATATATATATATATATATATCTATATATATATATATATATCTACAAAAAAGGTTTCCAATTATGCTAAATATCTTTATATAAATTTTCTTCAAATTTGTCTTGATCCTGTCTCACACTATGCTTAATCTGCCTGTCCATCTGTCCAGCTTATTTCAGTTTTCAGAGTTTTAGGTCAACCTCTCTTCCGTTTCTTATATTTTTGTCTCTCCCCTTAATCAGATATCTTGCTCTTATGGAAATATATCTCCCTGACATTGTATGCCTAGATCTTGATGTTAAACATTTTTTTGATTTTTTTTTGCACTCAGTTTTTCTTTCAAAACTTTCCACAGACCATCTGTAGTTTTTCCACTGAACACCTCATTCCAGTTAGTTTTACATAGCAACTGTTTTGCTTCCATGCAATCTGTCATTAACCTTCTGTGAACTGGTTTAGATTTCAGTTTGGCAGAGTTATCTAACAAATAACCATTATAACCCCATGATCACTGCACCATCAATGGTGGTAAAACTTGAACAGTAATTTCTTTAGGAACACAGTCTCTAGTATATTCTGTCCCTTGTATGTTTTTTTTACAATCTGAAGCAATTGTTCCTGAATATAGATTGTGAATAATTTCCTTACTTTGTTGAATCAATATTATTCCAGTCTGTTTCTGGTAATTTAAGTCCCCAGATAAAATTCTTCACTCCTGTGTTTCATGCAAGAAATGTAAGAATTCCTCTAGGTCATCTGCACTTGACTTTGGTGGTCGATACACTTCAACAATTGTTATATGTTCCAGGGTTGTCTTTACTGTCACAGTTACACAGTCTACAGTATTGATGTTATCATTGAACATGTAATAATCATAGGTCTCATAACCATTAATCCCTATCAGAACACCTCCACCTGATTTTTTGTTAGAATGTCTGTTACAATTAACAGATTTATACCCCGACAGAAATGGTTTCCAGTCATTGTTCTTTAACCATATTTCACAAACATCACTCTTGTGACTGTAGCAAATTTTCCAATACAAAAACTCACTTTGTGAACTGTTAAATTTTCGACCTGGCAAAAATCCTGCCTAGTGTTGGTCAAATATTGCAAAATATCTGCTGCAAAAATCATCTACCCTGACCTTGACAAATGCATACCATCCTGTCTGAACACGTGCCCAAAACTAGGGTTGGATGCTGTACACATTTCCATTTTTTTTAAAGCAGAACATTTCCCCCCATGTAGGTATTTACCCCAAAAATCTTTTCATTCAGTGACCTGACTATCCTTTCCATAGGTGATTTGTGGAAAATATGCCCCAAACAGCAGTACAAGCTATACTAAGAGGGCCATCATTTCCTTACTAACAGTCAGAGAATCCTTGCTGATGACATCTTTTGTACCTATTTGAATAAAAATGGATCCGTACTTCCTTACATTAAAGCATCCCAAGGTTTGTCTCGCATCTTCTATTTTTCCACTGGGCAAGCATAACACTATTCAATGTTCATTATCTTGTCTGCAAATATAAGTAACAGTTCCTCTAATATTTGAATCTCCAATTACAAGAATATCTTTGCTGACCAGCTCTGAAGAATCTTCAGCTTCTAATACAGTAATACGTGTTCTATCAATTGTTACGAAGGATAGATCTTCATCACCACTGGTCTTATCAATCTCATTGTTTTCATTGTGTATTAAATTCTCATCCAGCTGGCATTGTAAACCCACAGCTTGAGCCATGTAGTCAACTCAACATCTTTCTCCTTTTTTCTTACAGTAATGTTCGCAATCTTTCCACATTCGGTTTTGACATTCATTTTCACCTGCCCCTTGCCTCTTTTTTCTACAGTCTCTTTGGGAAAAAGTGATGCCTTTTTCTATAGGCTGAAGGGTTTCTGATAGAAAAATATCATTCCCTGTAACCCATGTATTACATAACAAAGCAGTGTCCTTTTCATTATGAATTCTCTTCACTTTACAGACATTAGGTTCTTTTTCTTTCTTGTTACTTGCAATTTTTTTCCTTTCTTTCTTCTTTTGTTTTCTTCTAAACAAACCGGATCCTCAGATTGCTGAATACTTGCATCTAGAATTTTAAAGTTATCAAGGGAATTGTCTTGTTTCATAGGGGTTGAAGGATCTTTGCAGACAATAGATGCATCATTTCCTAAATGTGTTGTATTTATTTACTTAACATTATTTATCTCATCAGTCCAGTCATTAATATATGAAACAGTTCTCCAAGCCATGCCAGTTGCACAAGTGCAATTATCATCAAGTCTAGATTGACTTCTAACAATGGTAAGCAAATCATCAAACTTTTGACACAAGGAACACAGATCACCAAAATCATCCAAGTTTGGACACAAGGAACACAGATCACCAGTGTTATCAGCTGTTACCTTTAAATATGCATAGCATTTACTACACAGTACAAGATATTTAAATCAGTAATTGCATACTCATTTAAGGAATCCATATTCAGCTTCAAATGAATAAAACATTGTAAAAGAAAAGCATAATCAAAATCAGTAATTACAGAATATAAAGAGAACTTAAATCAACTTCTATGGCAAAATCACACAAGCAATATACAAAATACTAAAGTAAGTACAGTGAAGTTGTTCTAACCATACAAGTTCTGCAAGCCAGACAAAGACTATAATTCATATAATAATAATTAAAACCACTTCAGGAGCCAGTTAACAGTAAAAATTCCAACCAAAACGTTCACTAGTAACACAGAACCACTACAATCTGCTTTAGCGTAAAAAAAGTTTTAATCTCCACTTTCGTAAAACACTTCATCATAAAAGTTTAAGCCAACAAAGCACAAAAACAATCAATTAAAATCAATTAAATTAACCCCTTAACTTCCGTTTCTCTAAAAAACATTTAATGTTAACATGTTCGTTCAATCCAGGGGTGGCATCAGTGATAAGTCTCTCACTTCTCTAGTTTCAATTTCATTTTTGAAATTGCCTCCTCTTTTATCTGTTCTAACCTGCTCCAAAATAGTAAACAAAAACTTATTAAAATTTCTACAAACCCTTGAATGTTTAAGGAGCGCATTACTTTCATCCTTTTTCTTAATGGCTATTAAATGTTCTTGTATCATGTATCTTAGCCGTCTTGTAGTCATACCTACATAAAAGGAATCACAGGCTGAGCACTACTCCAATCGTGCCACAACTATACCTTTCTTTAAAATCAATGTTGTAATTTAAATGTTGTGGAAAGAGGCTATCCTACAGAGTTGTTGAAACAGATTGCAAATGAAATTTTTGACAAGAGGAAGAGCTTCTTTCCACCTATTTTACTGAAAGGATTAGAGGTTAAGCCTAGGCAGGAGGAAATTTCTTTTGACCTTCCCCATTGTTGCCAGGAGATGTCGGTGGACACATTAAACATTTAGAATATTATAACACAAAATCGGCTCATTATTATTAGTCATAGAGACGTTGGGCAGGCTTTGGGTAATAAACCACAATTTGTTAATGTCAAAACACGTAGTATTAAGCAATTAGAAAGAACAGATACCAAAAGTTCTCTTAGTCACAGCGATAAGAGCAAAGGAACTTATAAGTGTAATGGTTGTTCCAGTTGTAGATTTATATATGAAGGTCCCTTTGTTATGTTGCAACATTTAAATTACATTGATTTTAAAGAAAGGTATAGTTGTGGGATGATTGGAGTAGTTTACTTTGCCCTGTGCTCAGCCTGTGATTCCTTTTATGTAGGTATGACTACAAGATGGCTAAGGGACAGGATAGAAGAACATTTATGAGCCATTAAGAAAAAGGATGAAAATAATGCACTCTACACATTCAAGGGTGTGTAGAAATTTTAATAAGCTTTTGTTTACTATTTTGGAGCAGGTTAGAATAGATAGAGGAGGTAATTTCAAAAATGAAATTGAAACTAAAGAAGTGAGTTGGCAGATGAGACTTCGTGCTGATGTCACCCCTGGATTGAACGAACACATTAACATTAAATGTTTTTTAGAGAAACGGAAGTTAAGGGGTTAATTTTATTGATTAATTGTTTTAAACTTTAAATACAGTGTGTATTGTTGGCTTAAACTTTTCTGATGAAGTGTTCTATGAAAGTGGAGATTAAAACTTTTTTTTTTACGTTAAACCAGATCGTGGTTCTTCTGTGTTACTAGTGAACGTTTTGGTTAAAAACTACAATTCCTTTACACTATATGTGGAGTAGCTCCTGCTCACTATCACTCGCAGTTGCACTTCTTTTTAACAATAAAGATCAATAAATTACAAACCAAGGTAGGGTCGTTTAGATATGCTCAGGATTTTCCTCTCTGCAGTCTCTGTGAATTTGTACCTGTCTAGTCCCCTTGGGGTGGCTAGAGCTTGCCCGTCTAAAACCTATCCCTTTCTAACAATCAACAGTGAAATTAAAGTAAATCTTAACAAGCTTTCCCTTTCTACCTACAGTGATAACAAATAAAATATAAATTCAAATAAAACTTCTCTTACCAGTCAACTTCACAGTAAATCACAAACCAAGGTAGAATTGTTTAGACATGCTCATATGGAAATAATCCCTTATTCTACCTTTACTCAAAGGTGACACTTTCACAGAAATGTCAACTTTCAGTCACATTGCTCCTCTCTCCTCTATCTTGAGATACTTGAAAGGTGTGTCTAGAATCAGATTTTTCAATACCTCCATTTCAGCAGTCTCCTGAATTTCTGGCTCTCACTGCAATTATTGCACCACCACAGCCCTACTACCCTCCCTTAATATTATTTACCTAGAAAGAAATTAACGCAAACTTGCATCCATAATCTTTCTTGATCTTTCCAAAGCTATTGATGTCGTCTCCAATCCAAAACTACTACCCACTCTTCAGTCACTGGGTTTCTCCACTACTTCCCTCAGCTGGTTCACCAGTTATCAGCAGCTGCTCACAAGCAGTTAAATGCCACTCAGCCTTTTTTACATACTTACCAGTACCTACGGGTGTACTACAAGGTTCCATTATTGGAATTAACCTTTTCATTAATAGTTTTGCTTCTGCCTCAGCTCATGCAACATTAATTCAATATGCAGATTATGCTTCTCTAATCTGAGCATCATCCTCCCAATCATCCCTACAAACCACCACTCAAGAATTATTTACTTCTAGAAAAACCTGACTGACAACTATTCCTAAACACCTAATAAACTTAATCTTACACAGACAAAGCTCTAACTTTATTATCCTCTTCACTAAAAATATACAAACCAGGATTAGTCACAAACTAAACTACTAGGGGTCATTCTAGATGATAAACTTAAATTTGATAAACATATTTATTTAGTAAAAAACATTCAGTATAAATTAAGTCTTCATTTTAGAGCTTCTAACTTTCTTACTGCACAATTATGACAGTCTGTCTCATGTCAAGCTTACTCTATGCCTCACCTATTCTTACAAGGATCAACTTAACATTAATCTAAAAACTAGAACAATGCTACAACAAAATTGCCAAATTTGCTGCAAGCTGCCCAACTTAACTTATTGAATACCAAACTATCTTGAATATGCAAAATGAAAAAAAACAGCTATACATAGCTAAATATGGCACATAGGATACTCATTGCCTGATAAGTGTCCCTTACTCCCATCCTAAAATGGTATACTCCCACAAGGCCCCTTTTCTCAGACATAGAGCTCCTTAAGGTCAAAAATCATAGGTTCATGAGTGTTTACTTGGCTAACGACCCCAAGGGTCTTTTAAGCCCAGCCATGCATCTCAAATCTGTGACAAGTTCATGTACCCTTGATAAGTAATAAGCAGGGAGATGAAACATTTACAAACAGGGGCCTGGGAGAGGAACCATTTGTAGGACAACTTTCCTGCTCCCTATCCAATTGTCCAAGTTATACTTGGATTAGGAAGGAACTCTCTTTCACATGGATAGATAGCTTGTTCCACAGAAGGGGTAGTCTGTGGGATAGATACCTGTCTCTACAGCAGGTCCTATTTAAACTTTAGAACAGGTAGTTCTGGTGCTGTTTTGAGGATATGCAGGAGGTCCATAAAAGTGGGGTCTGACATTGCCTTGTATGCCAGGCATTTACCTCTCTTCAACCACCTTAGAAGACAGAATACAGGAAGAGAGCCTTCAGGTGGTCTGCATAGGACATGTTATTTATGCCCCGTATTCTTGTAGTAAGGAATCTCTGTGGACATTCCATTTGTTGGATGTGCCTGGTAAGTACATACCAAAGGGGGCACTGTACTCAATGATAGGTCTGATGAATGCCAAATACAGTGGAACAAAGACTTCCTTGGACCTACATGCCATACCTTTCTTTATATGTTGCACAACACAGAATTTCTCATTACTGTAAATATGCAATGGGGTCAAAATGTAGATTACTGTGCGTATGTCCACAAGTCCCTGACTGTTGGGTCTACTCTTTAGGTGCATTGTCAATAAGATACTTATCAGGGGTGGATGACTTCCCAAAGGATATTATTATACATACCTTGGCACTTAGTTTTAGTCCATGGCTCTGACAACAGCTGTTTGTCTTTGTCAGCCCTTCCTGGAGAATATTTGTCAATGTCAGATTTAATGACAACTCCTAATTTGCAATCATCTGCAAATTTATCAGCCAGGACACTGACATCGGCCTTGAACTAGTGTGTTTACCTGTCTTGTGGATAATAGGATGAGATATGACAGCATAACAAACCAAGTAAGCAATACCTATACCTCCAGTAAAACCTAAGAAGACGGACCAAGGATACTTTAACCCTATGATTCCCATTACCCAAATCGGCACTATTAAGTCTCGAGCATGTAACAAAAGGGGGTGAAATACAGTCACTATTAAATTCCTTAGATGGTAAAGAACCAAAAGGAGAATCAAACTGAATAGCAATAGCTTTGCCCATTAGCGAGTGGAAATTAGCCACTTTGGGAACAAGTTGTTTGATTCTTGTTAAAGCTTCACACAAATTATTCTCTACAGTGTCATGTACAGTAGGTCTCACTGTTAACCCTAGATATTTGGCTTTAGAATCTATAATTGATTCTTCTATGACAACAAAACTCCCAAACTCAAGAGAAAAAGTCTTATTCTGACTGCAATTCAACCCAGAGGCCAATCCAAAAAGCTGGAAAGTATGCAACACACTCAGGAACTGCTGTCAGGTCTGAACTCAAACATGCAGTCATCTGCAATCATCAAAATGGCATGATAGGAGCAATCAAGCATGGATCACACCTCTAGCTAAGATCTCACCTGACCTGCCAGCTCTTCCGTAATTAACAAAAAAGACAAGAGGAGAGGTCACAACCCTAACTCATTCATCTACCAGTCACCCTCTGCTTCATTTAAACTACCATTAACCAGGACCTAAATGAAGGCACATTACTGTGGCTGCAAATCTAAGCCACAAAATGAGGACCAAAATTTCTTTGACAGAGAATTGCAAAAAGGAAAGCCCATTCCGCATTACTGAACACTATATTGCACGACCATCCAGATCCTCCTCCATATTTACACAAGAACCAAGATAGTTTCAACCAATTGTCTATTCCTTCCCTACCTTGACAAAACCGGATTGGCCCATAACTGCCAATTTCTCTAGCTTAGGCTCCAAACATCTTGATAAAACATTTGCCAAGATCTTAAAGTCAACACTGATTAGAGAAACAGGATGAAAATCTCCTAAAGATGGTTTTAAACTCAAACTTAAGCAGAAATGGAATGCCAACCTGGTTATACTGATTAGAAAATAAGGCATAGGTATTTCAGTATTCAAGTCACACAACACATCTACTGTAACAGGTCCTCCACTTGTAGAACTCAATTAGAAAACAGTCAACCGATTTATGCAACTTTGAGTGACTGATTGCTTCTTTAATTTCCAACCATGACATAGGTCTCTCTAGCTCATTCATCTCTTTTTCAGTTAACAAACAACTGAGCAGCATTAAAAATCCCAGAGTCAAACTTGACCCAAACTCAGGTTCATATAATGAGGTACAAAAATCCCAAAAGGCCTCTCACAATTTTTGATCAGAGCTACAAAGATGAACAGAGGTAATTCTAACCACAGAGATGGAACTGCTGGTTCTTGGCTAAAGTGCAATACCAATGGCATCCCCTTCCCTCTTAAGCCACCAGAGCTGACCCTTTCTTAGTAATTTTGCTTACGCCTGTGAAAGCTTCTCCATATCAATGTGTATTGAGAGTGCAGTGAGTAATCCTCTCCCTCATGAGCACATTTAACTTTAATATCAGCTATAGAAACTTTTCAGGAAGTTCATTTCCTGCTTCCTCCAGAAACCACCTGTGACGATTGGGGAGAGATGGGAGAAGGCTGCCAGTCTAGTCAAATATAATTTGATATATAATTCTGGCATTTGTAAATAAATGTAAAATACAGGCATGTTTTCTTGAGTGTAAAAGAATATTGTGAAATGTGGAACTGCAAAATATGTGACAACATTGCACTCTACTGGCCCAGTGAAGCATGTTGTGACCCTTTCATGTTAAAATTTGGCTCCAGTGCGTCTGGACGAAGGTTTCATGCCCATTGTTTTAAGGCTAAAGTTTATGACCAGAATTTAGATGTGGAATGTGCTTTATTGCTCTGGTTTCTGTTAGACTACACATGTGAAATGACTTATATTGTTGTAAGTTTCTGTGCAGGTGTTAGATTGCTAAATATTGCAGTTTGTGGCCTGAGAACTCAGACCATGTGTTAAGATGATGCAATATAAATACTGGGAAAATCTAAGTGTCAAAAATGATATAATTTGGGAGGACCTTGGAGACATGTTTGTTAGTAATATTCAAATACTATTTATCACAAGAGACTAGAGAGCATTTTGATCTTGGATATCTAACTCAGCACTCTGCCTAAGCTCACATGTAAGTTTCTAGCACTGTGATTTCTTGTAAGAATAGTTTAAGCTAGTAAAGATTAGGTATTTTTCTTTGAAATCAGACCTGTCCTATTGTATTATTTTACATTTCTGTGTGATCTCTGAACTCTTAGATATCTCTGTGTAGTAGTTTTGTCTTGTGTTTTAATTATGTATTATTAAATATTTTAAAACCTTCTACCTGTGGCTGGTTTGTGTACAGATAAGCTCTAGAGTACATTGCATATTTATAGAGGTTATTGTAATAGGCCACTCTAAAGTAAGCCTTGACTGTTAGTCACATTACTATTGGATAATAATATTGCACAGTAATAATTGGACAGAGGTGCCAATTTTATGTCAGACCTACTAGCTTGTCTGTGGAAGTCCTGTGGGGTGAAGCACATGAAGACCACCCCCTACCATCCCCAGACTAATGGTCTTGTTGAGAGGTGAAACTCTACAATCAAATCCATGCTACGGGCATTTGCAGATCAGTTTAAGAATGAGTGGGACAAATATTTGCCCTATCTGTTGTTTGCTTACAGAGAGGTTCCCCAGGAATCCACAGGTTTTTCACCCTTTGAGTTGTTGTATGGGCATAGGGTGAGGGGACCGCTATATTTAATTTGAGATGAGTGGGAAGGTGTGTGTCAGTCTCACAAGGAGTCTGTTGTGGCACATGTCCTGAACCTCAGGACAAGGCTCAGGGAAATCATTGGCCTGGCCCAGGAGAACCTGGCAGAAGCCCAACAGAAAAAGGTGTGGTATGACAGGAATGCTCGAGATAGAGAATATGCTGTAGGGCAGCAGGTAATGGTTCTCATGCCTGTCAGACAACAAGCTGCAAGCAGCTTGGGATGGACCCTACAAGGTGGTAAGAAAGGTAGGTGATGTTAACTACATGGTGGAAGTGCTAGACAGATGGCAGGGGCACAAACTGTACCATGTTAACATGATGAAACCTTACCATGATAGGGAGGCCCTTGTGCTGAGCATTTGCAGTGGATTGCAGGTGGAGTCTGAGGGAGATCTGGGGACTGATCTCCTCAGTGAGGCTCAGGCTGACACCTCGGTGGAAGGGGTAGCAATGTCCCAATAGCCATCTCCTACCCAGGTTCAAGAAATACGAGCAGTGTTGCAGGAGTTTGGGGGCATGTTCACCGGGAAACCAGGGAGCACCCACCTGATGCAGCACCAGGTGGACAAAGGAGCCCAAAGGCCTATCAGGCAGGCCCCTTATAGGGTGCCTGAGAGAGTCAAACAGACTGAGGGAGGAGGTACAGGAGATGTTGGAACTAGGGGTGATTCAACAATCCAACAGTCCCTGGGCCTCACTACTGGTGTTGGTGCCAAAGAAGGATTGTAGCAACATGTTCTGTGTAGATTACAGGAAATTAGTCATACAGAGTCAGATGCTTACCCCATGCCTAGGACAGATGAGGCCCTAGAGCAGCTGGGTGGGGCCAAGTATCTTACAACCATTGATCTTTCCAAGGGTTACTGGCAGGTGCCCCTGACTCCCAGTGCTAGAGTGAAGTCAGCCTTTGTGACTCCTTTTGACTTGTATGAGTTCACAAAGATGCCCTTTGGGACGAAGAATGCCGCAGCGACTTTCCAGAGGCTGATGGATCATATCTTAGCAGGAGCAGGAGGATTAGTCCTTGCTTACATGGATAATATTGCTATTTACAGCCATTCCTGGCAAGAGCACCTTCAGCATGTCAGGGAGGTGCTGGGCAGACTACAGAGGGCAGGGTTGACCATTAAGCCAAGCAAATGTCAGGTGGGTATGGCAGAGGTCTCCTACCTAGGACATAGAGTGGGGGAGTGGTAAGCTAAGGCCAGAACCTGACAAAGTGGAAGCTATTCAGGCATGGCCTGCACCTGTTACCAAAAAGCAGGTGAGGGCATTCTTGGGGACAGCAGGGTACTACAAAAAGTTTGTTCCCAAATATAGTACCATAGCTGCTCCCCTCACAGACCTGACAAGGAAAAACAGGCCAGATAAGGTAGTGTGGACCCCAGCATGTAAGCAGGCATTTCAGAAGCTTTGGGAGGGCCCCCTGTGTTAGCCAGTCCAGATTACAGCAAAGATTTTGTTGTGCAGGTGGATGCTTCAAACTAAGGGGTGAGAGCTGTACTTAGCCAAATTTCTTCAGAGGGAGAAGAGCACCCCACCCAGTGGTTTATCTCAGTCGTAGGCTCCAACCCAGGGAGGAATGCTATGCAGCGGTAGAAAAGGAATGTCTAGCCATAGTTTGGGCACTACAAAAACTTCAGCCTTCTCTGTATGGAAGAAAATTCACTGTGATGACAGCTCACAACCCTCTAACATGGTTAAACAGAGGTAGTCAGCAAAATGCCAAGTTGCTAAGATGGAGTCTGGGGTTGCAAGCATATATGTGTCAGGGCAGCACCGCAGTGGGAGAAGCAATGCCAATGCAAATGGGCTCTCAAGACAGGGAATGGGGTGAGGTACACCCAGATAGACCTGACACACTCAAGCGATGTTTCTCAAGGGGCACTTGAAAAACTTGCTTGTGTTCCCCGGGGGGAAGATATGTGACGACTGGGGAGAGATGGGCGAAGGCTGCCAGCCTAGTCAAATAGAATTTGATATATAATTCTGGCATTTGTAAATAAATGTAAAATACAGGCATGTTTTCTTGAGTGTAAAAGAATATTGTGAAATGTGGAACTGCAAAATATGTGACAACATTGCACTCTACTGGCCCAGTGAAGCATGTTGTGACCCTTTCATATTAAAATTCGGCTCCAGTGCGTCGGGATGAAGGTTTCATGCCCATTGTTTTAAGGCTAAAGTTTATGACCAGAATTTAGATGTGGAATGTGCTTTATTGCTCTGGTTTCTCTTAGACTATACATGTGATGAAATGACTTATATTGTTGTAAGTTTCTGTGCAGGTGTTAGATTGCTAAATAATGCAGTTTGTGACATGAGAACTCAGACCAGGTGTTAAGATGATGCAATATGAATACTGGGAAAACCTAAGTGTCAAAAATGATGTAGTTTGGGAGGGCCTTAGAGACATGTTTGTTAGTAATTTATTTATTTATTTATATTTGCTGACCGGGAGTGTCCGACTGGATGTAGGTCCATTTTCAGCAGAGGCCCAGGGAGAAAAGCTCCACAGTTAAAATAAACAGACAGTAGTTACATTGGATTACATAGCGATTAACAATTTACATAGCAATTACTTACAACATATTTATAGATGAAGAACATAGTACATCAGTAGACAACTAGAATCTTTATCTGTGAAGTACATAACAGACATTAACAAATGTTACAAAAAGAAGTTCCTGCTGTATAATAAGTACTAGGCTTATGAGCATCTGAGCTTGCTATAATCAAGGTAGTTAGTGGAGTGGAAAGAAAGGTAGTGGTTGGATGGGGTGGGTGATATTAGAGTGGGAGTTGCAAGGGCATAGCCAGCATGTTTTTTAGGTGTGCTTTTAGTAAAGTTTTGAAGTGGGTGAATGATGGTATGGAGATAATTGTGGGTGGGAGGGAGTTCCATAATTTGGCTATGGTGCAAGAGAATAGTGATTCACCAGCAGAGTTATTGGCTTTAGTGATCTGCAAGTGATTTTTGTTGCTGGATCTTAGTGGTCTGGTGGTGCAATAGGGTTGGAGTAGATTCTGGAGGGATGGGACATTTAGTGGATGGTTTACTAATTTGTGGGCGAGTGAGAGTTGATACCATTGAAGGAGGTGAGGGAGTTCAAGCCAGCCCAGTTCAGCAAGTGAGAGACAGTGGTGACTATGGTAGACTGCCCCTGTGGCAAATTTGGCAATTTTGTTGTAGCAGGTCTCTAGCTTGTTTAGATCGCATTGCCTTAGGTTGGTATATATTGGAGAGGCATAAAGTAGGGTGGAGATAAGGTGGGAATTTGTTATTGAAATCTTTGCTGTTTGGTGAGAAGTTGCTTATTTCTGTAGAATGCTCCTAGTTTTTTGTGGACTTTTTTATGGTCATGGATATGTGAATGTCAAATTTTAGTTTATTGTCTATTTCCACTCCTAGTAATTTGGTGTGTTCAGTTGGGTATATAGTGGTGTTGTCTTTTGCTGTGATGTTAAAGTGAAAGTTGTTTTGAGTATGTTTGGTGGGTTGGAAGATGAGTAGTTTCGTTTTGTTTGGGTTGAGTATTAATTGGGCATCAGATAACCAAGTTTCAACAGAGGAAAAGGCTTCCTGTGTGACTTTTTGCAGTTTGGATAGGGACTGGGCTGAGCAGATGATAGTTGAGTCATCTGCGTATTGTATGAGTGTGCCATGTTTGGTGGCAGAGGCTAGATTATTGGTGAAAACAGAGAAGAGTAGGGGTCCAAGGATGGATCCTTGGGGAACCCCAATGGAGACAGGTAGTTGGGAAGATATGTCATTCTGCCATACAACGGATTGTTGGCGGTCAGACAGGTAACTCTGAAACCAGTTGGTGACTGATTGTGAGAAGGATAGATTGAGGACAGAGATAATTTGTTTGTGTGGGACCATGTCATATGCTTTAGATAGGTCTAGGAAAGTAGCAGAGGAGAGCTAGCCATTGTTTTTATGCTGAAGGAGTGTTAGTCAAGGAGAGTAAGGCAGTGGTGGTGCTATGGTTTGGTCAGAAACCATGCTGAGTATTGGAAAGGAGGTTGTTGGAAAGGAGGTAGTCTGAGACCTGAGAGTGTATGCATCTCTCTAGTATTTTGGAGAGTGGAGAGAGAATAGCTATGGGGCGGTAATTGGTTAGTTCTGTGGAGGGTCCGCCTTTGTGGAGGGGAATTATATGTGATACTTTCCACAGTGTGGGAACATAACTTTCTGACAGAGATCAGTTAATCATGATGGATACTGGGTAGGCCAGAGCATCAGCTGCAATTTGTAGGTATTTACTTGGGAAGTTGTCTGCTAACTTGGTGGGCTTAAGTTTAGGTAAGAGTTTTTTTTATGTTGGAGGTAGGTACAGGAGAAAAAGAGAAGGCAGTGGGGATATTACTAGTTGAAGGTGTGGGTTGGAGGGGAGGGGGTTAAATACTATTTCTCACAAGAGACTAGAGAGCATTTTGATCTTGGATATCTAACTCCGCAATCTGCCTAAGCGCACATGCAAGTTTCTAACACTGATTTCTTGTAGGAACCGTTAAAGCTAGTAAAGATTAATTAGGTATTTTTCTTTGAAATCAGACCTGTCCTACTGTATTATTTTAAGTTTCTGTGTGATCTCTGAACTCTTAGATATCTCTGTGGTATAGTAGTTTTGTCTTGTGTTTTAATTATTTATTGTTAACCTTCTACCTGTGGCCGGTTTGTGTAGAGATGAGCTCTAGAGTACATTGCATATTTATAGAGGTTATTGTAATAGGCCACTCTAAAGTAAGCCTTGACTGTTAGTCACATTACCATTGGATAATGATCTTGCACAGTAATAATTGGACACCCTTTTAAGGGCCTTTTAGTAGCTGATATTATTAGGTGGGTGGTGGCAGGGATTACTACCGTATGGTCTGGGTAAAAGGGGCACAGCTGGAGAATCTGTGTCAGCCTTCCCCAGGAGTGTCTCTGAAGTTGTATAAATACTTATCTCAAAGCATGCGTGTGTGTTGTGTCAGCTACATGGCAGGAACATGAAACACTGGTTGGACTGCGAGGGTACTGGAGGTTTTAACTTGCCCAGCTAGGCTGAGACATGGATCCTATAGCTGTGCCAGTGGAGAGTCTTATTGGGGACCTGGTGAGCAAGGGAGCAACCCAGCCCTAGACTGACTGTGATCTCTGTGTGCACTTAAGGGAAATTGTACTTTACTGTGTGTATTAGTTATCCTTTCCTCTCTTCTAGGAGACAACCTCCCTGGTGTTAGGGGGTGAGGATTGAGGCTCCTTGATTGCTGGGCCAGGGCACGGTCGTCACACCTTCATACTCCATACTGTCCCCCATGGATGTTGCTTTGCATCCCTCCAACCAAAGAACTGGACACAGACCTTTAAGAAGTGGATGTAACATAACATCTTAGATTACACCCTGCAACCTATCTCAACTCTTGGCAGAATCCCAGTGAAAATGTTTCCACCTCCAAGCTCAGAACTTTGGCCCTTGTAATTCTTTGACCATAACGGTAACTGGTGCATGGTCACACATGCTAATAGCTTAATCAAAGGAGAGTTTATTTCCTCCCTACACTCTTGTGGAATCAGCATGAAGTCTTGTCTGCTACCCTACTTAGCCATATGTCTGGAAAAGGTAAGGTATGTAATACCAGGACATTACCAAAGCCACCCTTGTCGAGCCATCCAGTGTTGTAAATTAACACTGCCTATGTTGCACATTATAACTGATCTAGTTCATCACCAAGGAACATGTTACAATCCCCCACCATTATACACAGGGAGGTTAAAGGATAAACAGCAATCCATGCCTTCAAAAAGATTTCCTATAAGGACTTATTATTACTTATGGCGCAATGATAATCATTAACCAAACAAGACCAAATCACTGATTATTCCACCCCATTACAAGTCCACAGAGTCACCACCTTCAAAGAACCGTGAAACATTGACCTCCCCTCCCCCATACTGGGAGTATGGTCAGCAGTAATGAAGTTAAAGGGTTGAGAGAAACAAAATGGAAGCTTCCCATATTTTAAATCAAGGTTCTTGTAGACACACAATATGCATTCCCTCGTTTCAAATGCTGAAGAATACAGGCAGATTGGATGGAGTGAGAACTTCCCCTACATTCCATAAAAGCAATTTCAAGTTAGAGCTAATAAAATTACATGCCCCTGTGGGTCTACATTTAAATTTCAAAGTCCCAAAACCTCAAACCTGTAAATCCAGACATTCAGAAGTTTGAAGTTTTGGAATCTCGAAAAGAAACATAACACCTAAAAGAAAAAAACCCTCAGAAATCATGCTTTTGCAGGGGGTCAAGCCCACTTGCCCCCCACACCCCCTGCTACTTAAATATACCAACTCTGAGATCACACTACAAGTAAAGAAAATGGTAAAGTTCCCGTTCTGCACTATAAGGTGATCTCCCTTGATATGTTTTGAAATTCCAAAACTTCAAACTTCTGAACATCGGCATTTAGAAGGTTCAAGGTTTCGGGATTTCAAAATTTAAAAGCAGACCTGTCCCTGTATATGAAATGTGAACTATACTATTATCCGATTAAAGTCAGGCACCCCCCCCCTTCCCAAAAACAAAATTCTTTAGTCATCTATTGGGCTAGATAACTCCTTGGGGACATAAAATACCTACAACTGGTCTAGAATCATCTTTCAACTATTAAGAACTGAGAGGGCTTGCAACCAACCACCCACTCCCCCCAACCACCTTACGTCATCAGTTAGCATCACCAGTATAAACTTTACATGGTTGGGAGGGTGGCCTAATAGTTAAGGTGTTTGCCTTACAAACACAAGGTGCAGGGTTTGAGTCTCACAAGGGATAATTGGCTAGTCTTAAAATGGCTCGCAAGGGCAGTTAGCTTAGTACTAACTAACCTACGAACCTACCACCCTAATGGTCAAGGGAACACATCCCAACAGAAGTATGTAAAATAGAGTTATGTACTTACCATAACTTGGCATCTGTGCTATCCAGTGTCATTACTTATCAAGAATGGGTTTTAGATCTGAGCCGGGAACTGTCAGACAGATCCAGAGCTCAAGCTCCTCTTCCCATGACCTTGTGCTACCTCCTAACCCTCGATTGAGTTTGCTAATTAGTGGAAACACAGAACAAACTGTGTAAGATAAAAAAACATTCCACCAACACAAGCCATTTCAGCCTTGCTAGAACCCCCAGAAGGAAGGGGGAAGGAGCGAGGGAATGTGATGAATAATGACACTGGATAGCACCGATGCCAAGTTATGGTAAGTACATACCTCTTATCTGATGCTACCCGTGTCATTCATCATGAATGGGTCAGAGTCCCCAGTTACTATGTACCCTGGGTGGCCTCAAGGAAGGATATGCCAGAGCATGGAGGGAACCAAAGTAAGCCCTGTTCCTAGACACCAAGACCAATATGTAGTGCAAAATGAAAGTGTGTCTATTAGACTAAGTTGCAGCAGCACAAATCTCAAACCGGTCTAGCCAAGAAGGCTGAAGACATAGCAACAGACCTAGTAGAATGGGCCTTACCTGATCTGGATAGTTCCAAATGCCTATCATCATAAATGTAAAAAAATACAAACTAGCAATCCACCTGGTAATAGTCAGTTTGGAAACTGCCTGGCTCCTTCCGTTTTGAGAGAAGGCCACAAAGAGCTGGTCCAACTTCCTAAATCTCTCAGTCCTGTAGATAAAAATGCAATTGCCTATGGGTGTCTAAACAATGGAAGATATATTCTCCTTTATTACAATAATTAGGGAAGAAGACCTCTAGTTGATCAATTGATTGAGGTTAGCCTTCGAAGCCATCTTGGGAAGAAAGGAAGGATTTGTTCTAAGGGACACTTTGTCCTTATGAAAGATCATGAATGGAGGCTTAATGCTTAGAGCCTGAAGTTCTGAGACCCTTTTGGCAGAGGTAACGGCTACTAAAAAGGACCAGTTTCCAAGTAAGGAATTTAATGTCACAAGAAGTAGCCGGCTTGAAAGGTTTTTGCGTCAGGGACTGCAGCACCAATGTCAAATCCCATGAAGGGAATGGATCTTTAATAGGAGGTCTATGGAGAAAAATGCCTTTCAGAAAGGCTTTGCATAGTTTAGAAGAAAAGGTAGGCTCCTCATTCAGAAGGAAATTAGAAATGGCCTCTAAAGCTTAATGCTAGAAAGACTCACCCCATCCTGAAAAAGGGAAGATAATAGGAGTAAAATAGCAGGAATAGGGGCAGAAAAGTGATCCAGATTATGTTATCTAGCCCAAACAGAAAACCTTTTCCATTTACTAGAATAGACCTTCTTTGTAGATGGCTTTTGAGAAGCCAAGATAATGCTCTTCACTAGGGAAGGAAGCCTGAACTGTGAAAGGATTACTGGAACTGCAGAAACCCTGCAGTCAGATAAAGTGTCTGGAGATTCATTAGTGGAAGCCCCCAGGGATGAGAAATGAGATCCAGAATGGGATCCAGTATCCAAGGTGGATACTTCAGATGAGACCTTAGAAAGGAGAACCATGCCTAGGCAAGGCCAGAATGGGGCAATGAGGATGAGAGGGGTCTTCAGGCATCGAGCTGTCTGCAAAACTCTGGGCATTAGGGGAGTTGAAGGATAAGCATAGAGGAGACCCGGAGGCCAATAGTGAATCAGAGCATCCCTGAATAACTCCCCTGGTAGAGGGATCAGGGCAAAGTAATTGCTGCATTTGTGGCTGACTGGAGAAGAAGAAAGATTGTGGCATGGTTGATCCCAAAGGTTGAACATTTGTCTTGTCACTAACAGATTCAGAGACCACTCGTGAGGACTTGAGACAGACCTGCTGAGATTATTGTCCAGCATGTTGGAACTTTCTTCTTGCAACTCATATTCCCGAAAGCGCCTGGAAGATGTTGCCCATTCCCACACTTTCATACCCTCCCTGCACAGAGAATAAGATCATGCTCCCCCCTTGCTTGGTGATGTACCAGACCGCTATGTGGGCCAAGGAGGTGGCTGTGGTCATTGCGGCCCTGGGCAGAGGAAGACAAAAAGGCCTGCCTAGGAATAGGTCCTGAGAGTAAAGCCACCAAACGTGATGATTCCTGCATACACGAGTCAACATTATCTTCATGGACAGGGGCTGAACCAGAGAGAACCACTGGAATTCCGGGATCCACTGAAGAACTGGCATGTGATATCTGGCGAGGGGAACAAACTGAATCCAGGTGCCACAGAACCTAATGTTTGGAGATTCAAGTGAACTGATGGGCACACTAGCTCCAGTAAGAGAGAACTGATGGGCACACTAGGTCCAGTAAGAGAGAACTGATGGGCACACTAGCTCCAGTAAGAGAGAACTGATGGGCACACTAGCTCCAGCAAGAGAGAACTGATGGGCACACTAGCTCCAGCAAGAGAGAACTGATGGGCACACTAGCTCCAGCAAGAGAGAACTGATGGGCACACTAGCTCCAGCAAGAGAGAACTGATGGGCACACTAGCTCCAGCAAGAGAGAACTGATGGGCATACTAGCTCCAGTAAGAGAGAACTGATGGGCACACTAGCTCCAGTAAGAGAGAAAGTGCAGTTTTGTACCTACCATAAATGTAGATGTTAGAGTGCTAATACAGCTGCAGTCATAACAGATGGGGTTCTCCTGCCGTCAGGCGGGTCCTTGGTCAGCCGAATTCCAAAGTCTAGGTCCGGCGTCGGTTGTCGTCGCTTCTTCCCTGATGTCAGTGCGACAGGGGTATAAAAGAACCAGCCGACGCCATTTTCTTCAGTCTTTCTTGCCCCAGATGTCAGGTGCCCCCAGAAGGAAGGCAATACATAAAATAATGTAATAATGCAATGCAATATAATCAAAAAACAGTAGTTGCAAGCAAATACACCATAAAAGAATACCCCTAGAGGGGAAGGTGGGAGGGAAACCTGGACTGCAGCTGTATTAGCACAAGAACATCTACATTTATGGTAGGTACAAAACTGTACTATGTTGATCGTGCATACAGCTGCAGTCATAACAGATGGGTAGAATCCCAAAGCTAAGAAAGGGGTGGTAGGCACTAGGTGGAGCTAGGAGGAGCCAAAATGCCCTGCAAGACTGCAGTGGCAAAGCCTGCTCTAGACTTGGAGTATAATGGTAGGTTGTAGTGCTTAGAGAAGGTATGCACAGAACTCCAAGTGGCTGCTTCTAAAATATCCTTGGTAGGAACTCCTCTGAGGAAGGCTGCAGAGGTGGCTGTGGCCCTGGTGGAATGAGTTCTAATGCCTGTAGGTACAGTTTTGCCATGAAAGGAATAGCAAAAGCGTATGCAGTGGGCTATCCATTTTGAGATTGTCTGTTTGGATATTGACTTTCCTTGAGCTCCTACCGCATAGGCCACAAAAAGCTGTTCTGATTTTCTGAAAGGCTTTGTTCTGTCCAAATAATAACGCAGTTGTCTGTGGATGTCCAAGGAATGCAGTAATCTCTCCCCTTTGTTTTGAGGATTAGGATAAAAAGTAGGTAAATGTATAGCCTGATTTAATGCTACCCTGGCTACCACTTGAGGCATAAAGGACGGGTTGGTACATAATGAAACTCTGTCCGGATGGAAGATGATGAAAGGCTGGACAGCCATAAGAGCCTGTAGTTCTGAAACTCTATGAGCTGAAGTGATAGCCAGAAGGAAAGCTGTTTTCCAGGACAAATATTGTAAATCTGATGAGGCAGCTGGTTCAAAAGGGGGCAAAGTCAGTTTTTAGAGAATGAAATTAAGATCCCAAGCAGGTATTGGTTGTTTTTTTGGAGTTCTTAAATTCTTAGCCCCTCTGAGGAACTGTCTTAATAGAGGGTGAGAGAACAAAGGTGGATCAGTGTTGTATTCTGCAGAAATGGCTGAGGCATGGATTTTGATGGAGGAGAACGAAAGTCCACTGCTTAGCAGCTCGGCCAAATATTGTAGTATTTGAGGTAAATTCAGTTTTCCAGGGCACTGGCCCTTTTTCTCATTCCAAACACAAAAACGTTTCCATTTTGCAGAGTAAGCTTTTCTAGTTGATGGCCTTCTGGCCTCCAAAATGACATCCTGTACCTCCTTGGAGAGCAGGGCCTGCTGTGATGCTAAGGAATCTTCCATGTGGCTAGATTGAGTGTCTTCAGCTGACTGTGAAGAGATTTGAAGCTGTGCTGAGTCAGAAGAAGAGGCATTAGAGGTAGGGTCCATGGTGGGGAATGCGTCAGGCTCCTTAGTAGTGGGTACCAGTGTTGCCTTGGCCAGTCCGGAGCAATGAGGACCATCTTTGGTCTGTCTGCTCTGGTCTTCAATAGGACTTTGGGCAGCAGAGGAAGAGGTGGGAAGGCATAAACTGTCATTGATGTCCAACTGAAAGAGAGAGCGTCCACTCTCCAGGCCTTTGGATGGAAGATCCTTGAGCAGAATTTTGTCAATTGATGATTTTTCTGGGAGGCAAAGAGATCTATGTCTGGCCTTCCCCATTCTTGGATTATTTCTGTAAAAACTTTTGGATGCAACTTCCATTCGTGTGGATCTGTCATATTCCTGCTTAGGTTGTCTGCCAGTGTGTTTTCCTTGCCTGGCAAGTACTGTGCTTGTAGCTCCATTTGTAAGTCCATGGCCATGTTCCAAAGTGACATGGCCAGTCTGCATAGGGGATAAGAATGTGTTCCTCCCTGCTTGTTTATGTACCACATAACTGTGGTGTTGTCTGTTCTTATCAATAGCTGACCTGGTTGTAGAAGGTCCTTGAAGGCTGTAATAGCATTTATCACTGCTAGCATTTCTTTTGATTGATGTGAAGGTGCTTTTCTTTTGGGTCCATTTGCCCTGAATGCACCGGTCTGTCATGTGCGCCCCCCCAGGCGTAGTCCGAGGCGTCTGTTGTGATGACTTGATTTGCTTGAGGCTTGCTGAATGGAAGACCTGTGTTTGTTTGGCATGCTTGAGCCCACCACAGAAATTCCTTTTGCAGACATGGAATTAGTGGTATCATTGTTTCCAAACTGTGGCTGTGTTGAGACCATATGTTTTTTAGGTACCATTGTAGTTTTCTCATATGCAGCTTTGCACAAGGAATTAGTAAGATGCAAGATGCCATGAATCCCAGAGCCTGCAGGATTTTCCTTGCAGTCAGCCTGGTGCAATTTGCCAGTGTTCTGAAATATTGAATTAGTTGCCCCTGCTTCTCTGGCATGAGGTAGGCCATCTGGATGTTTGTGTCCAAATTGGCACCCAGGAAAATTATCTTCTGAGAGGGTATTAGTCTTGATTTCTCTTTGTTGACTGTGCTGTGTATCCTAGAGAGTTTAATAACATTATTACATAAGCCAGATGTTTCAGAAGAATGTGCTTGCTGTCCGCTTGGATCAGGCAGTCGTTCAAATAAGGGTATATTTGTATCCCTTGAAGTCTGCAGTAGGCAATTACTGATGCCAGGCATTTCGTGAATACTCTGGGTGCAGTAGATAAACCAAAGGGCAATGCAGAGAATTGATAATGTATTGAACCTGCAAGAAATCTGAGGTATCTTCTGCAATTTTGTCTGATTGGGACATGCAGGTATGCCTCCTTGAGGTCCAATGTTACCAGCCAAGACTCCTTGCCCAGCATGGGAAGAAGTTGCTGTAGAGTGAGCATCTTGAATTTTGGTATGAGTAGGAATGTGTTTAGGGTGGAAAGATCCAAAATAGGTCTCCAATCTTTGCCCTTCCTTGGCACCAGAAATAGCCTGGAATAAAAACCTTGACCTTGTTCGTGTGTAGGTACCTCTTGAATAGCTTTCATGTTTATAAGATCTGAAATTTGCTTTTGTGCCTCTGCCCTTTGATTGTGTGGCAGGTTTGGCATGCCTTTCATTTTTGGAAGGGTATGAAAATGGAATTTGTAGCCTCTGTTTATAATGTTCAGGATCCATTTGTCCTTTGTGACAATATGCCAATTTTTTGAGAATAGTGCCAGCTTTCCTCCTAAGGGTGCTGCCATTTGAGACCTGGTTGGCATGCAAAGGGGAAAGTCATTGGTTTTGCTTTCTGAAAGATTGCGAGTTGTCCTCACCACCTCTTTGTGTAGGAGCTTGCCATTGTCTGCCTCTGTACGAGCCTTGTGTCTGTCCTCTGCCCCTCGGGTGCCTGTATCTGCCTCTTTGGGGTCTGTCTGTGGCAGGAAAGGACCAGTTTTTGGAAGGCCAATTTCTACTAAAACGTGGGGGTTGAACCTGCATAAATTCTTTCACAGTTTGCATTGATTTAGCCTTTTCCTCCATTTTCCATAATACTTCCTCAGCATTTGCCCCAAATAGTACATCCTTTTGAAGAGGGGCGTCTAGTAATTTAGCTTTGACATGATCAGGCAAGGCTTGTTCCTTGAGCCAAGCATGCCTACGTATGACTGAGCCCGTAACAGCAGCTCTACATGAGGCCTCTAGAGCATCAAAACCACATTGTAAGGTATGTTTACCCACTTGTTCTGCACTATGTATCAAATCCTGCAACTCCTTCATGTCTGGTTGTTCAGGTTGTGACATTTTACTTTTCAGTTGAGATAACAGAAACTGTTGGTATTTTAGCATATGAAACTGACAGTTTAAGGCCCTCATGGATAAGGTAGCAGAGGTATATACCTTTTTCCCCACCTTTCTAAGGATCTGGAATCTCTCTCGGAAGGCAATGGGTTTTTGGCAATGGAGGCCTTAACTCCCTTGGGCCCCTGTGAGATGGTTTCTAGGTCAGCAGCATGGCTTTTGTATAGAAATTGGTGTGAGTCAGGAACCCTGTAGTACCTGTCAGGTTTAACTGGAGCTGGAGGGAGAGAGTCCGAGTTAAGGCAGGCCTCTGAGTAAACATCATCTAGGATGTCCAGGACAGGAGGTATAGCCAGAGGCCTGTGCTGGGGTAACAAAAGAAATTCCCTGAGCCTTTTCTTGGAATCTGAATAATCCTGGCCTTCCCAGTGGAAGTGTTCCCTTAAGGTATGCAGAGTTTCACCAAATGAGTAATCCTCAGGGGGGGATACAGAAGGAATAGATTCCTCTGCATCAGAGTCTTCAAAAAGAGAGTAAGACTGTTCCTGATCATCAGAGTGCTCTGAAATAATGGAGCCCTGATCAGAGGAGGGGGAATCTTCCTCCACTCTGGGCCTTTTTTCCGGAGGTGGCTGAGAACCTCTGATTAGAGTAATTAAATCCTCAGCCATTTTAAGCATCTGTTTCTTAGGCATGGGGCCTGGAGATGGGCCTTGTGTAGCTGGTCTCTTAGGGTGCATGGCAGCTTTAGACTTGGTGAAAGCCTTGATGGAGAAAGAAGAGGAAGGTCTGAAGACACCTTGAGTGGAGGTGGACCTGTCCACATTCTGTGTTTCAATGCTAAGCGTGGCTTCGGTATCTGTAGTCAGGGTGTGGGCCGAGGAGCCTGTGACCTCGGGTACAGGAGACACCGCCAAAGATGAGTCGTCGGTAATCAGGGGCTGCGTAGGCGCCTCGCTGAGAACCGAACCACGTGTAGTCGGCGTTGGTGTGGTGTCGGTAGAGGCCGCAGACCTCGAGTGTCGGTCCTTGTCTTTGCATTTTTTAGACAAAACCGGAGTCGGAGTATCCGATGACATAGTATAGTTAAATGCTTTCCCAAAATAATGCTGGGCGAACTCCGCCCGACGCTTAATAGTGCGTTTGTTGAATGTAGCACAAAAGCGACAGACCGAGATGTCGTGGTCTGGGCCTAAACAAGGTATACAGAGGGAATGGAAATCCTTATGCGGTATTTGCTTCCCACAAGAAATACAATTATTAACTGTGTCTGACATCGGTCTGAGGCAAGAAAAAGTTTCCCCAACGGGGTACTTAGCTTTTAAGAAGACTTCGGTTCCAATTTTTTTGTAATCTCAGGAGCTGGCCAACCGGTACTTGCGAACTGCTTCTGCTTCGGGCACCGCGCGGCAAAAACAACTGAAGAAAATGGCGTCGGCTGGTTCTTTTATACCCCTGTTGCACTGATGTCAGGGAAGAAGCGACGACAACCGACGCCGGACCTAGACTTTGGAATTCGGCCGACCGAGGACCCGCCTGATTGCAGGAGAACCCCATCTGTTATGACTGCAGCTGTATGCACGATGAACATCTGATGGGCACACTAGCTCCAGTAAGAGAGAACTGATGGGCACACTAGCTCCAGTAAGAGAGAACTGATGGGCACACTAGCTCCAGTAAGAGAGAACTGATGGGCACACTAGCTCCAGTAAGAGAGAACTAATGGGCACACTCGCTCCAGTAAGAGAGAACTGATGGGCACACTAGCTCCAGTAAGAGAGAACTGATGGGCACACTAGCTCCAGCAAGAGAGAACTGATGGGCACACTAGCTCCAGCAAGAGAGAACTGATGGGCACACTAGCTCCAGCAAGAGAGAACTGATGGGAACACTAGCTCCAGCAAGAGAGAACTGATGGGCACACTAGCTCCAGCAAGAGAGAGAGTCCTGATCTCAAATGAGTTGGATCCTGCAGGAAGGCTGTGCTGCAGTCTCTGATACAGTGTCCAGCTGAGCCTAAATGAATTCCAGGTTTTGGCACAGAATAAGATTGGACTTGAAGATTCAGTGTGATGCCTAGATGCTGGAAAAGGCTGAGGACATATCTCAGATAATTGATGCCATGAGGAGCCAATCGTCCAGGTATGGAAAGACCTGGAAACCCTGCAGCCAGAGATGAACTGCCATGCATTTGGCAAACACCCAGGGGACGGTGGTGAGTCCAAAGGGTAGGGCTCTGAACTGGTAATGACTGACCCCTAGCTAAAAGCAGAAGTGTCTCCTGGAGCATCTGTCATTCTTTATAGGATAGTAGACATCCTTGAGATCCAATGAGCACATCCAAATGTCTTTGCGTAATAGAGGTAAAATGGACTGTACAGTGACCATCTGGAACTTGGACTTATTGACGGACAAATTTAGCTTGCTGAAGTCCAGAATCAGACACAAGTCCCCGGTCATCTTTGGTACCAAAAAAAAGCAAAAGTTCTGGACCCTCATTGTCCTGTTGGGAACTCTTGGATGGCTCTTTTTTAAAGGAGGTCTTGCACCACGATATAGGCCAATTCTCTCTGGTGAGGTGGAAAGCCTGGGAGAATTTTTCAAATTGGAGGGGGGTGGGAAAAGGAATGGAGCAACACCTGGAAATAATTTGTAGCTCCAATGATTTGGAGGTGAGACTTCTCCAAGCTAGTGGTTGAAGGAAGAATCATCTCCCGACTGCCTCCAGGGAAAAGCAGTCAGGCAGTGTCTCATGATTGCTGAAAAGGCTTCTCCAAGAAGAGTTCCCAGGAGCCCTGGTCCTGTGGGCCCCCTCTGCCCCTGGGGTGGCGTCTGCCATTGAATCCCCTGCCATGGCTTGCAGAAGAGGATTCCTGAGGAGCATCCTGAAAGGAAGACTGAGTCCTCCGGAACCAGCATTTCTTACTTCCCCTCTGGATCTTAGAAAAGGACTGTTGGGGAGGAGAAAACTCAATCCCTACTGCAGACAGAGTCTTGCCTTCCTGCTCACTGCAGGTCAAGGTTTCCTTAACAGACTGTCAAAACTAGGTGGATCTGTCAAAGGGGGCATTAGTGAAAGACTCCTTGAAAGGTTCTGCAAATCCACACAGGCGAAGCCAGGCATGCTGCTGGATGGCAATGCCAGTAATGGCTGCTTGAGAGGTGGCCTCTGCATTATTGGAGATCAGCCTCATTGAAGTGTTAGCCAAGGAGGTTACAATAGACGGCCTCCGAGAGGTTTCTTTAAGTCTCTCCAGATGCAACAACTCTGGACAGGGAGGTACTGATCTCCAAAACAAAATCCTTCTGAAGTTGGGCAAAATGGGCCAAGTAGTTAGTTGCTCTCAGACCAAAGGTAGCCGAGGCAAACACATGCTTTCCAAAACTGTCAATCACCATGACTCCATTCAGAGGATGGACCGAGGAGCTTTGTTCCACTAGGTTCTTCTTAGTAGCAGCCACCACCACGATGGCATAGACAAATGGAGCAATTTTTGGGAGGACTGAGGAATTTGTCATTTCTCTTGGACACTGGTTCCACTGTGTCTGGTTCCTTCCAGAAGGCCTTCAGGAACATGGACTCCTCTGAAGATGAGGAAGACCACCTGCCTCTCTGCATAAGACATTGCCCCGAAGGAAACCTCCTCAAGTGGGAGTCTGGGGGCCCTGTCTCCCTCCTCAAGTCCGTGTCCTCAGTGAGGGACTCTCTGGAGGAGTCTAAGTGCCTCCTCTTGCACAACCTCTTCCAAAGGGGTTCCTCCACAGTGGGCTTCTGGAAGGACTCTGAAGAGACTGGTACCCCAAAGTAGGGGAATTCCTGTCTGAAGGCGGTCTCAGGAGGGCTGACCCTGTATGGATGATGAGGCCTCAGCACCTAAACCGGAGAAAGGCTGGAGGAAAACCTAGAGAAGAGGGAAAGGTAACTGTCAAACTGGAGAAGGTCCTCTTCACCACCCGGAAGGCCGTCGGGCTGGATGAAGCACCCCCCCCCCACGACCAGGGCCAACTGGGAAGGGGGAAGGGACCCTGACGCAGCACAGATGCCACCCGACTATATCAGCCCCAAGCTATCCAGTTCTGAAGCCTCCCAGGGGAAGGGAACAGTCTGAAAAATCCAGACCAGTACTCACCCAATGAACTAATCGACTCCTTGGAGGTGAGGCGCCCCCTGATCCGAGGGCAATGGAACAGAGCCAACCAGGGACCCCAATGGAGCCAAGAAGGAGCCTCTCACTGGAAATTCCCTGGTCCTGACATTCCAAACCTTGATGGAATGGAACAGGAGAGTGGAGTCCTGTAGATTGGTAGGATCCCCCGGGTCACTTGGGCTGGGGAAGTTAGCAAGCCCAACTCAATTTGAGTCTTGAGGAAGCTCCTCATCATCCTATCCATGTCTGAGGAAAGGAAACTTCTGGATGACCTGTAAGAGACTGAAGAGTGACCAGATCTAACAGGGGCTCAGACCCTGGATCCCGTAAGCCCTATGCTCCTGGGAAGAGGATCTGGGAACTTGCAATTATTATATGATCTGACAGTCCAGTAGGATCTGAAGTCTTCAAAGGCATTCCCATCAGATCTGATGACAGCTTGTGCCTACCTGGATCTGAAGACCTCTGCTCCATGGAAATCTTGGATCTGACAGCCTGAAGATCTGGGATCAAAAGCCAGATCTTGGATTGAAAGCTGAAAAGACTGGGCTCGGATCTGCGCTCTGACAGCCTCGCTTCTTAGAGTGAAAGGAGGAAGAGGACCCCCCTGAAGGTTGAGGTGGCATCTTTTTAGACTCCTAAGAGGGCTTGGAAGGGGAATCAGAAGTCAGAGGACCATCCTGAGCAAAGCCCTTCAGTAGAAGCTTATTATGGAGCTCTACAAAGGCGGGGTTCAATGCAGCTCAAATGGGGCATTCAACCTCCAGGTGCCCAGATCCTAAGCAATAAAGACACTCTTCGTGCGAGTCAGAACATGGCATCTTCGGACCACACGAAGAGTATCTCTTAAACCCAGAGGGTTTTGTCAGCCATGCCAACACGCATGCCAGCAACAACCAGTAACCAAAAGACGTTTAACTTTAGACTAACCTAAAGAAAAAATTATAACCATTATAACCTCTACTTTTTTTTTTGACTAACCTAACTAGAAGAAGGGCTGGAAAAACACTGCAAGTGGTAGGAAACCTAACTAAACAACTAGTTAGAAGACAGGAGAGTAGGTAATGCAGCTAAACCAACTAAAACTACTCAAAACTAGGTAAAATTAATCTATAACCCAAAAAAGGAGGCACTTATCAGTAACAGTCTGAGCTTTGTGGATCACGTCCGATCACATCAGTGGCAAATGAGATCTGAGGGTTAGAGGGTAGTAAAGGATCATGGGAAGGGGAAGATCTTGAGTTCTGGATCTGTCTGACAGCTGCTTGCTCAGATCGGAGGTTGATTCCAAGACCCATTTGTGATGAATAATGACACGGATAGCACTGGAACCTACCTAGCTAGAAAAATGACAATACTGTATCAAAATAAAATATAACAGCATCACTTACCTCTTCTGTCATGTGCTGTCGCACCTTGGACCAAAGGGCAACCTGTAGACAAAGGATAGAGGAGATGTATAGATAAAGCATACAACAATGTAACACATTACTGGAGCCTGTTACTGCAAGCCTTCCACAAACACCAATAAAATAATACTAAACTCCATACAAATTAAAAGTCTCACCACTACAACCAGTATAACCATGACTTTTCCACAATACATCACAGATCAAATATGACAGGTACACTATAAGATGAGATGTATAACAAGTGTGCAATAGCCTCAAAATGGAATCAGTCCTAAGAAAATGAGAAGATATAAGGCAAACCTAATTTCTGAAGTCCCTTGGTACTCCAGCAATGTTCATTAGCAGAAATCAGAGGACCTTGAAAATATACTGGACCAGGTATGACTGCTAGAACTACACTTTTCAGAGGTGGTGTGAAACTCAAATATTTTTCTTGAAACTTCTTGGGCCCTGCTAAGACCACCACGGCACATATGCTTCTCCCACTTTGTGGAATGTGGGCCTGGGAGAGGATAACCGGTTGATTTGCTGCTGTACATCACCAGACCCACTTGCTGGTGCCAAACCCTCTGTGACTTTTTCTTCAGTACTCACTGTTTGGCTCTTGTTTACTGGTTGCAGAGGATCTACTTAGTGTAGCTTGTGTCTGGCATTTTTTTTTTTTTTACTTTACTAGTTCCCGTTCCATCTCCTTATCAGTTCAATGTCCATGTCCAGTGATTTCAAATGGCTCTTGACACTCAATCACAAAATCTCTAGCATCCTCAGGTCTATGCAGAATAACCCTTTCTCTTTCCTAGCCCACCATCAGCAAAAATGGATATATAACAGAGGCCCTGTATCACAAATGATGCAACTTTGTCTTAAAAAGGAGCCATAGCTTTATGTAGCTTAAAAAGAAGTTGGGAGAAATCTGCCAAAAGAGCAAGGTATACCTGCTCCAATGTATGCTTCTGTTAGTTCAACTGTATGACAAGAGCCAGTCCCGGGTCCTACCTGAATGCACGGCCATTAGGACTTGGCTCCTGAACATCTGGGGCTGTGTACAATGCCTACCCTATGAATCTGCTCAATACTCACATCCAAAAAAAGTAGGTAAATGAATTACTTTGTGAAGATGACTCACAATCAATAATGTCAATAGTTATGCCAGAGATATGGGATTTGTTCTCCTTGCCTGGTTTTCAAAGTCCAACGTGGCCATTTGCGAAGCCAACACTGGCTGATGAAAACACTGACAGTGTGGCATTAATCGATTTAATGCTGTATGCTTCCACCTAATTCTCCAAATATTTTATCTAGCAGCTTGATGTGACTTCACAGTTTCAGTCTCAGAGACAAGGGTTAATATTTCACACAATACCTGCTTATCACCCACAGAAGCCACTCAAAGTCTTCCAAATCCTACGTCAACTACTTGTAACACCAACATGTTGAACAAAACAGAACTATTATCTCCTAAGGCAGTTGGGAACTCGCACGCTAAGCTTTCATTTTGTTTGAGCTAGCCACACCCCAAGTTGGTGCAACAGTTTTATAGCACAGTATAGATTGAGGCAGCAGCCTTAGAACAACTTATTGATAAGAAATTTTATCACCAGATGGTAATAGATCCCACCCCACTCCTACTTTTAATATATACATTGATTTATTTTTGGAGAAAGCTGTTGAGAGCAATGTGATTTTTTTAAGGTCAGTTTGAATTTGACAGTGGATGGATAAAATAAAACTAACATTTCTACCTTCTTACAATACTTCACAGAGAGAACACCTTTCTGATAGAGCTATAGTTAATTAACCTTTGTGAATGTTTCATATTTCAAACTATTAACGTCTCTGGTTGGTTGAAAGATATCGCTGATATTTTATAAGTTGAGGGAATTAATGCGCCTGATTCCGCACATTTATGTACATTGGAGGTCACCAGCCTAGATACTAGTAAACACTAAATAAAGGATTTGAAAATTGTCTTTTTTCTTGAAACACTCAATTTATATCAAGCTGAGTATACAGAACTTTTGTTGGCTAGTTTAGAAATAGTACTATCAAAAAATATTGTGTGCGTGCAATGGTGAACCATATCTGCAAACTTAAATGGAACAGTTCTGACTTATGCAGATAATTTTTGGGTTACCTAGAACACATTTATGTGCTTAATGACAGTGACAGCAAATGTAAAGGGAATATACTTATGTGGAAAACATTTCTAGATGATTTCTTGTTGATTTGAGATGGTGAAAGAAAGCAACTGGATGTATTTATGAAATTTCACAACAGCAATGCATATAATACAGGTTTTGACAAAGTATTTGAAAGAAATTATTTTTTTTCATGAGTCAGGCACATTTATATTTCTCACATTATTTCCCTAGACTGTGTGACATTTCTTCCACATTGTATATACTGTATATAGCAAAAATGTCTACGTACCCTCACTTTTGCTATCATTTATACTTTGTGCTCTATCCTTTCACTATTTAACTCTAGTCTTCTTCCATCCTTACTCTAACCATCCCTTTCTATTGCCTTCTATACTGCATTTTTTTTATTATTATGGTTATAGATTCATTGCTATATGCACAATAATACTTAACATTCTTGTCTATTGTCCAGGCTGAGACTGAAAAAGGTCCCATTTGGGTCAGTGTTCTACCCCAGTTACCAAAATGAATAATTAAATATATTAGTTAAAAAAACAGGTCGAAGTTTATTAAAAATAATCTATCTTAAACCATTTACCAAAAATTAATCAGCAGCAGCCAGTAGCTGTCAGCCAACATATTTGATGAATTGTGTTCTTAATTCAAAAGTTCTATGAGAAGAATAAGCAGTGATGACATGTTTGTTTCAGAACTGGGAAACTGTGGCAGAAGATTTTTCATAGGAGATTACTAGGCTGTTGGCCCTGAGTTTAGACAACTCAGCACCTGATGCCCCAGCCCAGCAGGGACATGGGTGGAATCCCAGGGGTATATTTCCTGTTTACCATCCAGTTATCCAGGTTGCACTTAAAAAGGGATAAAGAGATACTCTGCTTGATGTGGATAGGGAGTTTATTCCGTAAATGGGGGTCTCTGCGACAAAAATCTGTCCCACCAGCAAGTCTTGCTGATGTCACAGACCAGGTTGAGGCTGTGCATCCAGGTTAATCAAGTGGAGCTTGACTTGCGGATATGCAGCAGTCCCATCAAGGTGGGGTCCATGATAACTTTGTATGCCACAGAGATCACCTCTAATGAGTACAGGTATAGGGCTTTTAGCCTATCTGGGTATGGTGGATGTTTGTAGCCCTGGATTCTCCTGATGAGGAACCTCTGTGGTCTCCCCAGCTGCTGCATGTGCTTCATGAGGTAAATGCCAAAACGGGCACTGTACTCAATAATGAGCCTTATAAGGGAAGAATACAGGGATATTATGACTTCCATGTCCCTGGATGAGATACCCTTACTTATGAGGTGGGCAATGTAGAAGGCTTTCTGCACAATGGAAGCAACATGGTGGTCAAAAGTCAGGTTGCTATCAACCTAGATGCCCATATCCCACACGACTGATTGCGTGCTTAGGACGTTATTAATGTGATAAAATGTGGGATGTCACTATCACCAAAGGGGAGGATAATGATGCATTTTTTGGTATTCAGCTTGAGGCCATGTTACTGGCACCAGTCATTTGCTGAGTGAGACCCTCTTGCAGGATGTCCACAACAATAGGGGAATTGATGACCGCACCCAGCTTGTAGTCATCTGCAAACTTGGTCAGCCACAACTCACTGGTTTTAGCCTACACCTCAGAAAAGTATAACCCAAATAACAGAGGCCCCCAAGACCGAACCATGGAGTATGCCACTTGTTAAAGGTCTACTGCTTGAGGTGGCTTCCCCTATTTTGATTATGTGGGTTATATCAGTGAGCCAGTTTGCTACCCATCTGGTAACATATGGATTGATGCCTAGTTGAGAGAGTTTATCTATTTTACCCTAGTGGCGATTAGTGTCAAAGGCTTTGGCCAGGTCAAGGTAGGCAATGTGCAGTCTTCCCCTCATCCATGGCTTTGGTGACTGTCTCGAACTCTACCAAATTTAGTAGACATGACCTCCCCCTGACAAAGCCAAACTGTGAGAGATCAAGTGTTTGGAGGTTGCCAATGTCCTTGTTAATGAGGTCCATAATGATCCATTCCATGGCCTTGCAGATCAGGTTAGTTAGGCTGATGGGTCTATCTTCTTCTTCTTTCGGCTGTTCCCATTAGGGGTCACCACAGCGGATCATCTTTTTCATTTCTTCCTGTCCCCTGCATCATGCGCTTTCACACCAACCGCCTGCATGTCCTCTCTCACCACATCCATAAACTTTATCTTAGGCCTTCCTCTTTTCCTCTTACCTGGCAGCTCCATCCTTAACATCCTTTTCCCAATATACCCAGCATCCCTCCTCAGCACATGTCCAAACCAACGCAGTCTCGTCTCTCTTGATTTGTCTCCAAATTGTCCAACCTGAGCTGACCCTCTAATATACCGATTTCTAATCCTGTCCATCCTAGTCACACCCAGTGCAAATCTTAACATCTTTAACTCTGCCACATCCAGCTCTGACTCCTGCTTTTTCGTCAATGCCACAGTCTCCAACCCATATAACATAGCTGGTCTCACTACCCTCTTGTACACCTTCCCTTTCACTCTTACTGGTACCGGTCTATCCCAAATCACTCCTGACACTCTTCTCCACCCATTCCACCCTGCCTGTACTCTTCTTCACCTCTCTCCCACACTCACCATTACTATGAACCGCCGATCCCAAGTACTCAAACTCATCCACCTTTACCAACTCTTCTCCCTGAATCCTCACCATTCCTCTACCCTCCCTCTCATTTACACACATATACTCTGTTTTAGCCCTGCTGACCTTCATTCCTCTCCTCTCTAAAGCATATCTCCACCTCTCCAGGGTTTCCTCACCCTGGTCCCTACTCTCACTACATATTCACAATGTCATCTGTAAACATCATAGTCCACGGGGCCCTCCTGTCTGATCTCATCTGTCAACCTGTCCATCACCACTGCAAATAAGAAAGGGCTCAGAGCTGATTCTTGATGTAATCCCACCTCCACCTTAAACTTATCTGTCACTACCACCGCAGTCCTCACCAATGTCACGCTACCCTCGTACATATCTTGTACCCCTCTTACATACTTCTCTGCCAATCCTGACTTCCTCATACAATACCACAACTCCTCTCTAGGCACCCTGTCATATGCTTTCTCTAAGTCCATAAAGACGCAATGCAACTCCTTCTGACCTTCTCTGTATTTCTCCAACAACACTAAGTTCCTGAATCGGTGGATGCTCCACTTTTGTGTAAAGGGATGACAGTGGCTGTCCTTCACTCAGCTGAGACAAAGCCAGTACTTAGGCTTTGGTTGAAGAGGGTGCCTAATGGTGCTAAAAGTTCCTGCCTGAGTTCACACAGGATGCAGCCTGGGATGTTATCGGGTTCCATGGAGGCTGTATTTTCTGACTTTGAGAGAGCAGTGATGACCGGTTTCCTAGATATAAGGGGAAAGGGGGCAGGTACTGGGGATGTCCTGATTTACTGATGGGGGGGTACAGAGGGGTAAGGTTTTCACTGTATCTGTCAGCCAGCAAGTTTGCTATATCTATGGCTTTTGTATATGTAGTGTCCTTGACCAAAAGTTCTGAACAGATCTGGGTGCTTCCTTTGAGGTTGTGGACATATGTAAAGAAGGCTTTATGATTGTCTCTAGTTTAGACAGTGGATATTCTCCCAGGATAGTAATAAAGCCAATGAAGAGACAGAACATCACAGAGTGAAAAACATTGGAATGCAATGAAATCAAGGGTGGGCAAGAATCTCAGTTGAGGTTTACTATGATTCAAGGTTCCAATACTGTTCAAATACAGGATATTTTATAATATGTTTTGGGAGACATTCAGGACAATAAAGCATCTGAAGAGAACAAATGCAAGTAAATGTCTATGAAAACAGAAATCAGTGCATCACTGGAAGGTGTGACATGAAACACATTTGCTCCCACATTACAAACAGAAAAGATCCAAGTCAAATCAAGTGACGGCAATTAATGCATCTTATTTTCTAGAATACTTTTCGGATTTCCACTTCAATGAATGCTTAACTGTCCCACAAAGTACATATCATAACAACCAACCAAATAACTGAACAGTAAGCTTCTAACACAAGATGTCAAATGCTGACAAGGTTAAACAGACATTGATTTCAGAACATCAATACAAGAAATGGTAACAGCTGAAACAAACCTGCTCCAGTAAAGTTCCAACTAGGTGCAGCTAAAGTGTGAGTTAATGTATACATTCTAGTAAATGTTGCTCAATTATTTACTTGGTCACTGTCACACATTGGCTATGTGTTCCAAATGTAATCTTGGTCAATGTCTTTCTGTCAGTATTTTTTTATTTGTATTGATAAGTGCATTTAATAATTGTTATCTTTGCCAGTGTAGCTTATGTTGTGGCTGAAAAGAGTCCTGGGACCAGTTCACTTCCCTGGTTACCAAAGTATAAATAAATATGAAACAGAATAAAGGAGGAGGAACATGACAGAAATAACCGAAGAACTAGTAAAGCACATTTTAAGTCTTCATCATTCATGAGAGAGAAAAATCCTTCCACTGAAGGCATTGGGAAGTAGCAGACAGACTAAGTTTAGAGTCCTACTATTTGTCACTTGTAAATGTACATCAAGGATTATTTACTGCAGTGAGAGTTTTCACACCTCAGCATGAGAGTATGGGGGAGGATTTATTAAGTTTGTTAGGAATGCAAAAGTCTCCTCTTATAAAAAACTGTTTCTATCTGCTTTCTTTTGCTGCAAGTAGCTAACAGCTATTTATAGCATAGAACAAGCTCTGGCAGACAGATAAATGAGGCTCAGTCAGGTAAACAGAGAAGCAACTACTGAAGGTGTGTTTAGATGACCGTGCTTAACAGTCCTGCCATTATATTTTAATGGCATGAGAAAACAGCACCACTTCCTTATGTCTGGCATGAGTCATATAAAGAGGACTTGAAATGTATTCTGGGAAGAAGGAAGGAAAGCAAGAAAATAAGATCACATTACCAAGGCAGGCCCCATCATCTGCCATTTTGAGAGAAACACATTAAAATTGTAAAAGAAACACTTGGAGTGATTTTGAGGCATTAAAATAGCTCAAAAACAAAGATACAATGAAAAAATGTTTTTGAGTTCTAAGGTGGAGTTTTCCTTTAAGAATATAGTGAGAAGAATAGGAATTCTGGAGTAGTATAATGCATGTGATGTATATGTCATTATATAATAATTTTAACACATGAAAGATTGCAAACATTGAAATTATGAGGAAGAAAGATAATCTAGATTTTGGGAAATGAGAGATGTTCTGGAATATCCATATTCTGTAGAAATGCAGTAAAGATATTAGATGTAACTTTAGCAAAAATTGGAAGATTAACCATTGTAGATTTAAAATGGAAAGAACAAGTATATAGAATTATAACATTATATGCTTATAATAGCTTTAAATTTTATTTATTTATTTTTATTTTACATTTGTTGACTGGGCTAGTCTGGCTGGATATATATCCATTTTCAGCAGAGGCCCGAGGAGAAAAGCTCCACTATATATACTAGTTAATAAACATAAGAAAAAACAGCACAGTAAGAGACAAATATAAAAAAAAAATCTCTAAACAAAAAAAAAAAAAAAAAAAAAAAACTATTCTAGTGTAGCATAGTGACAGTACAGCAGCAATTTAACAGATATAAAATATAGCTAGGATCGTTAATCCCATATTCTTTGCAGAAGCAGGAATTGTAAATGAAAAAATAATAACAAACAATAGAGTTTGTACAATATTTATAGAATTAACAATTATGATAAACATTTGTGCCAGGCAATAGTTATAAGAACCAGATTTGCTCAACAGGAAGCAACATACAGGTTTAAATAATAGATGAGATGATTTAAATAATAGATGAGATGACAGGTTGCAGTAATATATCCAGTGTAAAGAGAAAGTGATATTATAGGAATAGTAGATATCCAAGTGGATGCTAGGTGAGCTACAGAGGAGGAGAGTACTAGTGAAAGAGACAAGTAGAAGAGGTGGATGCATAACAACAGGTAATAGAGAGAACTATAATAAAAGTTGGATGCTGTAGTCAGTCAGGATTTGAGCAAGGGCAAAGCCAGTGTGATTTGAAATAGTTCTTTAATTGTTTTTTGAAAAGTTGTGATGAGCCTAAAGTAGTCAGTTCTGTGGGAAGTTTATTCCAGTATGAGCCAACTACATTTGTGAACAAGGAGTCACCAGATTTATTGTGTGATTTGAGAGTAGCTACTAGCAGTTTGTTAGCTGAGCAGAGGGAAGTAAGATTCCTGTAAAGAAAAGGAAAGCTTATTTATTCAGATTGTAGACTGTGTAGTGATAAATATGAATATTATAACAGGAGACTTTAATTATGATTTAAGAGGCAAGCATAAAAATAAAGGAAATTATATAAGAAAAATATTAAAAGTTATAAGCTGTGGTAATTTAAACTTTTGGGACAAAAATTCATGGGCATACAAAATGGGTATGTATAGAACTGGAATATTTTATAGTATCAGAAGGTTTAGTTATAGGAGAAGGAGAGGTAGTTGAAACAGGAGTTTGTGATCATCATGAAATGTGGCTAGAGATAAAAGAAAACAAGGCATGTATAAAAATAGGCAAAGGAATCAAAAGATAAATGAGAAAGCATGGAATGAAGAAGAAAGATTATTAATACAATTATGTTAAGAGCATATTACTATGAGAATATTTTAGAAAAATTGGTCTGAATAGTAGAAGATATTTAAAGAAAAATATAAAAATGTTTTTACAGTGAAAATATGATGTCAGAAAAGTAGAGAAAGAAACTATAAAAGAACATATAACAATGCATTGAAAGATTTAGAACATGATGATAGAAAATACTTTGACAAAGAAAAATGATTATATGAAAGAAATCAAGAAAAAATACAAGAATTGTTATAGAAGCAAAGATATTTTACAAGGAAAAAGAGAAGTATTGAGTTACTTAAGCAGATTAGTAATAGAAAATGGTAGAGTAATGATAGAAAAAATTGTAGATGGCAGAAATGTAATGACAGAAAAAAAGGATACATTCCTGTCCCAGAGACTTCCCATACTCTGGAATAAACTACCTATCTATATCAAACAAAGCTCCTCATTAGTACTCTTCAAGAAAAATCTTGATGATTGGATGGGAAATAGGAAATTCACCCTGGGGATCACCTCTGGGGCTCTGCTCAACAGTGGCACAGGAAAATAATTTTCTTGGGTGGCAAAAGCCAGGGTACCTTTTTGGCTGGGCTTGTATAGGCCCCAGGGCTGATAGCCTAGTACCTACCTATGAACCTATAAAAGGAAAAATAGAAAAAAACTCAGGAAAAGATTATGAATAGTACCGTACAATATGTACAAGAAATGCTTAAAGAAAAAGGAAAGTAGTAAAAAACATGGAAAGCAAAGAAGTTAACAGAAAAAGGGAATAAAGAACTGGAAAGGGGACTTTTTTAAATGGGCTAGGTAAAGTACTAGGATAGGTATATATAGATTTGGCTGCAGGCCCAGATGGAATAGGGTATGAAAGGTATACAAAATTTAAGGGAATGGCAAAAAAATATTTTTTAAAGTTTTTTAATGACTGGTTAAATGAAGGTTTTATGTACAAAGAGTTATGTGGTAGAATACTTAAATTCATATTGAAGAAGGAAGACAGAAAAGAATTAAAAAACTGGAGACCAATATTATTAAATTATAATGATTATAAGATATTTATGAAAATAATACAAAACAGATTTTAAACTAAAATGCAAGATATTATGGAAGATAGCATATATAGTATAAAGGGAAAAGGTTGTCAAGAATTATTAATGATAGTTAGAGAAATTGTGGATGATGTTATGAACAGAAAAGAAGAAGCAAAAATCATGATAGGAGACCTTAATAAGTCATTTGACATGATTGGACATGAAATCTTATGGGTAGTAATTAGTAATGAAATAATATAATACCAATTAGAAAATTAGGAAATTATGTATGTCAGTGTACAGCGATAATAAAGTAAAAATACTTGTAAATGGTTGCTTAAGCCAAGAGGTACATATGACAAGTGGTGTAAGACAGGAATGCCATTCAGTTGTATACTCTTTGCAATAGTTATGAAAGTGATAGTATGCAAAATAAATTGCAAAATGAAGGAGGCAGGGTATATAACACCTGAAGGGTTAAGAATTCCAGTTCTGTTAACATATGCAGATGACATTATAATAATTGAAAAAAAAATGTGGATAAAAGAAGTAATAATTTGCACAAATGAGTGTCTAGAGATGATAGTGATGGCTTTAAAGAGAAAAGTAAAGGTTTAGCTGATGTAGTAAAGATCAGGGGTATGTATTTTACAATGAATTAAATTTCTGTGTTAGGTATAAAATGTATTTATTTTACATTTGTTGACCAGGAATATCCGACTGAGCTAATGCCCTTTTTCAGTGAAGGCCCAGGGAGAAAAGCTCCAAATTATAGAAAAACATTAAACAAGCAATTAAGGTATTAAAGTAGATAGGTTATATGCATCAGTTAATAATTATACAGGACTAAAAGCAAATGGAAGATAACAATAAAAGGAAAGGAGATAAAATACTATTAATTATAAAAAAAATAGTTTGTTATTCAGAGCAATAAGCAGTATATTACAAAAACTTAGGATTTTTACAAGGAAAGCATAGGGTGTAAGTTGTTTAAGGAATAGATTATTTATGTCATAGACAGTAGTTTGTAGGTGGTTTCCAGCCAGGGGAGGTCCAAGCAGTGGTAGGTCCACTGTTTTTTAAAGTAGTCTTTTGTGGTTGACTTAAATTGTTTGTGGTGAGTAAGGGTCCTTATGTCTAGAGGAAGTTTGTTCCATGTAATAGATGGGTGGTAGCTATATATGTTGCAACCATTTTTAGTTTTGGGGTTTGTATACATTTAATAGGTCTTGGGTTGAGCTTCAGAGATGTCTTATGGGGAATAGTGGACACCAAATTTATGAAATAAGCCTTTTTTTCTGAATGATAATTTATATGTTCTCCAGAAAAGACATGTTTATTTCTTCTATTGTTTTTTACCATTGAATTCTACTTACATCTATAATTCAGTGTCTATGGGAAAAATAGCATACTTAGCAAATGTATTTATGTTTCCAACAGTATTTGAAAAAGGAATTATTGCAGATATATTTTTCATTTATATTGGGTTCTAGATTAAAAGCAGTAAAAATAGAAACTTTGTATGTAAATAAAGAAGGAGGTTTAGGGTTAATTAACCTAGTGGTATATGCTGCTTCATTAACTTTGTATGAAGTGCTAAAGTAGATAAATGAAAAAGATGAGAGATTAGTAGTAAAACTGTGTAAATATAAGTATGATACATTTTAGGGAATGGTAAAAAAAAGAGCAAAAGAGAAATAGAGTCTATAAATAAATAAATAAAATGTTACCAAGAAAAATGTTTTTTGTGGAAAATAAAAAATGATGATATAGAAAAACAGAAAAGTATGATATAAGAAAATCTAACAGATTAAAAAATTAAAGCTATAAAAATAAGAAGCAAATGGTGTAATCAGAAAGAAGAATGTCAAGATTTTTTTTTTTGTGGGGAATGGTAATATATAAATTGCTATATAAAAAACTAAAGTGATATAATATATTTACATTGTCAAAAAGAAGAAACTATGGAACGTGTTTTTAAAATGTAAAAGAGTAAAAATGTTATGGGGAAAACTATGTAAAGAAGATTTTTTGAAGATATAAAAGAAGTGGATAAAATAAACATGGATATGATTAAGTACTGATATAAGAATAGAAGTAAAGAATATGTTATAAGAATAAATAACGTTATTTTATATTATATGGGTTATACAGAATGAAAGAAAAAATTAAATTATGTTTAATGGTAAATGGATTTCAGCAAAAATGTTAAGTAAAATCAGATGGGTATGGAAAAATGAATGGGAGTCTAATAGGGATGAAAATTTTGCATGATTGTAAAGGAAATTCTGAATATGTGTAAAACAGGTGTGTACATTTATATATTTGTACATATGTAAATATTTGTTACTATCTAAATATTTTGTAAATAAGAGTTATTTTTCGTATATAAAAGACCCCTACTCTTTTCGATAGATGGCATGGGATCTTTTACATCCACCTAAGCTGCCACAAACTTAAGCAAATGGGACTTCAGTTTAATATTTCATTTCAATTATGATATACTCAGCAATGTGGCATCCTCTCATGCTGCACTGCAGTGTCAGCAATCCATATATCAGATATGGGAATAGAACCTACAGCCACCTGTTCCTGTACCAGAGACAACTGTGCCACCTGTTGCACCACTGACACTGAAAATATATGCCATTAAAACTATACTTGGATACATTTTATCTGATTTATACACAACTAACATATCTTGATAATAATACGAAAAAGTAATTATGAGAAATTGGAAAACCTGTTCCTCCTTCACTTTTATTAAAGTATTGTTCATTAAATTAGTTGATACAGTTTCCAATAGAGAAATAAAATGTATTTCAATTAGGGACACGTATTTTATCATTTATTGAAAGTATTTGCCAAAATTAACTTTGCTTTTAGATAAAAATACATATAATGCCCTATAGAAAGATAAGAGTGGGATATTACATTCAATCAAAGTAAGCATGTAGTACAACACATTGAATATAGCAAAACTGCATTCACAGCACTTTAGCAAAGCTGCATTCATGGTACTCTGCATTTTGTGTGTGTGTATACATTTTTAGATAGATTATTTCCTTGTTCTTTTAGCTGCATGTTATATGGTTCTTTGTTCTATAATATATTCTGAATTCTGAAATATAATAGATACAATTAATTGTGATGTTCTGTTTGTCTCAACATTAAACTTATAGACAAAAGAAAAAAAAATACATTTGCAAGAGATATAAGGGAGGAAGATATGAGAGGTACTGCCTTATTATCTTAGCGCAAGTTTCCTTAAGTGATACAGGCAGTGCCTAACAAGAGGGCTTGACGAATGGTAAAGTAATCAGAGTAATTCACAGGGGAAAGTAAAGATTAAACTCAGCTTGAGACACAGCACTGCCAAATGTGAAACAAAACAAGCTGGCACTGAAGCTAATGCCCTAACTATTTTACAGGTAACCACTGACCCAGGTTAAAGAAGGACTTGCATCTCTGAGTCCAACAAGAGTAGTTAGACTTGAGTGGTTAAATGTCTGTTCTTCTATCTCTGGGAGAGGGAAAGGGATTTCTGGCCACAAGAGCATCCTTCAGGGGTGATTTTGTTCCAGGTGCAGACAATAATATTTGTGGCTGGTTTATATGGTGCTGATAGCATAATTAGTGGAGGTCCACACAACAAAAACTAAGCACCACAAAGGAACCAAATAAAAACTGATGAAGTTTTAAAATAGGTGTTTTTTTTCTGAAGAAGTTTTAAAATAAAAAATGAAAGGTCTAACTTACATTGGTACTTATTAATACATTGTATTTTACTGTGTAGTGGTGGTTTAGTGTAGAATGTGTTGGATCGCTGTAGTTAGGTTCATTTTGTTTGTTGAATAATTAGTGGAGGGAATGTGCCATAGTGGTACTGACACTAGATGTGCTGCACTTTCTTGTATGTAGGACTGGATGGGTTGAATTCTGAACCATGTAAGAAAATCTGAGCTACCCATAGATGATCATCAGCCATCATCAGATCGTTGGCCCCATCTTCTGCACATAAGACAAGGTTACTGAAGGTATCCCATACCCTCCCAAGGAAAAAGGATACCTCACCATGGATGATGTGAAATGCTAATGCCAGGTGGGATGGAGTGAATAAAAGGGGTACTGAGGTACTGCAAGTGCTAGATGGTCAACTTAGTAAAGGTCAAAAACAGTGTAAAATGTAGATCATCACATTATAATGTTCAACTGCTCTGGAGTAATCATAAAATTAATAACATTAATCTCATTCTGAAAGCACTAAGGAGAAGACCCTGTGTAGTAATAGCTTGCCTTAGCGGCATAAATATCTTTATTGACCATACCTCACTTAAGTAGCTAATATGCAGGCATAAAGAAATACAGAACAGGAGATTGCAAATACCAAAAACGCCCCCATTGTCATAGGAAATGTGGAATGTCCTGATAGAACAGCAAAATCACAAAAGGAAACCTGCTTTTGACTAATGGCTTGGGTGCCTGTAGGAGATGGTAGGAGAGGATAACAGTAAGCAGCTGCATTCGGCTTACTTATCCTGTGGAGGGGGTTCTAGCCCTTCACTTGGGTGTTATACTCATGAAGCATGAGCCTGTGAGCACACATTGCCTGCATACAGAGCATGCGGTGGCCTGATCTCTGTGTCCAGCACAGCTCAGTGAACCACTGCAATGGAAGAGGATGCTCCAACGGGTAGGGTAGGTGGCTCCATTGAAGCAGAAAGCTGGCCTGCTCCACACCACCCATCTCTTGTAATGAGGAGAACAAATGGGTTAAGAAGGCACCCAAGTGGGAAAGAAATTGTTGTAGGGGTTTTGAGCAGCCTGGGAATGCCTTTCTCTATGCCCTGGTAGAATACATAGGCCAACTGTGTGATGGTGGTGGAGATATCAGGCATATCCTGTAGGGAAGAAAATACAGAAAGGAAGAAAGAGAAAGAGAAAGCCCTATGGGTAGTACTTTTGCCACTAGGACAGAGGCAATGAAGTTAATTATAAAAATAGTATACCAGATGATAGATATTTTTTCATGAAAAAGGATCACAAAAACAACCTCAAACCAAAAAGAAGTCATACCTGTAGATGAATAGTCATTTTGGCCAAATCAAGCTGTGATAAAGGAGCAGAGCCATAATGTGTTAAAAAATCTAATAGCAAGCCTAGAGTAATTTAGTCCACAAACACACTGATTGGAATTCATAAAGATCTGATGTGTGGTAAGAAGAGTTACGGATGTAACAGTGAGACAAAAGTGCATTGCTAAGCAACCTTCACTGTTCACCTGTGATATCCTGAGCAGAGCTTTCATTGTTACTCCACTAAGCTGTGCAGGTCTTGCATTATTTAGCAGAGCAGAGAAACATATATTTGCTCATACATAGGAGCTGTATGGTAGCATACCTTGTAGTGGGCTTTACAGCATAGCAGCAGAAGGTGCCGTAGAAAAAAAAATTGTCTGAAACTATAGTGTCTAATAGTAAGGACACATTATAGCCATCCATAGCAACAATCTGAGGTGGAAAAGGGGTGTATCGAACAGTAAGAAAGGAGCTAGTAGCAGTCAGAGGAAGCACACAAGGAGAGCACATTGAACAGATTGAGAAGCAGGTAGAAGGTAAGAAGGTAGGGTAACATTTTTTTCTATGGATGTCACAGTTTCATATAATTAAAGAGGGGTTGACTTGAATATGAGGCAATCAAAAGGAAAACAAGGTAGGAGCTACAGGTCCCCCACAATTTACCAAGAAAAGGACACTGCCTATCTGGGCTTACTGGAATCGCTCTCCATACAGCTCAACACCTTATCCATGAGTGATTTCAACTATCCTCCTGTCAACTGAGTGACATATGTGACTGCAAACATGCTTGCCCAGAGGTTCCTGAACTTAGTTAATTCAAATGCTCTGGAACAGATAGTCTGCACCCCTACAAGGGGCTCAAATGTCCTAGACATAGTACTCACCAATATGAGGAGGTACTGCACTCTCCCCTGTGTGATACCTTCCCTGGTAAGATCGGACCATAAGACTGTCTTGTTCATAGTAACTATTGGACCTGACACCCCCACAGGAGCAAAAAAAAAACTGAAGAACTTTTCCAAAGCAAACTTCAGGCTATTAAGTGATGATATAAAATATTTTATACCCCTTCCCACATTCACAGACAACAATGACTCCTATGCAAAAGTGTACTCAGATGCCCTGTATAAGCACTTAAGCAGCTGTGTAGATTTTGTTGTACCTGACCAGATCAAAACCAGGTCCTCTTGAAAAAACAAGCCACTTTGGTGGACCTCAAGTATAAACAGGTTATATAACAGGAGGAAGAAACTGATGCCTATAAATAAGAGGGAGCTCACTCAGGAGATGAAGAATCCCCTCCTCAGCTTAACAAGCAAATCAGAAATCCCTCTAAACCTAAGTATGAAACTAGAATACTGTCCCTAGCTACAGATAATCATAGGGCCTTCTCCAAAACCTAAAAGGGAATTCCCAGCTTTGTGCAAGACTGTTAATAAATGGTACCACTCATACTGCACCAGAGAAAATCGCTAACCTGATAGCTGACAGATGTGGTGCAAATTTCACCCCTCCCCCCCGGCCATATCCCAAAGCATACCTGATACCAGTCCTCTGCCTAGTATCTCCAGAGATCAGGTCTTATTTACACTCTTTAAGGCAAAAAACATAGACTCAATGGGACCAGATAACATCCCAGTATGCTTATTAAGCAATCTAAAGCAGGACCTAGTAGACCCACTTAGTGCCCTCTTTAACCATAGCCTGAAAACTGGGTTTGTTCCAGTGGAGTGGAGAACAGCAATAGTAACCCTCTTGCACAAAGGGGGCCATCAAAAGACCCTGGGAACTATAGACCCATAAGTCTAACCAGTCTCATTTGCAAAGCCATGGAAAGAATCATCATGGACCTTATCAACAAGGACATAGACGACCTTCAAATTCTAGATCCAACCCAGTATGGCTTCATTAATGGTAGATCATCCTTATTAAACCTAGTAGGCTTCTTTGAGAAAATCACCAAAGACCTGGATGAAGGTGAGACAGTGCATACTGCCTATCTTGACCTGTTGGGGATTAACCTTTACATCATTAGATGGGTACCCAGTTGACTTACTAACAGAACACACACTGTCAAAATTGGTGACTCCAGCTCTACCAGTAAACCTGTCACCAGTGGTGCACCACAAGGTTCTGTGCTGGCTCCTTTACTGTTCAGAATCTACTTCTCCAAAGTCCAGGTTAAATTAGATGGCCTTTGGCTTACCAAATTTGCTGATGATTGCAAACTGGGGTGCAATTATTGAGCCCCCAATGATGTTAACATACTACAAGAAGGGCTTACACAGACAAATGATTGGTGCTAAAGCCATGGTCTAAAACTAAAAGCAAAAAAGTGCATTATTATTCCATTTGGCAAAGTAGAATTCCTCACTAACTACAGTATTGACAGCACCCCACCCCCCCAGCTCAAGCCCAGTGGTGTGAGACCTAGAAGCACAGATAGATAGCAATCTGAACTTTGACCACCAAGTGTCCACTGTGATAAGGAAAGCATTCTATATTGCGCACTTCATATGTAAGAACATCACATCCACGCCTAAGGATGTTATAGCCCCACTTTACTTGACCATCATCAGACCACTAGTAGAGTTAATGCTCCATTTTACATGTACCTCAACAGACACCTGCAGCAGCTGGAGAAACCACAGAGGTTCCTCACCAAGAAAATACAGGGCCTCCAAACCATGACGTATGTGAATAGACTAAAAGTCTTGTCACTGTGCTCTGTATCATATAGGCTTCTGAGAAGAGACTTGTGGCTGGCCTACAGGGCAGTCTCCAACACTGCCCTGATGGATATGCTTCACATCCGCAAATCTAATGGCACAAGAGTTACTTGCTTTAGGGATCTTAACCTAGCCTGTGACATTAACAGAACATGCTGGAGAGACAAATATGTCTCAAAGAGACTGCCGGTTCTCTAGAACAAACTTCCATTTCACATGAAGCAGAGCTTCTCAATGACCCTACTCAAGCGCAACCTGGACAAATGGATGGGAGACCACAAATTCACCCTGTGGATGGCACTCGTGTCCCTCATGGACAGGGGTAGTTTGTGTTGACCATACACAAGCTCTGAAAAATACATTGACTTAATAAGGACAAATGGGGAAACTTGGGATTAACATGGCTAGGCTTGTAAGGGCTCTAGAGCCACTAGTCTTTTAACTTCTTATGAACTTATGAACCTATGAAAAAGGGGGTAGGAGAGTTTGTGGAGCATGACAGACAAAAATTCAGCACTACAACAAATAGTAGTGGTTGTCCACACATGAGGCAAGGTTGACAAGGGATGGATGCACAGACACAGGGGGTGGACAAATGGTGACAAGAAAGGTTGGATCAAGCACAAGGTATGGGGCATAACACAATAAGAAGTGGTGATACCTGAAAAGGTATAAGGTGGAGTGCTGACTACAGGGGGCTGCCAATCCAACCCAGAGAGCAGCCTACTAGGTATCATTACCAGCTGATGGTCTGGGTTGGCCATTGACATGGCCTTGGTCACCATGTGGTGGCTCAATGACTGGTGCTAGTTAGGCAAATGAATCTGCAGTCACCTCTAGTGGGCCAGGAGGGTTCCTGCATGTGGTGGGTCTAGAGTCATACCTGAGACAACTCTGCTTCAAACTAGTGAGAGGGTCCTAGCCTTTTCACCAAACTCAGCCTGGCCTTCTACAATGGTAAACAAGGAGCACTATACACAACTTGAACCGATTTGTGTGTGAGCCCCCCCCCCCCCCCCGAACACATGGAATTAACTTGTCTTGTATGTATAAGTTAAAGTCACAAATAAGCTTTTCAACTTGCCAATATATATTTGACAGGCTTATTAGCAGAAATTGAAACTGCCTACTGGGATTATTGTTCAGAACTGCACAACCTGGTGACTGGTGTCAAATATAGAAATAAAGTTTTAAGAGGCCTTGGTGACTATGTAGCCTCTAACACCTCAGTGTCCACTGAAGCACCTTCATCTTATGATAGGTCACTGGTACTGTGAATCTGTTGGTTTTCACATGGCTCAAGAGACATAAAAGAGTGGAAATTCAGAGATATTTCTGTAACTTCAACCATAATACCATTTACATGAGATTTCAAGCCCTGACCTTGGGCAAGAAATACCACTACTAGAAAATGTTCAACTCCACATGATGAAGGGAATCCTCTACATTTTGACCAAAGATCAAAGTAAGATGATATGTCAGCTCATTCCTACTGCATGCCCACCCACTGTACATCAAAAAATGAGTAAGTGGGGAAATGGGAACCTAGGGCATAAATAGAGCCTCCTGGCAGTAATTTGGCACTGCACCAGGATGCCCCACTCACTTCATCAGACCCAAACATGGGGTAGAGCAAGTCTGGGGGAATATAGGAGAGTCTGCTAGACTTGGTGGATAAGGAGAGGTACTAGTGACAGCTGATGGTCACCTGTGGGGTGATAGAGAACTGGGAATAAGAAAGATGGGACAGCTGATTAAGGATTCTTATGCCCAAAATAGCAGAGAAGGAAAAACAGTTCTCACTCAACCTGTTTCTAGCTTTAGATATTTTCTCAACAACAAGGCCAAGGAGATCAGATGGAGTCTAACCTAGAATACCTACACAGCACGTTATTCTTCTCTGTTGTTGGACTTTAGAGGGCAACTGTCTTGTTAAAAGTGAGAGATCCAGAGTCTGGGTGCTTCCAGACTGTGAAAATATCAAACCACAGTTTGCAGTGAGAGGAATGACACAAGACTCAAAAGATACTAATAAAGCCTATCTCGGGAGAATGTGAGACATCATGAGCATTAGCATTTCTACAAAGGAAGGCCATCTGGTGGTGTACTTAGAGTAGAGACATAACAGACCAAGTGTCCATCTCATCTACAAGAACCTTAGGCCTCTGATTTCCCAATAAAATACAACTTGAAGGAATATAGGATAGTCTGCTTGAACTAGTGCAAAGTGGGACTGGCTGCAGGATGAGGTGTAGGAGCACACTCCAAGTAGTGTACCTTCTCCACAGCTCTGTAATGCAGCGGGGTAAAGATCTGATGGTGACCCAGATGAATGGAGTATGATTAGCAGCTTAGATGCTGGAATAGCTGGGGAGGAGATGAGAGAGGCACCTGCCTGAGAGAAGAGAAATGGTGGCACCCACCCTGTGGTATAAGTCACTTCAGAACTAAGCCAGGAACTTGTCATGCCCAAAGTAATTCACAGACCAGCAGGGGCATGACCACCCAAGCTTGTGATAGTAGCCCTTATGAGTGTGCATGGGAGCATGTATGCCCCCTTAGAAGGACATAGGTAGCCACTGTGGTGAAGTAATTGCTCACATCACCACCAGGGTGAGGAGTTAAGGCAATACTATACAAACCTCCCTTGTGGCTACCTGTGTGATAGCCATGCACTGGAATGCTCTCAACTGATTGGGGAACAAATGGGAACTTATCATTGTTACCCAAAAAGAAAACAAACAGGTACCAGAGCTCTCACTAAAGTAGGCAATGAATGAGCAGCTAAGGCAGATGATGGCTACAGGAAAAAATTAGTAGACTGGATGAAGCACTCATCAAAGGTCACACTAATATATGACATTTATGTACAGGGCCTTGCAATGGCATCAAGTTGTACTCTTTACAAGTTTGCTCCAACAACTCTCTGCTCATATCCCTTCAGGTATTAAAAAGTAAATGCAATCCCAGGGTCACAGGATTGAATACTGGCCCACCAAGCAAGGAAAGCCTAATGATTTCTTCTTTGACCTTTATTGATAAGGCAAGAACTTTTGGGGAGTTGAGAGAAAAATGCTCCCAAAGCCCATGTGTGGTCTCAAGGATCTTGCTTAGGAGAAAACAAATACAGATGAGAAGGCTGGTCTACACCATGATCCAGTGAGGGAGTTGCTGAATATGGACCACAGGACACACTTTCCAGAGTTGCCTGGGGAACACCTTTCTTACTAATATTTTGGTCATCAGCCAGAGATGGAGATGAAGTTACTTCCTCCCTTGCTAACCAAGGAAGAGCTCACAGATGACAAACAGCTGGAAGCAAACAAAATAGAAGATGTCAGTAAGTGAAGCTTTGGCAAATGTATCCCTTCATTCTTCTTCACTTTTCCTGTCTCTTTTGTGTACAGCCTGGGATGACATGAGGGATTCTTCTGCCATGCCCTGCACTGGCTTCCCTCCCATGCTGCCTTCCTGCTCATGAAGAGGTGGAGCTTGATTTTCCGTTTTGTCCTTTGTCACATAGCTATACTGAAAGCCCAGCAACCTGAACACTCCTGTGCACTACTTACAGGTATTACCCATGTAAGCCCTGGCTCATAATCTGATGACTATGGGTACTCTTGGAAGACACAGGCTTCTTTGACATTGAATTTAAAGACTTTTCTATAAGTCTGACTAGGACCAAGATCTGAACTGTGTAAACAGTAATAAAGAAGGGGAGGGAGAATGAAACTGGGCATGTCATCTTAGCTTGATATATGATGTCATAATATATATCTGTAGAAAGCATGCATGTGGGAGCGATAGAATTACAGAACTGTTTTGAGGAGACAGCTATCTGAAGGTGGTTCCAGCTGTCTCTCACTGCAGAGAGACCTCAAAAATATGATCAGAAAGTTAGTCATCCTGCTTTCCTGCAGGATGAGGTGTAGGAGCACACTCCAAGTAGTGTACCTTCTCCACAGCTCTGTAATGCAGCGGGGTAAAGATCTGATGGTGACCCAGATGAATGGAGTATGATTAGCAGCTCAGGTGCTGGAATAGCTGGGGAGAAGATGAGAGAGGCACCTGCCTGAGAGATTTATACACAATTAACATGGTGACCTACAGAGTAGCTGGTTAGAATGCATGCTTCAGGAACAAACCTGAAGCTGTGCATGAATAATTTCTCAGTGCTGTATACTAGGTCAGCTGATGAGCTAATAGCAAAATCCCTACCTACACATTTCTGCTCAGCATGGCATTGCTAAGTTATGCCGGTTCAGTCATACACGTTAACTCAATATATCTCTCTTAAAAGTTATTTCCTTAACTATTAGAATAAGAAAAACAAGATGCATGAATGAATGATTTTGCATCAGGGTATTCTGCCTTAATATTACAGTCCCTTCCTCCTCAGGTATTAACTTCAACCTGCCTTTCTCTATCTTCTACTGACGATTCTAGGTAAATTTAGCATTCACAGACCATATTTAGAAGGCAGGCCTATTCAGCAGGCAAAGTAGGACAGCTATTTTAGCTCATGGCATTATTGGATAATGGCTAAAGTAATGAGCTACATAATAATATTTTTTTCAGGCATGGGTTTGATGCCTGTTGCTTCAATAATTTTTTCAGACATCGGTTTGATGCCCATAACTTCCACTTACATACTATCTTAGAACAAGTTCCTTAACCCAACCAAAGTCCTCAGGTTCCTCTAAACATGAGAAGTTCATTTTATTGATTCTTACTAGTTAGTAAAGACTAGCATAACAGTAAATAAAATATTATTTCCCTGCCACATGTTAAGTGAAAATAATATATAATGCAATATCAGCTATTTCTAAAACGTGTCTCTCTAAAGGTGTAATAAACTCTGTAAACTACTTGCAAAAAGACAACCTCCTGGCTGCATTTTGTATTTCCTTGTACATACTGACAAGCACCAAATAAAAAAAGGATGCACATTTTCCTTTTGTAAACAATGTATTTTTTACAAGCTTTCAGACATCAGACTTCTGTTATGGTAAATTAAACACACTGGATTTTAGCTTCTAATTTGTACCGTATGTGTTTTGACTCTAATGTCATAAGCTTATAAGGAAACCAAACAATACTTTAATAAGAGTTACCTAGCCTGTATGGATGTTATCCATGTCAGAGTGGAAAAGCAATAGTATGTATTTAATTTGTATGTGTATCATTCTCTCATCCCCCTTCTCTTTGTCCTCATGATAATAGAGTTAACAGCTTGTGAAAATGACACCCTGAATGGCGAGAGGGACAGCAGATCGGAGGGGATTAAGGGGACTGTGATCGTCGCCCTGGGTTACTGCAAGAGCGATTATACAGCTAATGGGATAAGGACCCATAACTGGGCTGACAAAAGCCAGCACAGAGACACTTGAAAGTGCAGCATCTCTTTTACAAACCTTTTCTTCAAAATATAAATATAACTGTCACATTCTTTGTGTATTCACACACACCAGCCAATACTGGTATACTGGTTTACCTCTTTCCCCCTTTTTAAGTTTTTTGAAGATGATAAAAATAAACTGAAAGCAACAGTATAAAAAGCATATACTTATTTATCAGACTTCTTATCTGGGCCACCTTTAAAATCTCTTGATTTAAGGAGCATTTCCTCTTTTTTAAGTTAAAGAAAACTGTTCATTCGAATTTTTGGGATTGCTATTTTGCTTTTATATGACTGTAAGAAAGAATTTAATGTGAGACTTGGGTTGCTAAGTTTATAGAATTAATTTGAGACTTAGGTTGCTAAGTTTATAGAATAGTTAAAATACATCATTCAGCAAAGACATGCTTGTATCACTGCCTAAAACTCTGTGGTGCTGTTAGGTGACACAATTTAAATGATTTTCCTCGGCTCTATGTTTGTGAATGTAGAATCAAGACACCTATATCTGATATGTGCTCTTGCCCTGATGCAATACAAGGAGGTGATTCTTGCTAAAAATAATTCATCGAAGCTTTCTGAGTTGCTAATGTATGCAAATGAGTTCACTTTGGGTATGAAACTCCATTATTAAATGCACTAGTGCTAGGCATATCCAAAGGTTCATAGGTTGGTACTAGGCTATCGGCCCTAGGACCTATACAAGCCTAACCATAACAATTCCCTGGCTATTTCTTCCCACAATATTTATTTCCCTGGACCCCTGTCTAGCAGGGTGACTGACATGATCCCCGGGGTGAATTTCCTATCTCCCATCCAATCGTCAAGTTTCCTTTTGAAGAGGACCAAAGAGGCATGCTGCTTGACATGTATGGGTAGTCTATTCCAGAGTCTGAGGAGTCTCTGGGTCAGGAACCTATCCCTCCAGCATGTTTTGTTCATTGTGATGACAAGGTTTAGATCCCTGGAGTGTGTAGCTCTGAGGGACTGGGATTTCTTTGTGTAGCATGTCCAACAGCTCTGGGTTTGACATGACCTTGTATGTTAAGCAGGGATCGCCTTTGAGTAGACGATATATGACAGAGTATAACTGGAGTTTTTTTAGATGGTCAGCATAGGGCATCTGCTTTAGGCCTGTGATTCTTTTAGTAAGGTATTTCTGCGGCCTTTCCAGTTGTTGCAGATGTCTTGAGAGGTACATACCAAATGGGGCATTGTATTCTATAATGGGTCTAATAAGGGATGAGTACAGTGGGACAATGATCTCCTTTTTCTGGCTGAAAAGCCCTTAGTGATGAGGTGTGCCACATAGAAGGATTTCCTGACTGTTGTGACAATGTGGTTATTGAAGGTGAGACCACTGTCCACCTGTGTCCCTAAGTCTCTTATCACACTTTTGGTGTTTAGTGTACTGCCACCTATGTGGTAATTCATGGGGACATGTTTTTTCCCAAAGGGGATAACTATACATTTCTTGGCACTGAGCTTGAGCCCATGGCTCTGGCACCAAGCATTTGTTTCTGTAAGGCTCTTTTGTAGAATATCCGCATCTTTTGGGGATTCAATAAAGGCTCCCAGTTTGCAGTCATCTGCAAACTTTGTTAGCCAGAGTCCCCTAGTGTTGGCCTGTACTTCAGAGAAGTAGATGCCAAACAAGAGCAGTCCCAGGATTGAACCCTAAGGTACTCCACTTGTCACTTGTCTCGAGCTGGATCTGGAGTCGGCTACTTTTGCAGTCTGGGTTCTGTCAGTAAGCCAGTTGGCAACCCATCGAGTGATGTAGGGATTAATGCCCAGTTTAGTAAGTTTATTTATGATTCCAGAATGGGGGATGGTGTTGAAGGCCTTATCAAGGTCCAGATCATCTGTGTGGACCGCCTTGCCCTCATCCACAGCTCTGGAGACTGAAAGTGCAGGGCTCCACCATATTTTTTTATGCAATTTGTCCATCCAAATCTGCCATTCTTCAGACCCCTTCCAAAGATTGTTGACCCCATTTGTTCCCCAGCTGCACTGACCTCACAGAGACTGGTAGTATGAGTGACACCTGGTTGGAGGGGTACATTATCCAGGTAGCTGTGGAAAAGGTTTTGGTCCTCTGCAGTATACTTACCATCAACACAGTGTACTAAGGCATCAGATTTCTTCATGAGATAGAAGAAAATCCCCTGTCTAAGAGGCCTAAGGGTTTGGCTTTATCTCCCTATCCCCCTGCGTGGGGCAAGTCCAATCTAAAGGCAGACCCTAACTCTCCCCAGACCAGAGAACTACATGGCATCTTCTCCCTGTCACAGTAATACATTAAACCTACATAGAACATGAATGTTTTTTTTTTATATTCCCTCACCTTGCACCATCTTTTATGTGTGACTTCTGTGTAAATCCCCTAGTATTGCTACTATGACTTTTGCACACTCCTGAGTGCAAGCTGTTTTTGCTAGTTTGCATGTGCACAGCTAGGAGGGTATAGGCATCTTAGGCCTTCATGCCACATGCAAGGACACCAGTCTTCACTGGTACTGGCACCAGTGGCACCCATTTAGTTCCAGTTATCAATGGACCAAACTGACTTCCCTTTCCCTGAGGATGAGTAAGCTAACATCAGTTATTCATTCCCATCATCCACAACCAATCCATCCAGTGCTCAGACCACTATTCGATCCTGGGATGTTTGAGTCATTAGGGCTTTATCTGTTTGTGTCAGGAAGCCAACAAGGGCTCTCTGTCTTTGCAGCAGTGTCATTTTTAAATATATGTGGCTCTGTGTCCCACTGAGTTCAATTTTACTTAAAGCAGTATATCTGTTCCAGGCGTATACATTTCTAGTCTTAGCTGCTTATCACCACCTATCCATTTGTGAATTGGTCCTCACAGTCCGGGGGGGGCTGTTTAATGCCTCTGTATTTGGTGACCATGTACCTAAGAGATGGTGGCTTACAGTGGCCTATCAGTCATCATAAAGATAATGCTTGTATTCACTGCCACACATTGTGAGAGGCATCTGCTATTATGTTATCTGCCCAGAAATGTGTAATCCCTGTGTGCCCAAGACCAATTTCTAGTTTTCAGCAGATGCCCACCGCTACCACAAAAGAAGGAGAACTGACCCTCAGCTATTTGAGCCTCTCCTGTTGGCCAACCTCCATTATCTGTGCCAGTCTTTAAGACCTTACCAACAGTTATATGGACAGATGCCTTGCTTTTGCATTAAGTGGCTGATGTGAACTTTGCAAGGTATTTTACAAGTTGTTTATAGTTCACCCAATGGAGTTGTGCCCCATTAAAGGAACAGAGATGTGACATGATGAATCTAAATTAAGATGTAGAAGAACAGATGAGTACTTGGCATATGTGAAGTGCATTCTCCATTATGCTTTTTTTTGCCCCACCCCCTTTAGCAATATCTCCTTCTCTGTAACTATATTGCTGGAAGTATCCACATATGGAGTGAAGCATTCCCACAATACTTGTGACATCTTCTAATGTTTCATCAGTAGGGAACAAGCTATGTCTCAATGTGATACAATCTAGAGACCTGCATTTAAAAGAGAGCAAACACAGACATGAAGTAAGCAGTGGTGAATAAATCACATTTACTGTGCAGGCAAAGACATAAACTATAGTAAAAGAGGATCAGTGCCCACACATATTTGTGTGGGATCTCCTTCATCATGCACTTTTTTCAGTTGGGACTATGTGCAGAACTGAGCACTTAGGACAGTGCTTAGCGGCTCCAGATTTTGTGCTCCTTTGTTTACAGTGATTATATTTAACACATTACAGACTGATATAAAAGATAATTACAGCAGTGAACCTGATCAATGGCATGGAGAAATGAGGTAGTTTATAATGATACTATGTATGTATCATATACACGTAACCACTTAAATATGTTATTCACTATGTTCAAGTTCATGTATAGCTACTACAGATTCAGAACAAATTAAATGATATGTGCCATTAATCATTAAATCAGTTAAATCATTCTGAATCTTTTTGTCCTTGTGAATGAAGCCTTATGTTTCCCTTGTTGGCCATCAGAATTTATAGAAATAGTTCCCCTGCCTATCAGAGTATGGCATACCATAGTTAAGAAGTTAGATGAGGTTTATTTATGTATTCATTGGCTTGAAGACACAGTAACAATGATTCTATTTGTAATTTCAATCGCTTCAGCTAAGCGGTAAGTTACACAGATGTAGTAGTTTTTTTTTGTCCCTTCAGGCCTGTCCTAATCAAACTTTGCCCATTCATTCCTCTGTACTACAAAATTACCCTAGTACAGTACAGGGGTGAGATCATTAGGAGGGGCAATCATGCAGACAACCATGAGGGTTGTTTGTGCCCTGTCCTTGCCACCATTCTAGCAGAGAGGGTACTTGTATGGCCTAACACCACCTCTTACATGGGATGTGAGCTGCTTGCATCACTGAGGGACCCACAATGCCCTCTCCCTTCGACAGCATGCTCCTGTATACTCAATATAATGGTTCCTCCACAGGATTGCAGTTGTAGGCGTCCTACACCACCCACGTAGGATGGTTAAGCTCATCCTCCCTGACAGCTCTGTCAAATGCCAAAGCAAACTCAGGTCACCTGGACTGCAGTCAGGGCTTTATCCTTCAATGCCACTGGAACTGGCAGGTTTAACTTTCTTTGGTCTTTACCTTTTTTGATTTTAAAGATTCGCATTCATGAAACATTATAACTTAGAAGCAACCTATATTAAGAACTGAGAGGATACTGCAGGGTCTGGTTACCTTGTGCTCCATTTCCTCGTTAGTGATTACAAGTGCTCCCCGTGATGGTCAGACATAATGATAAGTCACCAGTTTGTAAATTGGATACTGCTGTTATAAACTGATTTTGACATTAACATCACTAAGAACACAAAATATTTAGCTACTTGGGTGTATTTTTTCACTTTTTAATTATTTTTTTAATGGAGGTGGGGCATACTTATTACAACCATCTTTTTTAAGAAATATCAAGAAAAGTATGCATGACCAACACCCTTAATATCAAAACATATAATTAAGAAAAAAGGAAGTAATGTAAACATAAATTGCTGTTAAAGTATGTTAGCTTGACCTTATTCATGAACATCCTCATCTGTTTCCTGCCGTATTTATTAGGTCAAGGTTTCTATGCCTACAGTCTTGGTGCATAAGGTCTTGCATATTTCTTCTGAAACCCATCTGTTGTACATTTATGCATTTTTCAGGTTTGTTTAATTCTTTTTTCAGTTTCACTAGCCATTTCAAGGAATGTCATTGCATTACAAGACTTTAAGCTAACTGCAACACATTTGCTCTCAAGACATTTTTACTGCTATTTATAAATGCATTAAAGACAATCACCTGATTGCTTATTTATTTACTTACTGATTCATTGTGATGATTTGATTAGTGCAAGAGGGCATAGACCATATACAATGGAGACCTGGGTTGAGGGGGAAAAGCTAATGCACTTGCTAAGAGGATATACATTTGCAAACAATATAGGATAAACAGTGCGGTGGTGGTGCTGCGGTAACATTGTCACCTCAGAGTAAGACATTGTCCTGTTCGATTCTCAGCTAGAGCATCTTCTGTGTGGAGACATGCGTGAATGGGTGTACCTTCGTTGAAGGTTGTGTGTCAGGGCTGGCAACTTGGCACGTAAAAATCTGCTGCCAATCATTAGCGGACCGAAGTTTCGCTGTGGCAACCCCTAACCGGGAAAAGCCGAAAGACACAAGTGAGTGAAGAATTAGCATTGCTGCCTCATGGCACTTGTTTATCCAGTCGTGCTTCTTGCTGCTTTTGATTCATGCTAGAATGGCTTCTGTTTGGAGTGTGCATTTCCTTCCTTCAATGTCTTTCAAATCCCCTGTAGATCTGTGTCTATGGATATGTGTGTGTGTGTGTGTCATAATAGACTGGCATGTTGTCCAGTATTGCTGCTCTGCCTTGTGTTCACTGAGTGCCTGGATAAGTTTCAGCTCCCACTGCAAACCTCATTTGGATGAATAAGATAACAGAAAGAAGGTATGAAAAAGAAGAACACATACTAGAATCAAAGACTGATATGAGGAACTGAAACTATACTCATTTATAACATAGTCAGGAATGGAAACAGAATACACACCTGTGCAACATCTGTATCTGGTGAAAATACAGAAAGCAGTCCAGTACAGGCAATAAGAGCACACTGAATACTGGTGGAATTTCAAAAAACAATAGAGATTTGCATAAAATAAACAATAAACAATATGTTTTCAGTCACTTGTTCAGAGCATATAAGCTTGTGTAACAGTTGCTCAAACAATGTGGCTTAAGATATCATTTCCTTATGTTTTGCTGCTTATTTTTAACTAAGGGAAAATTGCAAATACTCAGATTATAGCAAGTTTTGGGTAGTCCAAGATCTGTCAATGATCACTTTTTCTTAGAAGTGTAATTCTCCTGAAGTGAGAATAATAAAGTAAGAGTTTGTACATTAGCTCATACAATACCAAGCTCAAGTATATGTATTACAAGAATGTGTGTAGTTAGGCTGTTATGTACTTGATAATATAACCAAGCCGATGTGTTTTGATTGAGCAGATGTAGCAGAACCTGCACATAGTCATATATGGGGATGTTACAATACTGAATATAACTAGCACATTAAAACATGTTGGCACAGTATTCTTGGGTCACTAAAAAGCATGCAAAGGAAGACAGTAAAGCTGGGTAATATAAATATTGATACGGTCACTCTTCAGTAACCCACTCAATCATTTTAATGGCATGGGGGAGCAATATCTTATCTTGGCATGTTCTGGGTGCAAGACAGATGAACCAGTTCTAAGCATGGTGCTGCCCTATTGCTGTATGCAGGTAATTCATTCATCTCACACAACATGCAGACCTACGGGCAATTTGGAGTACTGCCAATTCACTCACAGCATATTTTGGAAATGTAGGTAGAAATCAGAGTACCCAGTGAAGTCCCCATACAGGCACAGACAGGACATGCATACTCCACAGACAAGGCTCCCAAGCTAAGAACCAATTGGAGAGCCAAGTGCTGTGAGGTAGCAATGCTAACCGCTGCACCACTATGCTGCCCTGGTCCAGATTTATATACATAGGCAGTTTGGCACAGCAAATTAAGGTTCTGTACTGCTAGCCCTAGACCTTGCAGTAGTCCTGATTTTGATTCCCACAGCCTGCATTTGCCTGCTTGCTACCGGACTCTGAGCAAGTTACTTAACCATACTTGGACCTTGAAAAGGAACTCTGTAAGCAGTGGGATTTCACTATATATATATATATATATATATATATATATATATATATATATATATATATATATATATATATGTCTACTTCATATTAATGAAAGCCCAAAATCACCCAGACAACATTGCCGAAACCAGATTTTAACTAACAACCGGATTGACAAAACTTTACCCAGGGGAAGTATCCAGTCATCCAACATGAGGAACTTTGCCCCTTTCCCCAATGTAGTGCACTCTTGGAGTTGGTGGTATATTTAATTGGGGGTGAGGGGTATGTTGGAGGTAGTGTGGTGTTTTTTTTTTTTAATTTTGGGTGACTGGTTACTTAAAGTTTCGGCAATCTGGTCATTCATTAAAATTAATTTCTGGCACTGTTTCTGTGATTTCGGATTCAGGTAAGTGAGATTCGTAAATGTGAAGTAGACCTATATATATGTATTTATGATTGATTATGAAATAAACATGCACAGAACAAGTCTAAAGGCACTAAGAAATGTTCATTATTAACACATCTATATATATGACTTTGGCAAAGCATACTTGCTTTACCAGGTCCACCAGTGGACCTTCAGAGTAGTAAGAGTCAAGCAGGGTGACTATTGCTGGGACTTTAGGTCAGAGTGAGAAGATGAGATGGAATGCGGGGTCCCAAAATAAAGCACAATGATCTGTACTGGTACATTTGCAAATGGCACATATAGTTGGAATAGGGGAAAAAAGGAGACTGATGAGCGAGATGGGGAGAAAACAGTACTGAAGGAAGCCCTTACAGACTGCTAAGTGATTACTAAAGCAGTGGACATGAAGTGGCAATCGGAAAGTTAGGGTAGGTTCACTTGATACTACACTGTAATTGCTGTGCATTTAATTCATTGTGATGGTATAGATGTCTTTTGTAATAATACATGAGATGACTATGTTGCCACTATCCAATCCTCAAAGCAATTACTGCTTAATGCCACCTTAAGGTACTTAGCAGCTAACTAGTTTCATACCCAGTTTGCCTTGCTGCACTCCAGCTCAGAGCTGCCTAGTTTGCTTGTCAGTTTTCTATATGGTTTGTATAGCAGGATTTAATGAAAACCAAGAAGCCATCAGCATTGCACAATCAGTGATATTTTTCTTTAATTCACCTGTCTCAAATGTTGGTTGCTTACGGCTGACGACATGAACCTTGCAAACATGTAAAGACATATTAATTTAGGCATTGTTCCTGTGTTATTACTAAGACACACCTCGATACACTTCTTCACCTCTGCTGTATTTGTGACACAAAGCTTTATCTGCCTACTTTTAATCACCTAGAGCACATCTATTTTCTCTGTGCTGAGTCTATCTTTTTAAGTTGCAATTAATATACCTTCATGTTCATTCTAAGCTATGAACCTACACCATATAGATATAAAACATATTCTGTAAGAAACAACAAGAAATGCAAACTGTATTTATATTTATTTGCAATTTGTTTACCAGGAAAGTACATTGGGCCAAAAATGAGCCCATTTTCAATGGAGGCCCAGGAAGAAAAGCTCCAAAACAGTTTTACAATAAAAATAACAGAATGTTCAAATGCAGTTATACAATAGAAATCAACAGAATACCATGATACAATTTTACAGTGAAAATCAACAGTAAGACAATTATACTTAGATTTTAAATTAAAGCATGAAAAAAGATTAAAATGTATATATTCATGGGAATAAAACAAGACAACCACAAAGAGGATGAGGAAAAATTATTGAAGGATTGTTGTTATGGAGTATTCGTAGGATATATAAAATTGCAATAATAGAAGATTAAAAGAAAGTGGGAGGTATACTTTCATAAAGCAGAAATAAGGAAAATAAGAATGAGGCCTTAAGCAGGGAAGGTTGCTGGTTGGGTTTAATTACAAAGAGAAAGGTTAGAAATAGTGGAGAAATAGTGATTTGATAACAAGTAGGATAGAGGAGGGTTTTAAGAGAAGCAAATGAACACATCACTTTGTCAAGTCAGAAGTGACAAACTTCATGACACCCATGCAGACGGGAGCTGAAAGTTCAACTGCTGAATCCTACACTATGGCACTGTATGAGCACATCCACTCATGCATGAATCGTGCCATCCCAAATAGAACCAAAATGCTCTCATCCAAATAAAGGAAGCCAATCTGGTGGTCCCCTGCCATAAACAAATTTTACAACAAAAGGAAGAAACTTTTGCAGAAAAGAGGAAAATCCCAGGATGCAAAAAACTCCCTTACTAGCCTCAGTAAGAAACTGAGATGCCTCATAAAATCCTCCAAAGCTAGTTACGAAAATAAAACTGCCAAAGATTCCAAAGACAACCACAAAGCATTCTATAATTATGTCAAGAATCTAAATGGCAATGCTCAGATCTGCTCTGAGCTAAAACAGAATGGCATTAAATATACTGATCCGAAGGATATTGCCAATATCCTGGCAGATCGATTCAGTGCCAACTTCACCCCTCTCTCACCCCCTAAATGGCCCATCTCAATACCGGAAGATTGCCAAATTCCAGTAATAACGCCAGACAGGTACAAAACGCACTCTCTAAAGCCAAGAATACAGCATCCATGGGACCAGATGACATCCCGGGCTGTGTACTACATGAACTACAATATGAACTGGCACCTCACCTAAGTGTCATGTTTAATTATAGCCTCACCTCAGGTTTCGTGCCCACTGAGTGGCGCAGAGCTACAGTTATTCCAATCCACAAGGGGATCCACCTTGGATCCCGGAAACTACCGTCCCATCAGTCTGACAAGCCTTATCTGCAAGGCCATGGAGCGTATTATCATGGAACTTATAAACAAAGACATTGGCAACCTTCAAACACTGGACCCCACCCAGTTTGGGTTTGTGAAGGGCCGATCTTGTCTCCTGAACCTGATTGACTTCTTTGAATCAGTCTCCAGAGCCATGGACAAGGGTAAGGTGGTCCACACAGCCTATCTAGACCTTGCCAAGGCCTTTGACACCATCCACCACTCTGGAATCATAGATAAACTTACTAAGTTGGGCATTAATCCCTATGTCACCCAATGGGTTGCTAAATGGCTTACTGATAGAACTCACACTGTAAAAGTAGCCAACTCCAAATCCAGCTCCAGACAAGTGACAAGTGGAGTACCTCAGGGTTCAGTCCTGGGGCCGCTCTTGTTTGGCATCTACTTCTCTGAAGTACAGGTCAACACTAAGGGACTCTGGCTAACAAAGTTTGCAGATGACTGCAAACTGGGAGCCATTATTGAATCCCCAAATGATGTGGATACTCTACAAAAGGGCCTTACAGAAACAAATGCTTGGTGCCAGAGCCATGGGCTCAAGCTCAATGCCAAGAAATGTATTGTTATCCCTTTGGGAAAAACATGTATCCATGAATTACCATATAGGTGGCAGTACACTAAACACAGAAAGTGTGATAAGAGACTTAGGGACACAGGTGGACAGTGGTCTCACCTTCGATAACCACATCACCACAACAGTCAGGAAATCCTTCTATGTGGCACACCTCATCACGAAGGACTTTTCATCCAGAAAAAAGGAGGTCATTGTCCCACTGTACTCATCCCTCATTAGACCCATTATAGAATACAACGCCCCATTTGGTATGTACCTCTCAAGACATCTGCAACAACTGGAAAGGCCTCAGAAATACCTCACTAAAAGAATCACAGGCCTAAAGCAGATGCCCTACGCTGACCGCCTTAAAAAACTCCAGCTATACTCTCTCGCATATCGTCTACTCAGAGGCGATCTCTGCTTAACATACAAGGCCGTGTCAAACCCAGAGCTGTTGGACATTCTACACTTAAAGAAATCCCAATCCCTCAGAGCTACACGCTCCAGGGATCTAAACCTTGTCATCACAATAAACAAAACATGTTGGAGGGATAGGTTCCTGACCCAGAGACTCCCCAGACTCTGGAATAGATTGCCCATACATGTCAAGCAGAGTGCCTCTTTGGACCTCTTCAAGAGGAACCTTGACGATTGGATGGGAGAAAGGAAATTCACCCCAGGGATCACGTCAGTCATCCTGCTAGACAGGGGTCCAGGAAAGTAAATAATGTGGGAAGAAATAGCCAGGGAATTGTTATGGCTAGGCTTGTATAGGCCCTAGGGCTGATAGCCTAGTACCAACCTATGAACCTATGAACCTTTACCTTCTCTTAAAACCACAAGTTCTTTAAGGACTATTTCAATATTTTCCCCTTTGAAAGAACTTTCCTTCCACTGCACACTTTAATTATGTTATGAGACAAAGTATGGCAAATGTTTGCTTGTGAGAATGTGGCTTATTTTCTTATAATGGCTTAGTTAGTGTTTATGTTAGTAATTTGCTATTTATTGCAGAAATGTTTTACCATTATGTTCTTTTTTAACAGAAAGTTTACAGCATTATCTTCTGTCTTGCTGCAGATAGTTTTGTTTAATAGTTGATTCAGATTAAGTAGATGGAGGGCAGCTAAATCGGGTTGGTTATTAACAGTCTGATAGATATACTACAAAAAAACAGCCATTTTATTTTGTTATTAATTCATCATGATCATGGACTTCAGGAGACTGAATGCCACCCAAACTAAAAAAAAAGAATTCAAAGTGAAATAGCGATCCTTTATTCATTTGAAGGAAAAGACCCTCACTTCTCCCATGAAGGAGGTTTTACCCCTATTAATAAATGTAATCAGTTCTGGGGTTTCTGGATGTTGGAGAAAGGAGAATTGTCCCTATAGCAACCTCTTTTGAAAAGAGTACTTTCCACACTCAACAAGAATTATAAAACTGAGAAGCATTATTGTTTATTGTGTGGCTTGTTATCATACCACAAAATATTGCAGCTGTCATGTTGTCAAGCTTTTTTTACTACCTTGAAATGGCATTTGTCACAGATGTTGTACTTAAGGTTACTCGGAAGAAATGGTGAAGGTGAACTTCATTTTTGTTTTACAACTTTTCCATTTTCTCCAAGTCTGTGTGACCTTAAACTTATACACACACACATACACATATATATATAAGGTCCCTATCAGTTGATAAAGTTTTCAGAAACATGAAATTCATATAGCTGAGACCATGTGATCAAGTTTTTGAAAACCCAAAGCTTTTGAATGAAGAAACCAAAAGCTTTTCCTCACTGTACTGCAATCCCGGAGTTGGTGTGTATAATTTGCAGGGAATGTGGGGGGTGCATAGGGCTTGTCCCCCTACAATAACATTAAAAAATGTAGATTTTTGTGTTTTTTTTTTGATGTTCGAATTTTTGGAAACTCGATCATATGGTTGAGACCGTATGAATTGTGAGTTTCTGAAAGCTTGATCATGTGACACAGACCCATATATATATATATATATATATATATATATATATATATATATATATATATATATATATATATATATATATATATATATACACACACATATATATATATATATATATATATATATATACATACATACAGAGAGAGAAAAAGAGATATCTGGTAGCAGAGACCCTTCACATGGAGGCTTATGGTGGAGGGCTTCACCCAAACCAAAATAGTTATTTTGTAGTTTATGGTGATTTTGTGTGTACATGATGGTTTGAGTGTTCATTTTAATGTCTTAGATGTTTAGCTACAAGTTCCATTGTATTCACAGTTTACTTTCAACAGTCTTCTCTTGCCCTTTCTGTGACTCTGAACAATACACTTAAATCGTCCAAATTTCTAGGGTCACCACTAAAAAATTGTTACTGATGCTCAGTGATTGTTATAAGGTCATACAAAACTAACAAAGAAAAAACGTTTTAAGTAACACAAATGCTGTTGCATAACAAGAAATGCTGATGTTGTATGAAAGCAGCACAACAAAATCTTAACATTCTCCTACAAGAGTGACGGGGCAGAAACAATGGATTGGAGGGCAGGATTCCCTGTCGTGCAGCAGCTGTGGAAGAGAAGTTATGCAAATAAAGGAATTCTTACAATTACGTAAAGAAATGCAAACGAGCACACCACAGATGCAACATAATGACAAGCACTACAAAACTACAATATTCAGTTATGGAAATGATGAAAGTGCAGTACTGTGTGTAAGAAGTGCAGGATAATTTACCAAAACTACAGTTCACTGAAAAATGGGTGATTTTATTTTCTGTTTGTTCTGGAGATTTTCATATTACTTGGGGAAGTACAGGGAACACTCCTGTATCCTCTACTCCATACACACTGAACCAAACAAAACCAAGATAAAAAGGGATGATTTATTTTTTATTAACTGTACCTGTTGTGTATAAAACAATGAATAGTTATTCAAAATGTATCTCGGTGAAGAAAATTTTCAAACTATGGTCACAGCATTCTTACTACTTACTAAAGCAAATGTCAGGCATGTAATTTTTTAACCAGTCTTGTATAAGTAAACATTACTTAAAACTTTTTTTTTTATACCCTGTCTATATATATATATATATATGTGTGTATATATATATATATATATATATATATATATATATATATATATATATATATATATTTATATATATAGGTCACCTTCATTTGCCTGACAGAAATTTCAGGCAGCCCAATTGCCTGACAGTTCATTTGCCCGACAGTGCATTTGACCAACAGTTCATTTCCCCAACAATTAGAAAAAGGCAAGTAAAAGGTATAAGTCCTTTTCCCCACTGTAGTGCGATCCTGGAGTTAGAATATACAGTTGGGGGGTGAAGCCCCCACCTACATTGGTTTTATATTGTTCACTAAAACCAACATAGGTGGGGGGATTTGCCCTCCACATCCCCCAGTGTGGGGAGCTGTGCCCCCCACAGCCCCCCAACTATATATTCTAACTCCAGGATCGCACTACAGTGGGGAAAAGGATGAAAACCTTTTACTTGCCTTTTTCTAATTGTCGGGCAAATGAACTGTCGGGGAAATGAACTGTCAGGCAATTGGGCTACCTGAAATTTCTGTCAGGCAAATGAACTGTCAGGCAAATGAAGGTGACCCATATATATATATATATATATATATATATATATATATATATATATATATATATATATATATATATATATATATATATATATATATATATATATATATATATATATATATATATATATGTACATATACTCTCCTGATTTAATTTCTCTTAGTCTTTTGGGTTTCTATTACAATGAAAAGTTCATGAAATTAGTATTGATTCAATGTTTGATGTTAGCCAAGAGTGCTCTTCTCTGCACCCTTTGAGCCACCTTACTGTACTTCATTAAGAACTGAAGGCTAAACATACATTTCTGAACAAATAAATCTGAAACAGTTTTAAAAGATAGTATTTTCTAAAAGTAGATTTTTCTTGATTAGCCATTGATTATTAATTATGCTGGTTATTTTCTTTTTCTGGGAGAATTTGTTACAGACAAGGGTGAAAATGTTTGGACAACAATCTTAGTCAGAAATTAAAAAGAGCTGACTGATTCTGATTGTTTCCACTGTGAATTTTAGAAGTGCAACCCACGAGGACTCGAATCCTTGAACTCCACTTCCTTAAAAAAAAAAAGGCCAAGAAAACACATTTTAAGTTTTTTTTGCAGGGTTCTAGCCCCCTATACCTATCATATACCCAAACATATATATATCTATACCAACTCCACAGTTGAACTAACTTGAAGAAGGGGAGGTATCTATGAAAAGAGCGTCACTGCAAGCACAACTCCCCAACATTGATTTTCTGTCGAGGAGCTTTAACTCTCTGTACCTTGAACCTCAGTCAAATGACAATTGAAAAATCAGTCTTTGTCCAACGATAGGGTAACTGTGTTGTCACATGGTAACTTTGTGGCACGTGCACACTCTAGCAATGTGTTATGTCCAAGATATCTGCATTTCTTTACTTCTAGCAGTATCTGTAGCCATACTGCCTTATCCTCTAGAATCTGTTAAATCTTTTAAAATTTTACATACTGTTCTGTGACTTCCTTTCTTTTACTACTGCAGAAGCAAGCAAGCATCCAGTCCTCTGTTCATTCTTTGTTGTTGGTCACTCGTTATACAAGAGAATGAGTAGTGACTGGGGTGAAATTATAGCCTTTCTAAAGATATTTCCATTACAGGTTTTAAGTATTTTTGTTTCTAAAGCTGATAAATAATTAAAGTTATATGCACAGAACTACAAGCTGACAACATGATAATAAGAGGCTGAAAGTATGACCTAAAATGTAGAATAATGAATTTTGAATGAGCAGCACCCTGCAGATGTGGGTTTGAATTCCATAGACCCTAGCTACTCACTGTACAAAACTTTAACTTCATGCAACAAAGTTCCTGGGACAGTCATGAGAAAGGGCATTCGTCACTTACTGGCCTTGTCTTGTTATCAGCAGCATACATAAAATAATATGCAAATCACATGCTTACTTACATAAATTAGTTGCATGCTGTGCTGTATAAGGGTGCATAATAAAAGAGTGAACGAAGAGATTGTAGGTTCAAATCCCAGGCTTTGTGTGTGGCTGACTGCTCTGTGTGTTCAGCTGTAAACCTGAATCTGAACAGAACTATGCATACATTGAATGTCTAAGCTTGTGTCCTTTCTGGGTGCTTATGAACAGATGCACATTTAAAATACGCTCTCTGTGCTGACTTAATATTTTATATTGTACTATAAAGCGCTGGTTATGTCACAATGTTTAACTGACACTTGTTACAGAAGTCATCCTGCCACTTGAAAGCAAATGCATTATGTTGTTTGCTGAGGGTTTTATATAAGCAGTAAGGCAAGGTGTGTGTGTGTGTGTGTGTGTGTGTGTGTGTGTGTGTGTGTGTGTGTGTGTGTGTGTGTGTGTGTGTGTGTGTGTGTGTGTGTGTGTGTGTGTGTGCGCATGGGAGCAGGGGGTCTTTTTTTGGCTGAGTAATGCCCAGCCATAGGTGAGGAGCTGAAGCAGAAGATAAAACTAAGTCATTCCTTGTCTTAATAAAGATGATTATCTTTAAACTATGCACACATTTATGTATCCTACATATTTGTGTTATATATTTGCCTTTGTTTTCCAGGAAACTCCAACTGGGTAAAGCAACTTTTCAGTAAAGGCCAAAAGAGAAAAGCTTGACATTGCATACATTATAATGAGCTAACAGTAAAAATATATACTGTAACACTCAGGATTATATAATTTAACAGATGGTCATCATGGTAGATACACACACACCTATAGGACACACTATATACAACACAAGAACCTTTGACATTAGTTTATAGTGTATATAAATACTACAGCTGAAATATTTGTATACACGCAGCTAAGTAATATATACATATTTTACACAAACAGTTCAGTTCACTTGAGACCCATAACCAGGAGACCACTTTAGTAAAATTGTGAAAATTATGTGATATTTGCTTGATTTGACTGCATTAATTGGGGAATTTGTAATGGGAGTGGTACAAGAACAGTACTGTTATATTGACAGGTATGATTTCAGAAGGATTGTAGATATGATTTAAATAGGATGGCAAATTATAGACAGGACATGACACAGAATAAGATGGGGTCTTGGTAATGATAATTTTACATGTACAGGGCAATTTGCTTGAGCGATACATTTTTCAAGATATTTTAAATTGTAGATAAGATTACTGTGATTATAAAGTACCCTGTGCAGACAATATGACATTTAAAGCAAATATACATATATGTGTTCATTTCAAACATAATAAAATATAGAATTTATGAATAATGGTATAAGTATCCTAGTTTTGGTACGGTATTAGCAGTTGCTTTCTAGCAGATGCACTAGAATTGTTTCCTTACCAGCATTGTGGTGGTTTGCTTCCTATAGCTGGTTGATAGGTATTGAGCTTGATATGGGAATGGATACTTTGTATGGTATGGTGTGCTCAGACCAAAACTGTCATGGTCTACAGCCATTTGAATGATGTAACATTTTAAAATAGCTAAGTGTGAAAACAGATGAAACCAGAATGCAACCAAATGAGAGGTGATTTAAATAATTCTAGTGACTGAAGTAAAAATCCTGCTCCTTATTAAGTTGGAATTGTTTATTATAACACTGCACTCCATCCTGATGTACTTTTGTATTGGGTCCTTTTGCCATGTCTTGTACCATTTATTCCGATTTGTGCAGTTTTGGTTGTTTGGGGCCATGTTTCATAGGTTCATGGGTTGGTACTAGGCTATCAGCACTAGGGCCTCTACAAGCCTAGCCATAACAATTCCCTGGATATTTCTTCCCACAATATTTACTTCCCTGGACCCCTGTCTAGCAGGGCGACTGACGTGATCCCCGGGGTGAATTTCCTATCTCCCATCCAATTGTCAAGTTTCCTTTTGAAGAGGGCCAAGGAGGCACTCTGCTTGATATGTATGGGCAGTCTATTCCAGAGTATGGGGAGTCTCTGGGTCAGGAACCTATCCCTCCAGCATGTTTTGGTCATTGTGATGACAAGGTTTATATCCCTGGAGCGTGTGGCTCTGAAGGATTGGGATTTCTTTAAGTGGAGCATGTCCAACAACTCTTAAAACTCTTAAACTCCAGCAGTGCATGGCTCTAATGCCATTCATACATTCTGATCACCCACTGAACATGAACATGCAAAAGGTGGAGGCGTGTCTATCCACATAAATGGAATTTCCTATGTGCTTGTAGTATTTCCTTACAAAGCTATTTGCTTACCATCTCTACTACCAACCTGTACCAGAAGCATTCTCTTCTTATGTAATTAACTTACCCTCAGCATGAGAAACATTCTCTTCTTATGTATTAACTTACCCTCAGCACGGACAACATCCTATGCCTGAACGGCATCTCTAATATTTCATTCTGAACTCCCATAATTTCATTGATGCACAAATCCTGCATCTGTAAATTCTTACCAAGTTTTACTCTGCTTACAGAATGTATATCTGCATACTGAATATATATCTGCTATTGCTACAGATACTCTATATACACATGTTTGTTTTTCTTCATACTTTGTTAATTGTACTATCATCATGTCTTACATGTTCTGCTTGATATGCATGTTTATTATTATTACTGTTAAATATTTTTTACTGTTATTGTTATTGCCATTGTTATTGGGGCTTTTCTCCCTGGACCTCCACTGAAAATGTTCTCTTCTTGGCCTAGTGGACTTCCCCGGTCATCAAACTGAAATAAATAAATAAATAAATAAAGGATAAGCACATTTCAAGACTGGTCAAACAATATAATGTACTTGAGCTACTCCATATCCAACTAACCATAGGAAAAATCCATTACCATATTCTTCCTAGCTACAGGTTCCCCACCATGAACCAGGAAACCCATATATCATACTTGAAGTTACTGGAATCACTCACTAACCAGCCCAATACCATACTCATGGGTGATTTTAACTATCCTTCCATTAATTGAGAGGCATACATGACCACTAACATGCAGACTCAAAGAGTTCTTGACTCCGTAAATTCAAATGCACTGGAGAAGCTAGTCTGCACTCCTACTAGAGGAACAAATATCCTAGATCTGGTACTCACAAATATAGGAGTGTGCTACACCCCCCTCCCCCTCATGTGATGTCCTCACTAGTAAGATCAGATCACAAAGCAGTCTCCTTTGAAATAAAGCTAAAACTAGTCACCCCACCTAACCCAAAACTTTAACAACTTCTCTAAGGTAAATTACCCCTTATTAATGCATGGCATAGATAGTTTCCAAGCTCCCACAAATCCTGAAAACACAGAAAACTATGCAGAGGCATACACAAAAGCCCTGTATGACCATATAAAACAACTGCATGGAAACAGCAGTACCAGAACAAAATAAATCCAGGTGAAACTGCAAAACCAAGCCACCCTAGTGGACCCCTGGTATTAATAGTTTGTACAACAAAAGGAAGAAAATCCTGTTGAGAAGTAAGAGGGAATGTGCACAACAAAGCAAAAATTCCCTCATTAGTCTAAACAAGTGAATCAGGGGACTAGTCAAGTCCCTGAAAGCAGACTTTGAGGAAAAATAGCCTCCAAAGCTAAGGATAACCATAAGACATTTTTCAGTTATGTCTGCAGTCTTAAGGGCAACACCTAACAATGTGCGGTAATTAGTTGTTAATGGCATCACCTATACTCAGCTAAAAGATATAGCAAATCTGCTGGCCGACAAATTCATCTCAAATTGTACCTCCCGTTCACCCCCAGTTCTCCCCCAAGAAATACTCACCACCACTCTACCGCCAATTATCACCAAAGAACAGGTTGCCACTGTGCTCTCTAAAGCTAAAAGCATGGCTTCAGTAGGGCCTGACAATATTCCACATTTGCCTCTTAAACAGCTTAAATTAGGGCTTATCATGCCAATTAAGCTTTTGGACTGGCTTTGTCCCAATAGAGTGGAGGACATCAACAGTCATCCCTCTGCATAAAAAGGGGACTATCTACTGACACAAGAAATTAAAGACCCATAAGTTCGACTAGTCTTATATGTAAGGCCGTGGAAAGAGTAATGATGGACCTGATAAATAATGAAAGAGGAAACCTCCAAACACTGGACCCAACTAAATTCAGCTTTATCAAGGGCAGTTCATGCCTACTGAATCTCGTGGATCTCTTTGAGAAAGTCACTAAGTTCATGGATCGGGGTAAAATAGTACATACCACCTACCTCAACCTGGCCAAGGCATTTGACACAATTTCCCATGCAAGTATTATAAATAAACTCACAAAACTGGGCAAAAATCTGTACATCACTAAATGGATAGCTAATTGGCTCATGGACAGGATGTATGTGGTTAAAGTGGGTGAATCCAGATTCAGCATGAGGCCATTTACTAGTGGTGTGCCATAGGGCTCAGTGCTGAGACCACTTCAGTTTGGAATATACTGCTTTGAATTCAATGATAATGTGAAAAGCCACTGGATGACAAAGTTTGCCAATGACTGCAAGCTGGGGGTAATCATTGAATCCCCCAGTGATGTAGATACCCTTCAGGATGGTCTAGATCAGACAAATGATTGGTGCCAGAGCCATGGCCTAAAGTTAAATATGAAAAATGCATTTTCATACCCTTTGGGAAGTCAAATATCCCTGAAAATTGCAACAGCAATAGCACACCCCTAAGAGTAGACTCAGAGGTGAGAGATCTAGGTACACGAATAGATACTAGACTGAACTTTGACTGCCATGTGTCCACAGTGATGAGGAAGTCTTTCTTTGTACACAACTTATAAGTAAAGGTTGGCATCCAGAGCCAAGGAAATTATAGTCCCGCTGTACTCAGCCCTCATTACACCAATAATCAAGTACAATCTTGTATGTACTTGACTAGGCACTTACTGCAGTTGGAGTGGCCTCAGAGGTTTCTCATAAAGAAAACACAGGGTGTAAACAACATGCGGATAGACTAAAAGCTTTATCCCTTTACTCTGTCTCCTACTGACTATTAAGGAGTGACCTATGCCTGACCTACAAGGCACTCATAAATCCAGCCCTGATGGAGCTGCTACACATCTGCAAGTCAAACAGCATGAGGGTCACCCAATCTAAGGATCTAATCTTAATCAGTGACTCAAACAAAGCATACTGGAGAGACATCTGTGTCTCAGAGACTGCCCCTTCTTTGGAACAGGCTTCATATTCATACTAAGCAGAGAATTTCCATTGCCCTCTTCAAAGACAGTTTGGATCAATGGATGGAGAATTGCAAATTCACAAGTGGGATAGTGTCTATGTTCTTTATAGACACAGGCAATCTGCAAGATACTCAATGCACAGGCACAAATCCTTGCCACCATCCTCTTGCCCCTAGGAGCCATATATTGGGTAAAATCAGGTTATATTGGCTAGGCTTATAAGGACTATTAAGCTGTTGGCCTAGTAATCGCCTATGAAACTACAAAGCATCAAGTCACCAGAAAGTACTCCTGGGTAAGTGTGCATTCAGCACTCCTGGGTAAGTGTGCATTCAGCACTCCTGGGTAAGTGTGCATTCAGCACTCCTGGGTAAGTGTGCATTCAGCACTCCTGGGTAAGTGTGCATTCAGCACTCCTGGGTAAGTGTGCATTCAGCACTCCTGGGTAAGTGTGCATGCAGCACTCCTTGGTAAGTGTGCATTCAGCACTCCTTGGTAAGTGTGCATTCAGCACTCCTTGGTAAGTGTGCATTCAGCACTCCTGAGTAAGTGTGTATTCGGAACATTTAACACCCTTCTGTAAATAAATAAATGTTCAAAGCAGCACAGTGTTTAATGATGTATCCATATGTGATGACATGCTAGGGAGTAGGCAGCGAGGAACATCTTGGCTACAGCAAACTTTGGACATTTGAGTTTCTACATTATATAGGTTCATAGGTTCATACTAGGCTATCTGCCCTAGGGCATTTATAAGCCTAGCCAGAGTATGTTTGGCTTTTGCCACCCATTTTAAATTAATTTTGCTATGCCCTTTTTCGAGGTTAGTATACTGTGCCTCTGTCTAACAGTGACACAGAAGTGATACCCGGGGTAAACCTATGGTCTCCCATCCACTCATCAAGATTCCTCTTGAAGAGAGTCAATGAGGGACTCTGCCTAACCTGGACTGGGATTTTATTCCATAGTGAAGGGAGCCTCTGGGTTATGAATCTGTCCCTCCAGCATGTCCTATTTATTTCAGTGCTGAGGTTCAAGTCTCTCGAGCATGTAGCTCGATGGGATTTGGATTTTTTGAGGTGCAGCATGTCCCTTAATTCCGGGTTGGACATGGCCTTATATGTCAGGCACAGGTCACCTCTGAGCAGGTGGTATGCCACTGAGTAGAGCTGGAGTTTCTTTAACCGGGCAGCATATGGCATCTGTTTGAGCCCTTTGATCCTCTTGGTGAGGTACTTTTGGGGTCTTTCCAGTTGCTGCAGGTGTTTGGTAAAGTGCATCCCAAAAGGGGCATTGTACTCGCTTATGGGCCTGATGAGGGATGAGTAAAGAGGCACGATGACCTCCCCTAATCTAGATGTGAATCCCTTCATGATTAGGTGGGCTATATAAAATGTTTTTCTAACCACTTTGGCCACGTGGTTGTCAAATGAGAGATTGCTATCAACTTGGGTCCCCAGGTCCCTAATGACTTCTTCTGTACTTAATGGATTACCACCTATGTGGTAATTTGTGGGCACTTTGTTTTTGCCAAAGGGGATGACTATACACTTTTTGGCGTTTAGCTTGAGGCCATGGCTCTGGCACCAGTTGTCTGTTTCTATGAGGCCCTTTTGGAGGATGCTTGTGTTGGCTGGAGAGTCGATTATGGCGCCCAGTTTGCAGTCATCTGCGAACTTGGTCAGCCACAGTCCTTCCGTGTTGGCCTGTACTTCCGAGAAATATATAACAAACAAGAGAGGTTCCAGGACTGAGCCTTGTGGGACGCCACTTGTAACTGGTTTGGAGTCTGACATGGCTCCAGCAATTCTAACCATGTGGGTTCTGTCCTTGAGCCAGTTTGCAACCCATCTAGTGACATAGGGGTTTATATTTAAGCTGGTGAGCTTATCTATAATGCCTGAGTGGGGTATTGTATCGAAGGCTTTTGCGAGGTCCAGATAGGCTGTGTGGACCACCTTCCCTTCGTCAATGGCCTTGGTGACTGTTTCAAAGAAGTCAATCAGGTTTAAGAGGCAGGATCTGCCCTTAACAAAGCCAAACTGGGTAGGATCCAGTGTCTGTAGGTCCCCAATATCTTTATTTATGAGGTCCATGATGATCCTTTCCATAGCTTTGCAGACCAAGCTAGTCAGGCTTATGGGGCGATAGTTTCCAGGGTCCGTTGAGGCACCACCTTTGTGGAGAGGGACCACTGTTGCTGTACGCCACTCTTTAGGTAAATATCCTGTAGTAAGGCTGAGATTGAACAGTAGTTTTATGTTTGGGTTTAGCTCTTCTTGGAGTTCATGTAGGACGCAGCCTGGGACACCGTCTGGTCCCATTGATGCTGTGTCTTTTACTTTTGCTAAAGTGTAGGTACAACTACAGACAGATTCCAGACTGTCAGAAAATTTCAGATCCTGAGAATCAGTTTTGAATCATAATGATATATTGAGATATTGCTGTAAGTTAAAGAAAGTTTCAGATGGCTAACTTTCTGTTTGTCTCCTTTCCATTTGCTGTTTGTTATTATTATTATTTGCTTAACTCTTGCTACAGTCTTTACTCCCCAAATGTAACATCATCTGTTTGTGCAGGGAAGTTACAGTTATGTTCTTATTCAAGAAGGATGAGTGGGGAATGAACAAACAGACAGCACAGTAAAAGCCAGCATGGCACTAGAAATATCTGGTCACTAAGGTTCGCTGGTGTTAACTATACACTATAGTCATTCCACCTTTCCTCTTAGAGATTAGGATGTACAGCTTCTGTGCCACAACTGGCTTCTTCATAGTCCATAGTGAGACATTCTAGAGCCCTTGTATGAGACTTTGCAATTAACATACCACAGGTGGTATATATAGGTGGAGAGAACTGAGCCCAAAATTAAATAGGAGTGTAACCTCAAGTCCTAAACCTGGTTCCCTGTGGAGAAATGGACTAATTCTATTGAGAAAGCTATAAACATCCTTGCAGAGCTTAATGAAATAATGTATAAGAATAAAGTTATAGCATTCTTATTTCTGTACATTGACATTTTTGTAAAGCTGGATTGTTTGATCTGTAATTTGGAACACCCAATGCTCCTTTAAAATGGCATGTTTGAAGTTGTAATTCAGAGGTGGAGCTATGTTCTTCCTATTTTCTTAGGCTGTGCCTGAAAACAACATATATTCCATTACATATATTCTAAGTTCCACATAAAGTATTTTTTCTGCTTATACACTGTACCTGGGCAGGTGTACACATAATACATTTGCTTGTACTATGAGAAAATGACCAGTCATAACCTTCTCTGGAAGAAAAATAAGAAAATAAGGTGTTTTTGGGAGGGGGTCAACCTACACTCCCATATGGAGGGCAAACTTTCTAAATCCTCCAACTTATATATGCAGCTCCATGGTTGGGCAAACATGAATAAGGAAAGGAATCACTGGACACACACTTAGGAACTGCACTAGCAGTGACTTCCTATGGACAGCAGCAATTAGAGAGGTCAGCTTTGCTGAGTTGAATTTGGCCAGATGGCACCTTGTCAAGTTTAAGTTCAACAAGGTTTACGGAATCCACCAGATTTTATATTTCATGCCCTTGGTCTTTATTTTTTCTTTCATGCATCAGGATCTTGGAAATGCTAAAGTACGTTCTGAAAGTGAAGTAATGCACAGTTCTGTTAAAAAAAATATTTATTAGTTTTATTCTGAGTAATGTGTTGACATGGTCTTAATATTCGTCTGGTCCCCCTTCCGTCAGAACTCTGACAGGTCTTTATACATTAAAAGGCACACATACCGAGTACTGTTGCATGCAGATATCTCCTAGTTTCTATTTACTGAATATTTACCAAAATAAAACCTTATAAACAGAGCAATGTTATTGTCATCTGTAAATTGTAGGATTTTTACATTGCAGTGTCACCAAACACCCAGTATTTGAATTTGTATATATTTGACACTGCATAAAAATGTCTTAGTCAGAGAACTAGCATAATCTATGCTACCTCGTAATCTTTTGCTGTGCTTTGATTGGGTTGAGTGTGTTCACCCTGCCTCCCACCCCCACCGCTGTTGTATCTGTGTCTTTCATTGACAGAGTGTCAGGGGGTAGCAAACAATGAGAAATACAAACCTTCAAGCTGTCCCCCTGCTAGGATGATCAGAGCAGAGAAAAAGACGGACTAAACTACAACGCTAGGGTTATCCTTAGAGAAAAGGGGAGCAAAAGAAAGAAGAAATTCAGGATTACTCACTTGAGGAAGGGGGAACCAGAGAATGCTTTGGACTTGAGCTGAGGAAAGGAGACAGTCTTTTTTTGGAATTATTGGTGTTAAAAGCTTTGGAAAGTACTGCTTTTGGGGATCCTATTCTGTATCTTGGTTTAAAAAAAAAACTGAAAAAAAGCTGTCAGTTTGGGAAGATAATTCGGGATGCTGAGGCTGTGGATAACACTATTTGTCCTGGGGATAACACTGGGTGAGTGATATTTTGAACTGTAGGTGTACTATGCAACCTTGTTATAACTGTTACTCTGTCATGTTCTGCAAGAGAAGTACCTTTCAGACATCAAAAATGCAAAATGTATGTTAGTTCATTATACTTTAAGGACAAGCAATGCTGGGAACACAGCAGTTGTATTTATTGAATGGCACAAATACATTTGATCTGTTATTAAAATTATATTACATATTACTCAATATCTGAGGCATAATATTTCTGAGAGGCAAAACAAGGGATGCTATACCTTGTAATATGGAACAGCTGAATGGAATGGAGATATGTATTTTGAACAATTAAACTGGAGAGTAGGTGACCCTAACATAAGGCAATTAGAAAGTGAGAGCCAAAGGATCCAGTGTGGTTAAATATGAGTTGCCCATTGTCATTGTGGAAACTTTCAAAATCTTTCTAAAGTTGCTCCAGTATGAAGCGGTAGAAATGCATGTATTAAGGGGTTCTGAATATTGAAATGAGGTGATGCTTTCCCCAGTATTTGAAATGAGGTGATGCTTTCCCCAGTATAACGGGCATATGGCAGGTTTGAACAAAGTGGGTTTCTTAGTGATGAAGGGAAGAGTACTCCTCCTGATGGGTTACTGTTAAAAGAAACGAAGACAAGTCCTCTTAATGAATTAGTATAGGACAGCTTGTCAAGCATTAGAGGTGAAAAGCACAGAAAGAGTATTTATGTAAAAGAAAGACGGAATGACTGATTTATATATGGAGATATGAAAAGCATAAATTACTGGTGAATAGATGGTTACTGCAACCCATGTGTGAGTTTGTCAAGCTGCAAACAGAATTACCTTAAATATCAGAATAAATAACATCCTTTAGTGTGGATGCTGAGAGGTATGGCAATATGTGATATAAAATGGGCTGTTTTGTGATGTGGAATATTTGAGAGGTATGGATAAAGTCTGTATGGGATAACTTGCAGCTATTTTATTTTAAAAAGGATATGAGAGTTGTACTGTAGAACTATGACAGCCTTATCTTTTGTGTGGCAGTGAAAGAAAGGTATAAGCAATTCTAAATTATTCGCAGAAACAAATGCAGGAGATCATATATATCAGTTACTGTTATTAAAATTAAAATCTTTATGTGATGAAAGTGTGCTTTTGTAAAAGGGATAGTAAAATGGATTTAAATTTCTTGCCAGGTTTATGGTTGCATTTAAAATCTTTCAGCTTGTATTAATGTATCCCAACTTTTATCTCAGTGTCAGTGTCCTTCTTTCACTTGTCAGCATTGATGTCCCTTTGTGACAAGTACATTCTTACAGAGGAATCACAAAAGCAAAGGGGCTCACTGCCTCATCATGTCTGCCAGTTTATATGTCAGCATGACTGAGAAATATGTTAACAGTGTTTACATACTTGTAAGTAAACTGCTTTATTTCAGTATGAGCTGGGAGGTCATAACATAAAAAAGAAGTTAAACAGATGTTTTTCTTCCAGAAACATAAATTTATTGAGAAGGGGGTCCACAGAAGGGTACTAAGAATAAAATAATGTTGCACACACACACACACACACACACACACACACACACACATACACACACACACACACACACACACACATTAAAAAGGCAGTTAGTATTGTGTCTACATGAGTATACACAAGGGCAAGTTGTATCACTCTGTAAAAGCCATAATAATCTTTGATAAGCTAGACAGCAGTAAATAGGTTATGAAATTTCAGATAGACTTGCAAGTTCAAGTGGACGAGTAAACATTGAAATGCACTTTTCAAAAGATAAGGTGTAATATGCATTGGATAAGGGATGGGCCTTTGGCAGGAAATTAAAGCTACATGCAACTTACTGGCAAAAAGGTCTTTCTGTAATCCTTAGGGACCTCTCATGCATCTAATGTAGGTAGGGTACTGAAGTATGCGCTAAAAACTCGTGGCAGTATTTATTTACACACACATATATATATATATATATATATATATATATATATATATATATATATATATATATATATATATATATTGTGGGGTGGAGCACTGATCAGTGTGGACCTTTATCAGATTTGGCCCACAGCACGTCTGGTTAAATGACTTGCTTAGAGTCACACAGTAAGCAAACAGCTGAAGGGAATCAAACCCAGGGCCACAGTAAGCAGCTCAAAGCCTTAATGCTTTGCACTGCCAGACAATAAAGTGAATGAGGTATTACCTCTCTACAGACTACTGCAAGACTGTTATTGTCATAATTTATCCAATTCTAGAATCTTTAGCTAAGGAAACAGGACAAAGTAGATAGAGTATGGTGAAAGATAACAGGGTTAATTCCAAGTCAGTAAGACAGCTTTTAAATACATCCGTTTGAAGCACTGAGCTATATACCAAACACATATGGAAGAGAGGAATGATATAGGTATTTATGGCACAGGCAAGAACAAATGAGGTAAACACCTACTTATTAGTACTTACATGTGTGAAAACGGGCAGAGGGAGATTCAGGAAGTAGAAGTGCAAATGTTTTATTCTTCATCAAGAGTAGTTTAACTTATACACAATCTGTCACTTGAGGTGGTGGATAACAGAAATATCAGTGGGTTTAAACTGGACTAAGACAGTGAAAAACGTTGTCTTTGCTTTGTCTTGAGTTTGAAGCCTATAAACTTGATAGTGATGGTAGCATAAGCCAAAACCAACAAAGGCAGCAGGCCCCAGTTATCTGTGGTTTAAGTGTTTCTGGTTCCATAACTGATGCAATCCTAAATGAAGGTTTTATATACCCAGCATGGCACATCCTTTAGACAGAATGCTATGAAGAAATCATATTGTTTGTAAACGTTTATTTGCAAAACAGTACAAATCCTATAGTCTCTCATTAGCTAATTAATGTATTACCTTTCATTTAAATACCACCAGCATTTTAATATGGTCAAACCTCTTAACCAAGAAATCTGGACAAAGGTATATATATATATATATATATATATATATATATATATATATATATATATATATATATGAAAAGTGGGACAAAGCCCCCAAAATGGGGGCAGTTTTTAAATATTGCTCTTACAAACTTAGAAAATGTATAGAATAACGGGTTTTGAATTAGCATGAATTTTCTGAAGGGTATGAAGTCTGAAACTCTAATGTTTGTCATTGTTTTCTAACTTCAGTCTTTAATAATTTGCCACTCATTTGCCAAAAAAAAAAAAACACAATTTGATGACAAATGGCCCAAAATATGAGCAAAAATCTGGACATTCAGCAAAAATCTGTACAGTTGAGAGGTATGAATATGGTTCACATGTATTAAAGCCTCATTTTCCAATAGTGAGTATGTATTTGTGTACTTCCATATGTGCGCATGTGTGTGTATGTATATATACTGATATAAGATTGTGTGTGTGTGTGTGTGTGTGTGTGTGTGTGTGTGTGTGTGTGTGTGTGTGTGTGTGTGTGTGTGTGTGTATTTGTATACAAAATCTGCAGGTTGGTCAGGAATGCAATTCAAGCAACCTAACTAGAAGTTTAAGCAAACTTCCAATGTGTCACTGACCAAAAGAGCTGCAGATAAAATAAGAGATGACAAACCATGGTGAAAACTGATATCACCCTTTTTTGTAATCTTTGACCATGAAAAGGACAGTACAACTCACAATTGTCCAGGTCTTCACAGAATGTCTAGATTTTTGCCTCATATTTTTAGTCTGTTCCTCATAAAAGTTGTGCTTTTCTGTGAAATCACTGAGGACTGAAGTCACTAAATAACGTACATTTTTGTCTCAGAATTCGTATCCCTCAGGAAATGCATGTAATGCAAAACATAATATTCTAGCAACTTTCTAAGTTTATAAGAGAAGTATTTAAACTGTGTCTGTAATTATGAGACTACTTCCTCCATTACTTTGTGAGTTGTCCAGATTTCTTGCACTTAAGGGGTTGAGAGGTAAGCAACGCATTGTGATAACTTGTTTTATACTTGTATACTAAGGCATTAGTACATAATTTCAACAAAATTACAAATATTGCAAGAGCACATTTCAGTAGAATGATAGAAATTACAAAGTTCCTCCATCACATATTTATAGTTAAAACGATAAAGAAACACTTAAGTTTATAGCTGCAACAGAGAGAAGCGGAGCAGTATAAATCATAGGTGACTCCACTGTAATCTGTGGCTGCTCTCTGAATGATTTTCTTGGGCAATAAGAGGTTTATACTTGTTTGACTCTAGTTAATATTTATCCTGACATCAAATACATGATTATTTCTTCTTCAGAGAAAAAGGAATTGTACTCTTGCAGATGAAGTAGTCAGAAAAGAGATAAAGCTTCAGTGAGTTGGTAATCAGAGAAGGGGCAAAGTTGTGCAGAAGTAGCAGTCAGAGATGAAGCAAAGCACCACAGATATAATAGCCAAAAAAGGGTCTAAGACTGTAGTGTGACAGCAGCCAGCTATGTGCCAGAGTTTAGTAATGTTCTAACAGAATGCATGAGCTCCACAAACAGTAGCCAAAAAAGGACTAGAGTTCCACAGTAACAGCATACACTGTCAGTAGGCAGAGAAAGTCCAAAGCTCCTCAGAAGTACTAGAAAGAGAAAAACTAAGGGTCCTGAAACATATCAGCCATAGAAGGGCCAGCACTCTCCTATGATCATAACCAAAGAGGAAACTGAAGGGATCTGGGACCTTACATCTTATAAACACTTCATCAATAGTAGACTTTCATGACATATAGAGCCAAGTGGACACCTACACCTGCTCATATCTTGCAGAATCAAAATAATCCTTCCCCTCGATTACTGACTGATGTCAACTACAATAATCAATGTCTGGCTTTTGGCCATCAGAAATGACATCCTGTATTTTTTATCTCCCTTTCTCTCCCTATAAGTGTCGAGAACAGTAATTACTAGGCTGTCACCTGGGACTACTACACTTTGTCTTGGCTTTAGTGACTGCATGCTTCCAGCAACATGGTCTGATGTCATCAAATTATCAGCTACATCCCAAAACAAACCACTCAAGCTGTGCCACACTGAATAACAAAAGAAACTAATTAGCCTCAATTCTTCTTCTTTTTGTTTAGTATTTATACACCCCCCCGTCTTTCAAAGAACTCAGTTTTAATATATCATTCCTTTAGTATCCCTTATATTGATAAAATTAATAATCACTGGCACAGATGTAAATTTTAGATATTTTATTTAATCTTAAAATTGTGAAAATTTTCTTACATACCATAGAACTTTGGAAAACATTTTTTTCTTATCTTTCTAATAAAATACTAATTAATACAGGCTTCTTGCATCCATTCTTTAACAAAACATGCAGAACCCTGAAAACCGTAGAAAGGGGTAGAGTAAAGAAAAAGTGCAAATTCAAATATTGTTAATTGTTGAAGAGACATATTGAATGGCTTGTTGTCTGTATAAAATTTAAATGATAAACTTAGAAACACTTCTGCAGTTTAGAGCAAAATTGATTCTACAGAACTGTTTACAGTTCTCATATGAAGAGTGACGTATTAGATTAGTTTATTCTCTCTCCCAAAGTTGTACAAAGCCATAAATTCTTTTCTTTTATTTTATTGTACTATTTTCAACAGGGAGATACTCTTCATGATGTAATCAAGTATTATAAAATTGGATTTCAATTTCCCTTTGAGAATTTTAGAGTGAGACAGCTAAAATGAAAATATTTGTTGAAGAGATCTAAATACTTGAAAAGTTATGCTAAATACATGAAAAGTTATGCCTATTATAGTCATCAAAGCAAAGATAAATAGTGCTTTCTTTCATTCACATTATATATATGTCCATTTAATAGCTGTACACATTTTGGTATCTTGAAACAAAAGAAACACCTTTATAAAAATGGTGCATCTTTTTAATTCAGAATTAGAATTCCTTTGTTTGTGCGGCTGTTCGTTCTGTAGTGTCTTACTGGTGGAAAGGTGATGGTCATTCTCCAAACCATTAGCTAGTGAATTTGAAATTCTGATTTTAGACAAAATAATGTTTCCTTACAAAAAAATAGTGGTGTGAAACCCACCAGGCATGACCATGCCTTCTCACCTCACAGAAGGGATGTCTCTATTAGCTTAATAGGAAAGGGCTAAAGGGCAGACAGTTCCTTCTGAGATCTGAACATCTCAATTTCACGTCACACTGAGCAGGTTCAAGTCCAAATTCAATTTGTCAGCCAAGGGGTCCTTTTCTGGCAGGGTGAGGTTATGAGGGCACCTCGCTGGCAAGATAAATGAATAGCTACACAAAAGAAGCAGGAGGGGAGATGGTCCTGTTGAGTGATAGGTAGGCATGGGAACTTCACCCCAAACAAGTCACGTGTCCATTGGAGTGGGCAGATGGATACCAAGTGTTGCGGCAAAGGTGGGCCCCCATTGAGTGTGAGGACAATTGAGGAAGAGCCTTATACAACTGGCTGGCTTGACACCTCATGACCCACTTTATTGTCCCTTTCTACTGCTTTCTCTGCAGAACCCATTGTCATCAGACTATAGACATTCTGAAATGTCCGTTCTGGACTACGGTTGCTAAGGGGGCACAGTGAAAGAGTCATCAATCAGTCTGTCAGGCTTGGAAAGCCAATATCTGGCAGCTTCCTCCCCTGCTGTTCTATTGTCACTGGCAGAGTTAACTTTTGTTGCTGTCCTTTCAAAGAGTGGAACAGTCACAGCCAACAAACTTATTAATATGAAAGGAGGTGTGTGGAAATAACAGCAGTGGATATGGCTGAAGAAACACTCGACTAATGACTCCACTAATGAGTTGAACATGGACCTTTCCCACTCTCTTAGTGGTTATGATCTTGTAATGAAGCCTACAATCATTTCAATATATTGTTTAAAGTAATTTTAATGTGTGATGTGTGTGTTTGTGAGTATTGCTTCACCTCTATTTCTGTATATATATATATATATATATATATATATATATATATATATATATATATATATATATATATTATTTTGTATATATGCAGAAACACACACACACACATTGTATACATACATACATACAGTGTGATGCATGTGTGCATACAGAGAGAAAGTGGTAGAGAGAGAGCAATATTCGCACAGACATACTTTATGCATGCATATACTGGAAGCATGTGTGTATATTCATATATGTATTTATATGTGTGTGCATGTATGTATATGTATATATATATATATATATATATATATATATATATATATAGAGAGAGAGAGAGAGAGAGAGAGAAACAAATAGATGCACACACATATAGATATCTTAGGAGTTTATTTAACTAGCAGGGGTTTGGGGCACAGTGGGGAAAATCCCTCTAGAAAAAAACACAATGTGCAATATTACTAAATCTCCTTGCTGTGGCTATATTCACTGTACTATAATTTGCTTTTTCAGCCTCCAAGCAATACAAAGATTTATATCCTTAGATGTAATGCAAACAGTAAATTCAGTGTCTTTCTAGTATATGCAGCTTTTCTTATTTATTAATCATAGTATTTAGTGTACATGTATTGTAAGTGCTAATTCACTACTCTGGCCTTCTAAATGGTTGCAATGCATGATACCATCAGAGTGAGGTTGCTGTGGTAACTAGTAAGTTAACATCTGCTTGTGTTTTTATGTTCTACAGCAGTTTGTGCTTTCCTCTGCATGCTGCATGTTTAGAACTTACTAGTTTAACCCATGTGTTTCAACTCATCACACTGCTATGTACTATTTAATTGTGAAAGTCACAGGGCTGAATAGCTCATTTGGTTTATTATTTAAAGGTGATTAGGGTATTCATAGTTCTGATTGCATTACATTCAGTATTTAATCAAAAGTGTGATGTATCCCATTTTAAAGTGGTCTGTTTTATGTCGTGCGAGTGTGTGTGTGTGTGTTTGCACACGCATGTGTGTTCCTGTATGCTGTGCGCATATATTGTGTGTGTGTGTGTGTGTGTGTGTGTGTGTGTGTAAACGTGTGTGTGTGTGTGTGTGTGTGTGTGTGTATATATATATATATATATATATATATATATATATATATATATATATATATATATATATATAGTGTATATATGGATCTACTTTAGTAGAGCGAATTGCCAGAATGACGAAATTTAAATTATCAAGAGAAGAAGACCAAAATTCCTGTAAGAACAAATGTTTAACATGCTGAATTTAGGAAGAATGAAAAGATACTGCACATGTCAAACAGCAGTCGAACTTCCGAAAGGAGATCGCTGAGCATTGAGAAAACACAGCTGCTCCATTTCAAGACATATTTTAACACAGAAATGTAAGTTAAACGGTTCTGTATGGCGATCGAGATACAGTGAGAATTGGGAAATTTACCCTTTTCCCCACTGTAGTGTGATCTTGCACTTGGTATATATAATTTGCAAGGGGGGGGGGTGTGCAGGGGTGCTTGCCCCCCTGCCAAAACACTGAAAAATTACATTTCCATGTTAAAATATCTGTTTAAATATAGTAGCTGTTTTCTGTGAATGGCCAGTTATTGCCATTCATAAGTTAGAGTGCTGTTTGACATGTGCAGTAGGTTTATGTTATTCCTAAGTTCAGCTTGGTAAATGTTCATTCTAAGAGCAATTTCAGTGTTCTCATCTCATTAATTTAAATTTCATTGTTCTAGCAATTCAGTCTGGTTTACTGTCAAAATTACAGTCCTAGGACCATAATATCAAAGACAAAAACACTGCAGGCCACAATATCTGAAAATCTTGAATACTGAATCTCATTACCAGTGTAAACACAGTAACAAGTATTAACATTGCTGTTGTGGGAGGACAATTCCAGAAGTTCTTTACTGTGGTCTTCATCATTTTGATCTTCTGTGTTACGATCCTGGAATTGTGTGTTTCAGAACTGTGGGCTTCAAGATTGTGATAATAAACCTGTATGTATATATATATATATATATATATATATATATATATATATATATATATATATAAAGAGCACTCTTACAGGCTTGTTTTTCAGCAAGAGATCATGAAACAATGGGGTCTGGGAATTTTCAGTTACTCTTCTGTTGTGTGATGTTGGAGTTGGTATATATAAATAGCAGAGAGTGGGAGGTGCAGAGTATATTGTCCCCCTGCAAAAAAATATAATTTCACCTTTTTTCTGTTTCTTTTTAGATTCTATCTAAAAAGATCACTCTTTTTGTATTCACTCAAGTGATAGTTCACTCAGTGATGAGACAGTCATATTTTTGATGACTGCAGATTTGTTTGTGTATCTGTCTCCTGTGGCTGTGGGTATTTTTTTTTTTTTTTTTTAAACAAAAAACATATTTATTAAACTTTCATGTATGGCACAAGCAATCTTACATTTATATAAATGGAAATAAATCATAATGACACAATCTCAGTTGCAAACATTATACCTTACAAACCATGCCAACATAACTGTAGCTGCAAACATTACATATCACTTTTAATGTATCCAGTCATTGTCAATCAAACACTACATAGCTCATTCAAATCTTGCCTTCTTTTAAACCTTGTTCTTCTTCTGCATGTATTGATCCACATTTCCCATTTTTTCCTCTGTGGATATGTTTTTGAGTTTTTTTTTTGTTCAGGAATGAAAAGAGAATGTATTTTTGTGTTTTGCCTACCAAATCTTCCCACATCTATCTGTTAGAGATGGATCATGACTTGTCATAGCCAGGTGGTGTCATCAGCATTGCTCTGTGTTACACTTACTCTCATATTGGGTTATACAAGGACGTTGAGAGACACTGACAATGTAATAAAATTGGAGGAAGAAAATGGTCATGGGCTTCTAGTCTTGGCTACCTTCTTCCTGTTATGCTATGGTTTGTTGAATTTCACTTTAAATTCAAGACTTCTGAGTGGGTGGGTTGAAGCTGACCTCATCACAGAGGATGGTTAGCATGGAATGTGTGCTCAACCAGGCTGGAAAGACTCAAGTATGAAAGAGATATGGTTAGGGAAAACCAAAGTTTCTAAGACATCAAAGTACTGCCTTGCAGAAACAAGATAAAAAAGGAAGCTGTCCTGCAACATTATTAAGGCATTTCTGACAGTGGGCCATGTTCTTTGCTGGTGATCACAGTGGACTCAGCATTTGTTGTATTCTATTCTGCCTCCAGTGCAAGCTCTCAATCTCATTTTGAAGTGCAGTACTGTAATATGAGTAACTCTGGGATGCACGTTCGCAGTTGTTGTTACATCTTTGCATGGATTAATGAATCAACCATAAAAAAGTTATGGCAGATGTTCTTGGGATCCAGGTTCAGCTGCAAATGCTGTGAGACTGCTGTATCCTAGACTGATGAAAGTTGAACATAATATAGGGTGCTACAGCCTTTAAAGAAAACTTAAATAGTGCCATTTAAAGAACTTAATTTTATGGTGTGACAGATTTTATTTTCTGCCACTCAAGACAGATCTGTCGTCATAAGATTCATAAATTAATATGACATACTATGACCATATGAAAGGGGTGCACAGGGGAAGACTTGACAAAAAGTGATGAATACGGTGCCAATGCAATTTACTTGCAGATTTTTCTGTTGGTGAACCCACTGAACAGCAGTAGGTCCAGGTGATTCCAAGTGGCAAGGGGAAAGGTATACTTTGTCCAGTTTTTATTAACACATTAGCAACAACAAAATAATTATTCCCTGCTCATTCCCATGTGGACAAAGTGGGTGGCCATGGTGATCTCAATGTTTGGCACAGGAACAGAAAAATTAGTGACAGGAACAGGGGATGTAATAGTAGATTCACAATAAGAAAGAATGCATGTACATGCAAGCCAGGTCTTCAGCAGGTGGGTAACCAAGCAAGACCCACAAAGAATAAGTGAAAAAGCCCAGCACTATGGGGAATAATGATATAAATGGCTATGCCAGAAAATGAATACTGAGGGACTTCCTGTCATAGACCTAATGTTAGTTGAAGCACTGGTGCATTTCTCTTTTGAATCCATTATTGAGCATATATTAATTAATGTGTTGCCGATTTATTTTGCATTCTGCAAGTAAAAGCATACATTATGCACTTGGAAATTCATCTTTTAAACTTTACTGTTATGATGCGATTTGTTCACATTAGACAGTTAAAGAGTGTTTCATCTTACACACATCTGCTGTATAGGTTTGGTGAATTAATACTTATATTAGTGGAGTCTTTTGCTATGTGAGACATGAGTATGCCTTCTTGTATTGATGTTTACATGGATTTTTGAAAGAAAGCAGGTTGTTGAGGGCAGTGATGAGGGTGCGGTAGTTGGGCAATTAGCATCTCAAAGGCTGGCTGACTTCAAGGAGGATATGTTAATGCCTCTGTGGCTGCCATGTCTCCTGGGAAACAACAATTAACAGTGCATAGTAATTAATGGAATGCAAATAGCAGGGTTGACATGCACACTTAGTATGTATGGGTGTAATGACTGCATGCCAGCATTCCTGAGAAGGGGGATAAAACTATAAACGCCTGCTAGCACAGGATGAGTCAGGAGTCCTCCGCCACCTGTTGCAGCCTTCTTCTACCCTAATATGTAGATGGGGAGAGCATCTCTTTGACTATGTTTAGGCTCTGCCACAACAGATACGCAATAAGGATAGCAGTGAAGCTCATATGATAAGGGGTAGGGTGACTGGTCCTGTCTAACACATAACATCATTATCAGCACATGTGAAACATAGAACATATACTAGAAAACCTAAGAAAGATAAAAAGACAGATTCCAAGTGATTTCTGACATTTTTTTTTCAGTTTATGAGCAGAAAGTTTGTATTTTACTCTTTCCCGACTCCACTGCTTATTATTCTGAATATTCTATTCATTAATCAAGGCCCTGACTCAGACAGTTCTGACATTTATTATGACTTTTTAACAAACTGGAAGTTAATACTCACCATTTTTAATAAAAAAGCAATGTCTTTTTGTGGACAACCCAAATCAGCATTCACTCAAATATATAGCAGACGTTGAAGCATTACAATAAAACTAAAGTGATTTTAATAATAATATTCTGCCTAGTGCATAAAGGCATTTTCAGGTATCACAGCCATTGTATTGTTATATTCTAAAATGGCAGTTTATTCATCCACTCAAACAACAGGGTTTATAACTCATCAGATATGACATACATATAACATATCCAAAAGTATCAGAAATGTATTCAGACATGCAACAAACTTTGCTAGTGAACTCTACACATACTGAACTTCATTAAATATAATGTAGATGCAGAACATGGCTTTCATTATAGCAGGGAAACATCTGAGTTTAGGGTGTTGCAGTACATTAATAGAATCATGTGTTAGAAATAGAGAGTTGGATTTATATTTTATGTGTTGATGAGTCAGCGAGACCACAATCTCTTGCCTCACAAATCTCAGTGACAGCAATACTGTGAAGCAGGAACACACCCTATCCAGTGGCTTAACATACGTTTAACATCACTTAAATAGAAAGACATTCACTGGTTATGTTACAGCGGCATTTTAAAATGTTATACTTTCTCCCTAATGGTAGACCCTTGATAAAGGGTGTGATAAAACACGTATTTGCAGCACTGCGTAGATATTTTTTAATCTATGCGATGGTGCATTGCCAAAAGCGTAACTTCATTCTCAGCATGGCATCTAACATTTAGGCACAGGAATCCTCACACTAATTTAAAAAAATAATAATAAATAAAATAAAAGCATGCACACACTATACTGACAGATCTTTTCCCCTACATAAATTAAGCTACCTTATGAAACCCTTCCCTAAGTAAATAAAAACCTTGAACTATATAGTACAACCCCAATTAAAAAAGGACCACAACTAACTAAACAGAATTTTACATTACTAGTAAATCTGATATGAAACTGCAGCTACTGACAACTCATTTACTAAAAGTAATCCTTAACCTGCAGTTCTAACTAAAAATAACAAGATCCTACCAGCATCAAGAAATACTCAACTCAAAAGCCCCCCCCCCCCCAAAAAAAAAGTTAAAATTGCCTCATAAACTACCTATGGGACAGTCTACTCATGTTAAGCTAGCAAACCTGTACAGGGCTTATTCAATACAAACTTAAAAAATTAACAAAGTGTTTTGAAGTCAATGAAAAATACAACTATAATCTAAAAACACACACAAAGTAAATAAAACACATTTGCACCATGTTAATATTTGCTCACACTTATGTGTTCCAGGCTCTGTTTATTTATTTGTTGCCCTGGGCTGAGCTTGAAATTGGTCGATATGGATCAATGCTGTACCCTGGAGAATAAAACAATATATATATATATATATATATATATATATATATATATATATATATATATATATAAAAACCATGTGTCGTATAATAATGCAGCATACTGACTGAGACACATTCGGTCGCAACAAGTGATGGGGACGACTGAGCATGCAATCATGCAATGCATACTGAGCATGCAATCATGCAATGCATACTGAGCATGCAATCATGCAATGCATACTGAGCATGCAATCATGCAATGCATGCTGAACTGTCTGCACACGCATACAACATATACAACCAACCTACTGGCAGAACTACACTCAAATGGCACGACACTCTACAAAAGTATCACAGTAACCTGTTGCAGAAACACACTCACACACACATTTTCTCTTTAACCTAGCACATGTCACATGTGTAGTAAACCTGTATCAAGGAAGGGATTTAGTTATACTAGCCCTAATACAGTGAAATCCCTTGTCATTCCATATGTGGTCAGGTTTCCTTTCTTTTTACTCCTGAAGTATCTTTGAATATGCTTGTGTACCAGAGATACTCAACTTGCACACCTATAGTGTGTGTGTGTGTGTGTGTGTGTGTGTGTGTGCGTGCGTGCGTGCGTGTGTGTGTGTGTGTGTGTGTGTGTGTGTGTGTGTGTGTGTGTGTGTGTGTGTAGCACTATGTGTGCCCTTTAGCATGCTGCTCAACTTATAGATGGCTCTGTCTTTAAAACATTTAATCCAAGGATGAAGTAAACTATCCTTTACTAATAAACTGAAACAAAATTTGCAGCAGTTATCCTTGATTATTACTGTCTTGTATTTTTCCAGGTACCTCTTTTATTTCTTATTTCTTCCAAAAACGCATAACTCTTATAACACAAAAAGAAGAGATAGTTCTAAAAGAATCATATAAAGAGTGGATATGTGGCTTTTCTGATATGCTGAGAAGTTAGGTATTTAGAACGCTCTGTCAGTCTATAAAACTTAAATGGTTAATGAATGTCCTGGTGCCAAGTTACTGTATAATTGGCAATAAATGTAAAACAAATCTTCCATTTTCTTATTGCAGGGGAATGCTTGTTTGAAAGATCTGTTTCGTAGCCTGTGGGGAGTCTTTATAGAAAGCAGTGGTATACTGCAAGCCTTGATGCTGCAATACCAACACAAAGACACACCGACCCGCATGTCTACACACACACACACACAAACACACACACACACACACACACACACACACACACACACACACACACACACACACACACACACACACTGACAGCATAGTTGTTAAAATTAAATAGTACTTCTCAGTTAAACCCGTCAAAAACTCCCGTTCTACAATTTAGTACATGCTTGTTTATTTATTCAATTTTTGCCTGGGTAAGTAATCTGGTCCAAAGACCCTTTTCAGTCACAACCCAGGCCAAAAAGGCACATTTACATTTACAATATACCAGGCTGATATACCAAATGTTCAGATCATTTTATTTCAGTCAAATTTCTGGTTTCTGAGATATGATATATTGCATTTCATATTTCCTCCACTGCTTTTGTTTATTTTACACTCCACAACATAATGGTACTTCAGAGATTTTGATCAGATAATATGGTCTTTACCTAATGGAAATTCCTTTCACTTATTTTGTGTGAAAACAAATCACATTTTCTGACTTATTTTAAACTTTAGTGCCACCTTTTCCATCTGAAAGTTGTGTCTGATATAAAAATCCATTTGCTTATTTTATTTATCATTGGTTAACTAAGTACCACTTAACATGTCAGCTTTGGTTTTTGTTCATGTGTTTTGAACTATTTCCAGTGTGTTAAGTTATTTTTCACATTAGCAGCACATTTTTACACACACTTATTTTCTGTATATATGGGATGCTGTTGTTTTTTCTGTATTCAGTTTATTGTTTCTGGTTGGACTTATAGCTGACCTTGAATCCTTTTTCCTCAGCTCCCACCCTGACACATGCACACCTTGGTAATACCTTCTCATTTAATGGAAAACTTCATTCATAATTAAATTAATTGATAAGTTATGCAAGATGTCACTCAAAGTAGGAAAATACCATGTCACAAAATATATTCTTTGGTTTGGTCATAAAACACTGCTAACATAAATGTGACTTAATGGGAAGGATTTTTGTAATATCTTGATAACGGATCAACTTACAGAATGGCCCTATCCACAGATATATTTATTTGTCTTTGCTGAATGGGAAAATCTGACAGGGCACAGATGATTTTCATTGGTGGCCTGCACAGAAAAGTTCTGACAAATCTATTTATATTATTAGGTGAATTTCAGATAGCTGTCGGGAAAAACAAGTTACATTTCTCAGAAAAACAAACATAGTTAAAAGATAGGTATATACAATAAAATATTTACATCAATATGTATAAATCTATACAGTGTCTGGTACCTCTAAATTCTTGCAGGAAGTACCACTTACTGAATTGTATGTATATATGTAAGTGTATATATATATATATATATATATATATATATATATATATATATATAGCTTCTACTTCAAAATGTCAAAGACCCATATAGTCGAAATACACAACATCGAGATGATACCAACGAAAAGCCATTTAATTGAAATCTTAAAATAACGAAACCCGGAACATCGAACTATACAGGTTACCAGAAGCCCGGTCTTCACTTAAAGGAACACTCACTTAAAGGAAAACTCAGCTTCATCCCTACCTCTCCTCTATCTGGAAATGTACCTGCATTCTCCCAAACTAGCTCACCCCCGACTTCTGACCCTTCAACAACTAAGCTCTATACTAACCTTCTCTACAAAAGGAATAATAACTCTCGTCAATACTCTGTCTTTTTCTACATTGCAACCTTCCATATCTAGAAAATCTTGTTTGTTCCAATATGCTATTATAAATATAACTCCAAACTTAACTAATGTCCTCAACTTGATAACTACAACAGTTTTTAGACCAATATTGTAAATAGTTTTCTTTAAAAAGCATATATTTTTGTATTTTTACTTTGCATTTGCTGTGTACTTATATTCTGTGTATTTACTTGAATATGTATCCTACTGTATTTTGTATTGTATTCTGTATCCCACTGTATTTTTTATTGTTGGAGCGCTTCTCCCTGGGCATCCACTGAAAATGGGCTCCTTGGGCCCAGTGGACTTCCCCGGTCATCAAACCGGAAATAAATAAAATAAATAAATAACACTGGTCCATTTAAAGACAGTCTACACTAAATAAGTATCAGCAGTTTGAAATGGAGGTTGTGGTACAGTAAGGATCGGGATAGTTACCCATTTCTCACTGTAGTGTAAGCTCAGAGTTGGTATATATATATATATATATATATATATATATATATATATATATATATATATATATATATATATATATATATAAAATATATAAAATTTAGAGGGGGTATGGGGGTACAGGGGGTCTTCTCCCCCTGCAAAACCGCTAATACTTATTTAGTGAAGGCTGTCTTTAAACGGAGCAGTGTTCCTTTAAGTGAAGACCAGACTTCTGGTAACTTGTATAGTTCGATGTTCCAGGTTTCGTTATTTTAAGGTTTCGATTAAAAGGCTTTTTTGCTGTTATTGTCCTGATGTCATATAATTCGACTATATGGGTCTTCCACATTATGAAGTAGACCCATATATATATATATATATATATATATATATATATATGTGTATATGTATATAAACACACACACACACACACACACACACACACACACACACACACACACACACACACACACACACACACACATATATATAGGTATACTGGAAAAGAACAAATGACTCAAACATTGATGTTCACAAGGTTGACCACGAAAGTCAACTTTGCAAACGATGACATGCTACTATGCATGTGCTGAGCAAAAATCCCAGTGCATGCAGAACCTGTAAAACCAAAAATAATTTAAAACAGTCCTTTTGTAGGGGGAAAGCCCCCCTGCACCTTCCACATTCCCTGCAAATTATATATATATATATATATATATATATATATATATATATATATATATATATTAATCATGAGATCGTACAATCTAAGAGAAAGGGCATATTTCCTTACACTGAGAACAAAGCAGTCTCACACACCTGTTGATCATCTGTTTAGTAGATCAAATTTTTTGTCGACGAAAGATAGTGTTGACCAAATTATATATATATATATATATATATATATATATATATATATATATATATATATATATATCTTTATAGAGAAAGAGAGAGACCATTTGACATAATTGTTAAAGTCTTTGCTTCCCATTTACAAGGTACAAGGATCGATCCTGAACACTGACCAATGTCTGTTTGGAGTTTGCATGCTTTCCCTGTGTCTCTTCAGGGTTCCTATTACCTCCAAAAAGCATGCTGAGTGTTTCCAACTCAAACGCACCAATGAATGAAGCTGTGGGCAGCAGCACAGACTCTGTATTGAGCCCTTTGGGGGAGGAGTTGTACAGACCAACTGCTTTGGGACATCTACTGTGGTGCACAGTATCCTCAAGATAGGAGAACACAGATCACAGACTGTGCACCATGGCAGGTCTAGCCACTCGACAGTGTAAAATCTTGTTGACTAATGTCACCAAATGGGAATGGGTAGTCACTGGTGATAAGTGGATTGAGGACCCGGCCTACTCTGGCCTATGCCAGGGACCTATATTAACGGTGGGAGGGGTGAATGTACCCCATTTGGCCAGTGTATGCCTACCGTAAAGCCCAGCAGCCCTTGATCAGTAAACTACTGGCTGGCTGGTGTCTAGTTGCCCAGCCTGGGTAACCTGGGATAGCTCTGTTGAGTGAAAGCTGGATGCAAAACCAATCAGCCTGCCAAACATAAACTAAAAATTGCTACACTTAATGTGGGTTCACTGATGGGATGCAGCTTGGAAGTGGATGACATGATGATACGGAGGAGGCTGAACAACCTGTGTATCCAAGAGATAAGATGGAAGGGGAGTGCAGAAAAGCCACTTGGCTTGGGATCCAGGGTCTATTACTCAGGAGAGGGACAGGCTAAAAATGGTGTGGGAATTGTGGTGAGAGAGAGGCTTCAGAAGGCAGTGAGGGATATCATCAGAATTAGTGACAGACTCATGGCAATCAAACCCCAGTGTAATGATAGAATGCACATACTGGGACAATAAGAATAGGATATGAGGACTGCCTGGGTCCACATGGGTGGGGCAACAGGAAAGAAGGAGAGGCCATTCTAGACTTCTGCCTAGCAAGTGGCTTGATTGTAGCCAATACATGGTTCAGAAAGAGAGACGGTCACAAGATCATGTCTAAGAGTGGCCAACATGCAACTCAGGTAGACTTCTCCTAGTAAGGAAAAGGCACTGGGGAAGAATCAAATAGCATAAACCACTGGTTGCCACAATCAGCTGCAAGTATTGGTCAGAGAAGGCTCTAAAGTCAACATAGACCAGGCTGAAGACCTGGATGTTGACTGGAGAGAAAATACAGCAGTTCAAGAAATTACTCAGAGCCCTAGCACCCCAAGAAGAGGAGGAAATAGGTGGAGTTGAAGAAGAATGGCAGCACCTCAAAACTGCATGTGTGCATGTGACCAAGTCAGGTATGGAAATAAGGTACATAAGGAAAGCTGGTGATGGAATGCAGATCTCTAAGAAGTCATCCAAAGAAAGAATGAGTGCAGGAAAAAGTGGGGGATAGAAAAGACCAACCAGACTAGGAAGGAATACTGGCTGGCTAACAAAGAAGCTAAGAAAGGAGTTGCAATAGCAAAGAACAGGGCATCAGAGGCACTCTATCAGCTTCTGGAAAGTGACTCAGTAAGGGGCACAAAGAAACTATATCAGGTTGCAAGGCAAAGTCAGAAAGATAAAGAAGATAGTCAAACACCCTTCATAAGGGATGCCAGCAACAACCTGCTCATCAGTTCACAGGACATCAATGGCAGATGGAAGGAGTATTTCCAGCAGCTTCTGAATAAAGAAAACCCCACAGAAGCTGTACAGTCCCAGAAACAGCCTACAATATGAGAAGAAAAGGAGCCCAGCATAGAAGAAATAAGAATATCACTAAGGAAAATAAAGTCAGGGAAAGCAGCAGCTTCAGATGAGGTCACAGCAGATATGGTAAAGATGCTGGGTGAGACAGGGGAGAAATGGCTCCTGAGGGTACTCCTAGCAGTGTGGACAGAAAGGCACATCCCAGATGACTGGAGAATAAGCATACTTGTGCCAGTGTACAAGAACAAAGGGGACATCTACAACTGTGGGCAGTACAGAGTAATCATACTCCTATCACATTGCATGAAAGCTCTAGAGAAGGTGATTGATAAATGGATATGCAGAGTAGTAGAATGTAAGATGGAAGCTGAGCAGTTCAGATTCAGATCAGGATGCAGCTAAACTGACCTGATGTTTGCAGTCAGACAGATACTTGAGAAGAAGCTAGAGATGAGGAAAGAGTCCAACTGGGCATTCCTAGACTTGGAGAAAGCATATGATAAGGTCCCAAGAAAGCAGATCTGGGCAGTACTGCAGTGGTTCTAAGTCCCAGAAATATTGGTAGAATTAGTGCAGGCTATGTACAAGGACCCAATGACTCAAGTGTGAACAGTGTTCGGCCTCACAGAGGGCTTCCCAGTGGGAGTGGGTGTATACCAGGGTTCAGCTCTGAGCCACTGCTGTTCATACTGGTGATGGATTACATTAGCAAACAGGTTTGAGGGAACAGATTAACAAAGCTGCTGTAAGCAGATGATGTGTTATTACAGGCAGACTCTGAGCAAGAACTCCAGCAAACTATGGAGCAATGGAATGAAAAACTGAAGGCATATGGGATGAAACTAAGTACAGATAAGACAGTGGTAATGGCAGCAAACTGGGAAAATCAGAAGAAGCTGAGAACTGAGATAGAAGGAAAGATACTGGAACAGGTAAATAGCTTCAAGTATCTGGAAGGGGTGGTTGCGGAGAAGGGAAGTCTGAATGAAGAGGTCAAAGCTAAAATCAGAGGGGCTGCTGCCAACTGGCATAGAGTGTCAGGTGTAGTCTATGACAGAAGAATGCCAAAGAAGCTGAAAAGTAAGGTGTGCAAGACAGTGGTGCAACCAGTACTACTGCATGGAACAGAAACCTGGGCAGTAAAGGCAGAACAGATGAAGAAGCTAGAGGTGATGGAAATGAAGTGCCTGAGAAGGGTGGTAGGATATACTCTGTGGGACAGACGAAAAAATGAGGACATAAGAACAGAAACCGAAGTAGCTCCAATAGCAGAAAAGATCAAAGAGAACAGATTATGGTCTTTTGGACACGTGCAGAAAAGCAGAAGACAATTTGGGACTGTGGTCTGTGGCTGACCAAGTTTGCAGATGGCTGCAAGCTGGATGCTGTCTTAAATTCCCTTAGTGATGTGAACATCCTCCAAGAGGGCATTACCCAAACTAATGACTAGTGCCAGAAGTATGGCCTCAAACTGAATGCCAAGAAATGCATCATTATCCCCTTTGAGAAAAAGGGCATCCCCACTAATTATCACATTAATAACAAAGTACTAAGCATGAAATCAGTTGTGAGGGACTTGGGCACCTAGGTTGATAGCAACCTGACTTTTGACCCCCACGTTGCCTCCGTTGTAAGAAAGGCTTTCTACATGGCCCACCTCATAAATAAGGGTATTTCATCCAGGAACAAGGAGGTCATAACATCCCTGTAATCCTCCCTTATCAGACCCATTACTGAGTACAATGCCCCCTTCGGCATGTACCTTACCAAGCACATGCAGCAGCTGTAGAGACCACAGAGGTTCCTGACTAGGAAATTCCAGGGTCTCAAACACCTATCCTATACAGCTAGGCTAAAAGCCCTGTTCCTCTACTCAGTCTTGTACAGACTGCTTAGATGTGACCTGTGTCTGGCATGCAAGGGCATCTCATACCCAGTCTCGATGGAGTTGCTGCATATCAGTAAGTCAAACTCCACTCGTGCAACCCACATGCAAGGCCTTAACCCAGTCTGTGACATTAACAGAACTTGTTGGTGGGATAGATTTGTGTCCCAAAGACTCTCCCATCTGTGGAATGGACTCCTTCTCCATGTTAAGCAGAGTACCTTTCTAGCCCTCTTTAAGAGGAACCTGGACAACTGGATGGGAAACAGAAAAATATACCCCTGGGATCCCACCTGTGTCCCTGCTGGACAGGGGAAACAGGTGCTGACTTTGAGTGAACATGAGCAAAATTCTTGGCTAGGCTTTTAAGGGCCTCCAGGCCAATAGCCTAGTATCATCCTATGAACCTATGATCATATGACAGAGAGAAAGAAGGTAAGAGGAAGCAAGGATGTCCAGCAAAGAGGTGGATGGACTGTGTGAAAGAAGATCTGTAACAATTAGGCATGAGCATCAAAGAAGGCAGGAGTGTGGCATTGAATCGAGAAAGATGGCCACAGTTAACATGATTCCACAAGCCCATGTAGAAAATTGGAAAAGGGGAGCTGATGATGATGTATATATATATATATATATATATATATATATATATATATATATATATATATATATTATATATATTCTTTTCAGAAAGTCATCTTCATATGGTTGTGACAATATGATCAACTTTCTGAAAAGTTTAAGTATTTCTATGATTTTTATGGCGAATGTGGTACAGAGTGTATTTGGGACTATATTATTTTCCCCACTATAGTGCAGTCTCGGAGATGGTATATATAATGAGCAGTAGTTATGGGGGTGCAGTTGGGCTTGCCCCCTGCAAAAACAGAGATTTTGGTGATTGTTTGGTTTCAGCATTATGAAACGTCGAACAGATGGCCTCAACTGTATAAAGTCTGATGCTTCAGAACATCGATATTATGATAGGAAGGAGCCGTTTACATACAGTATATATATATATATATATATATATATATATATATATATATATATATATATATATATACACACACACACACACACACACACACACACACATACACAAATTTACCTATCTATATCACCACAATAATAAATATATTAATTTTGACATCTCTCAAGGGAATACTTTGTTTTGCAAGAAAACTAAGTATTCATTTTAGCTCTGTGAGGTACAGCATTTTTTTCTAGTTTGCCTTGCTGTTGACACAGTGCACTATTTAAACCATTTTTTTTGTTCTTTTAGCCTTCCTTGATTTAGCATTCTTTATTAATTTCATTTCAGTTTCAAACAGTGTGACATTTACTGCACAGATCTTCATCTAAAGTTATTGAAACATGGAGCTGTAGCCTGTTTTTATCTGTGGTTGATTCACATATAATCATATAATAACGTGCTGTTTGTTCACATAAGTGTTGAGGAGATTCCTAAACAAATCATAAACGCAGTGTATGCATGAAAAGGTTAAGGCAGTTGTACTATTAAAATGTTTATTTTAACCCACTGGAACTCAATCCATTTTAACAGCAACCTGTATTCAGCAAAGTTGATGACCAACTGACAGCAGGGGCAAAAAGAGAGTTGTTAACTTAGAACAAGTTAAGAGTACAGAATCAGTGTGAAGTATATGGAGTGGACTGAATGTGCTCTAAATTCAGCGAAAAGACAAGTTTGTTATGCACCTTCCATGAGATATGAAAGGTGCATAACAAACTTTGTTAAGGGCCATTTACTGCTTATTGGAGCAGCTAAAGCTACAGGCACCAAAAAGAAATGTGTGGCATCACTGAGTCTTTTACAACTTTCAAAGCTGTAAAACAGTTATTACTCTCACATTTTTGTCTGTTTTATTTAGCTGTAATCTCACATGGTACTCACCACAAAACAGCTTCAGAAGCCTATCGCAGCTGTAATACACTTTGCTATGCCACAAAAAAAGTGTAGCAAAGTGAAACATTTACTCCTTTTAAAACTGTTATGGGATAAGACCTTTGCTTCTGGCCACTATCTGTCCTGCATCACTATGCCTTTGACAGCTTTCAAAGCTGAATGTTGTCAAACACATCACCATATGCTCAACATTTTTTTCTGTAACTAGTGGCTTATTAGGGTAGCTGAAGCTGCAGTTACCAAAAAGAAATGTGTAGCAGCACTAAGTATTTTACAAGTTTCAAAGCTGTAAAACATTTATTACTCTCACATTTGTTGTCTCTATAACTGGTAGTTTTGTATTTTATTTAATCATTTAGTTCTAAAGTTGATTGTTCTTGTTATATTTATATCATCCTTGGTGCTTTTCTCCCCAGACCTCCACTGAAAATAGGCTTTAGCTTGGTCAGACTATCTCAGTCAAATGGATATAAATAAATAAATAAATAAATACATACATAAATAAAATAGTAGATCAGAATAGCTAAAAATAACAAGACCATGCCTTCACTGTGAAATACTCACCTCAAAACTCCCAAAACTAAAATAATTAAGTTAATTGTTTTTAAGTCTTAACCACATGGTTGTGCATTTTAGAAATGGCTGTCAGGATCCACCTCTTGAGCTTATCTTCTCTTTTCTTTTGAGGTGAATTTATGGGTATCCATTTCTGAAACATATAACAACTTGGCTATAATTGAAGGTCCAGACATAATCCTGTTTTAATGCAGCAGTTTCACAGATATATTAGTAAAAGTGTGTGCAAAAATAAAAAGTATTTCTTTGCTTTTGACTCCGTACTGCTGTAAATCTTTAAATTACCCTCAAGCCAGCTGGCTCTACTAAGGTGGTTAGATTGAATGAGCAGTAGAAGTGGACAGGAAGATTATGGTGTTATATACGAAGAAAAGGCTACCCAGATTTATGAATAAAAAAAAGAAGAAAGAGTGCAGTGTAAGTATAATCATTTGTCTCTCGTAAAACAGGGAGCTTATAATGAAGGTAAAAGAGACACAAAGACAAATGGCAAGATGGTTGACAACATACTGGCAAGTTTAACCTAGACACAAGTAGTTAAATGTATGCAATTAAGCTTAAATGAATAGCATTTTCTACATGGTGGGCAATACTGAATGTGTTTGTGTGTTATTCATTGATATCTCTGTGAAACCGCAGTGATTCCTGTAGCACAGGACAATCTCTGTTCCATTTATAATAAGTATATTTCTTTACCAGTTATGATTGCTAAATTCTGCCTGAGGATCTACACCAGTTTTTTTCGGAACAAGAAATGCAAAGGCATAGAATTTTATTGATCTAGTTGAACAGTTTCCCTTGCCTGTTTCGTAAACTACCTGTGCTATACAGTCTGTGACTTTACTCTCGTCCTTTTGTTGGCATAGGTTTTTCATGTCTCCATCATGCTTTTTATAGCCTATTTTCTTTTTGTCGCTACCACCACTCCTAGGAAATTATATTATACAGCAGTAACCTTTCTGTGAAAAAATGTTTCCTTAAGAAACTTCTTCAGTACCCCTGACAGTTGTTGGCCAGTTTGTTGAGACTGTTTAGCATGTCAGCTTGTCAAGTGTGCAATTTATTGGTATATTATCGAAGGTGGTTTTATCAGTAATAGCATATACAGGTGGAGTGCCTTCTTTTTGTATTAGGTGTGTTTCAGAGGAAGTTTTTCATTGTAATAATTACTGGTACATTGTCTTGTCTGAGACTAGAACTGTTCTGGTAGTGCTGCAATTGTATGTGGACTTTTTGCTTTTCTTTGTGGTAGTGTGACCATGAAATTATGTATATATGTTAGGGGTGTGTGGGTGAGTATGGGGCATAGCCCCTATCTAAAAATCATATAGTATATTGCTGTGCTAATATAATTTGGGAAATGATGTGACATTCAGTGTTGCATTTTCAATGAATACCCATTTAAATAGGATGTTCATGGTAAGTTCACTGTCGATAATAGGAATGAATGTTCAATAGTTTTTATTAAATCCAGTTTATCACATATTCTTAACTCCAGTCTCACAATGTACTGTTTTATTATACTCAACCCAGTCAATTAAAATGGTATTCTGCTAACCTGCATCTCAACCCTTAATGCATGTTAATAACCTTTGCCATATTCCTTCTTCTGTCTTTTTTGGGGAGACTTATTTTAAAGATCCATTAGTTTACCCTTCATAACATTTCTGATATATTAAAGCACAACTTAGCCCCTACCCTAACCCTAACCAGGAAACACTTGCACAGACATTCCTAAAGTCTGTCCTCTTACTCAGCCTTTACCCTAACCCTTCCACTGATGTACACACACACACACACACACACACACACACACACACACACACACACACACACACACACACACACACACACAATCACTCAGACATGGCATACACTCCTGTGGGCAGTTTGAAAGATAGCCAAATTACTTATAGTACATCTTTTGGAGATGGGAATGAAACTAGGTTACTCAGCGAAAAGAAGGATATGCTGAATCCACACATAAAGCACTCTAAGCAAGAAATGAAGTGAAGAACTGATCTGCGAGGCAACAAAATAAACCACTGCACCTTTGTTTCGTCTTTCTAAGAAACAATTAAAATATCTTCCACTAAGTTATGAATTGTTACAACCAAGTAACAGTATAATGATGATGCACAGGAGTATCAATGAAATTAGTGTTTATGCTGACAAAAGTAGATCGAATATATGCTTTACATCCTCTGTATTTGCTAAGGTTGCTTTGTTTGAATACTGGTGAGTGTCCAAAAAATAGTATTTTCTTCAGTGCAGATCCTGAGCATCTCCCTGTCTCTGACACTTGAAGTAGGTACTTGGGTAAGTTCCAAGATGGATCAAAAATGCAGTAAATTTAGAGACACTGGCAATCTCATTTGCTATTGCTGTGTTCACTCCAGTAATTGCCAGCAATGATTTAATTTTAATGTAGCCAGCATCTTACCCCACACCACTGTTATAGAGGGATAATGCTCTGACTGTGGCATAGGTGAGTTTGATTAGTGGTTTTATTTTATTTTTATTTATTTAATATTATTTTACATTTGTGGACTGGGATAGTCCGACTGGATACATGTCCATTTTCAGTGGAGGTCCGGGGAGAAAAGCTCCAAGGCAAAAACATACAGTAAAGTCAGAAAATAATTGCATTTGACAGTCATATCACATACATTGATAGAACAAGTAAGTTATGCAGTCTCTCACATTTTTAAATCACTTGAGTAAATAGACTGAAACAATGTATGTCATATAATAAAATATAATATAGTGGTTTGAGAGCTTGATGCCACAGAATGGGGAAATGTGGTATGCCCATCCTGGGAAGGGAGGAATGGATTGTGTGTGAATAGGGGTATATGTATGTTAGCTGGATTTCCCCTTGTGGACCTTAGGAAACCACCAGGCAGTGCCTTCTCTGGGTGAGTAGGGTGTCCTGCAGATGCTAGACTCTTGCAGAAAAGAGGGGTGTTATAACACTGATGTATATCACATGTCCATATACAGACTATTGCTGGGTGTGCATGGTGGTGGGGTTTAGGGCTTAAAGGCACAAAATCCAAAGCAGCTTTGATGTCTGCCTTTATAATGGTACCTCCCAGTTAACTGTTGCTCGTCCCCCTGTTCCACCTTATTAATGAGAACTAACCCTAACCGCGTCCCTGCCCCTAATCCCAACCCCACTACACCTGCTCTTTTTAGGATACTTCTAAGGTACAGAAACCAAACACTATACAAGTTATCCTAAAGGTTAAGTAAATTTCATTAAAAACACACATGCTTGTATATACACACACACACACACACACACACACACACACACACACACACACACACACACACAAACTCACATGTTGACTCTAAAAATCAAAACTACCAACCTAAATCACTCCCCTATAAATGACATTTAATGTTTTTAAAATTAAAATGGTAAAAAATATAAAACACAGTTAGCCAATCGGAAAACAGCATTACCAACAAAATGGACTAGACTACAAATCCTGCACTAAGATTAAACTAACTAAAAGCATAATTTAATACAAAACTAACAAATTTCAACAAAACTGTCACTAAACTACTAAAATAATACCTAAAGTTAGATGACACTATTAAAAAAAGAATTACAACTAACCTGACAGCTACAGTAGAAAACTGTCAAAATAACTAGTCACGTAAATAATAAACTAAGTAAACTACATAAACCCCCTTCAGTGGACATTTTACTGCATCCCATTGAAATGAATGTGAAACAGTAATCCAAACTAAAAAGAAAATAGGGTAAAACCAGGCAAATGGAATATGTGAACATCTGTAATATTGTATTGCAGGATTAAGGCTCTCAGGTTGTGACTAGTGGCACACATACACTCTTTAATGCTTGTCCATGTCATCATATAGTGTCCCATGATATCCATTTTGTACAAAATGTTCTGAAAGATACAACGATGGTCCACCTTGAGGTCATTTCCTAGTTGGCAGACCTCATCACACCTTTTTGGGAGGCTTCTGGGGTAGCATCCACACAAGGTGTCCAACACTGTCAAATAGCCTCTTTCAAAAGGAATGAGCTGTGGCTGTAATCTCAGGATCCCATGAATGTCCAAATGCTTTAGCATATCACAGAAAGTGTACACAACTACCCAATAGAAGAACCCCATTTCTGTTGTCTCGTTCTGTGATCTTATCCCATTTGGTCACAGCCCAAAGTTCATAACCATAAGTGAGGATGAGGACTTAAACCGACTGGTAAAATGACAGCTCAGACTATGATTCATAGTTTCCCTTTCCCACCACAGACTGCTACAGTGACTGCAGGACTGGTATCCATGTACCAATCCACTGCTCCATTTCCTGATCACCTTTACCATCATTAATGAACAAGTACCCAAAATACTTGTAGCTACTCCCCCCCCCCCCCTCAACCTGGAGAGTGCAGTCCACTTTTTTCTAGGACAAAAACACTGATGTCTTATTTGGAGGTGAAGATTTTCATTCCAGGTGCTCCACATTCAGTAGTGAATCTGCAAATCTGCAACCCTCATAACAGTAAATTGGATATTCTGCACACCTTGACTTACCTCAATATCTTTTTCAGGAAAATCACAAACAGGAGGGGAGACAAGGCACACCTCTGATAGAGTCCTATGCCAACCCTGAAACACTGAGAATGCTACCACATCTTTCACCTCTGAGATACTGGGACAGAACAGTATACAGCAGGGGTCCAGGGACCTCATACCATTTTAACACTTCCCACAAGACATTCCAGTGTACATATTCATGTGTACAGTAGTGTCAGACTCCTATGATCCCTCCACATCTGTAGAAGGATAAATAGTTCATCAGCTGTTTCATGGCCAAGGAAGAATCCACATTGTTTCTCCTAAATTAGATGCTCCATTCCTATATCCTAGTATATGCTTTCCCATGGAAGCTGAAGACTACAATCCTTCCTAAATCTGGAACTCTTGCTCCTTTTTCAAAAAATTGGGACCTCTACGCCAGTTTCACTTTCTAGAGATATTCTTTCAACCTTCTTCATGATAATAAAAAAGCATGTTAAACATGACACACCAGCAATGTCCAGCACCTTCAGCATTTCAGGCAGATCTTATCAACTCCCAAACTGCTGCCACAGTGGAAGTGTTTAATCTCTTTATTAACCTCATCTACTGAAATGGATAACATCTCTCAGTAAATAACTAGCATATCCAAAATAAGCATATTTTCTTGTTTTGCTTCTCTACTCTTTTAAAACCACCACAGTCTTTCACTTAACTTTTATTTGTAAAATTGTATGTAATTTTGCTAAATACATATATATAATATGTATGTACATGAAGCATTACACAGACTATATATGTAATAAGTTTTACAGAATGCCTGGAGTATAATTGCTTACATTTGGGCATCACAATACAACTATCATGTAAAGAACATACTATCTGTTCATGAATATTCATTCCTCTTGTAACAGTTATGGGTTTTGTCTTTCAGGCTGGGGTGAAACCTCAGAGCTGTCGTTTTTGGTCGAACCTGCAGATGTTATTGCAGTGAGGGATCGTCCACTACTTTTGCACTGTCAAGTAGAAGGGGAAGAGCCCATTAAGATCACCTGGCGAAAAAATGGACTGCCTTTAGAAACTGGACTGCGCTATTTCATCCTTAACAATGGTTCCCTGCTCATTGACAATTTCCACAAAAAGCGAGGAAACAATGAGACAGACGCAGGAGAATATGACTGTACGGCACATAACCGTTATGGACTACTGGTCAGCCGCAAAGCAAGAGTACAGATGGCATGTAAGTGTGGAGTCATTTGTTTTAAGTTTTTTACATGTATAATGTATTGTTGTACAGTTGGTAAAAAAAAAAAAAAAGAAAACTCTAGTTTCTACGCCCAGGAAGTCTTCTGTCATGTATGGCAGCAAGATTGCAACTTAATTCATCTGTCCCAGAGTGGAATTTATGGTACCCAATGTTTTATCAGTATGGCAAAACAACAATGTTTCCTTTAGCCTGAGATGAAATTCAGTCAGCCTTGTCATTCTGCTGATGATACATAGACAGGTGTCTAAAATACAACAGCTTGAGTCAGTATATTTTTGAGAACTTGTGTTTTGGAAGAGCAGTCTTCCTTTTCTGAATTTGCAACACAGTAGAGCAAGGAAATGCAGTTCATAGGATCATAGGAGGTTACTAGGCTAATGGCCCTGGGGCCCTTACAACCCTAACCAAGAGTTTATCCCCAAAAAGAAACCTCAGTCAGCACCTGTCACCCCTGTCAATGAAGGACACAGGTGGAACCCCTGGGGCAAATGTGTGGTTTCCCAGCCACTCATCAAGATTGCACTTGAAGAGGGTCAGTGAGGTACCCTGTTTGACATGTATTGGAATTATATTCCAGAGATGGGGCAGCCTCTGGGAGACAGACCTATCTCTCTAGCAGGTTTAGTTGATGTCGCATATTAGATTCAGGCCTTTTGAGCGGGTAATGTGTAAGGAGTTAGACTTATGGATATGGAGCATCTTTAGTAGATCAGGATCCGAGATTGCCTTGTAGACAAGACACAGATCACCCCTGAGCAATCTGTACAATACCAAGCAGAGTGATACTGATTTCAGACTGTCTGCATAGGACAGCTGTTGGAGGTCATGGATTCTCTTTGTGATGTATTTCAGTGGTCTTTCCAGTTGGTGCAGATGTTTGGAGAGGTACATACCAAATGGGGCGTTGTACTCAATTGTTGGTCTAATGAGGGAGGAGTATAGAGAGGTAATGACCTCCTTTTTTTCTGGATGCAATCCCTTCAATTATGAGATGAACCAGGTAAAAGACTTTTCTGACCACTGCTGCTACATGATGGAAAATTGTGAGATTGTTGTCAACCTGTGTACCCAGGTCTCTCATCACAGGTTGTGTACATAGGGGGTTGCTGTTGATGTGGTAATCAGCAGGGGCCAGGTTTTTGCTGAATGGTATGATGATACATTTTTTTTGCATTTATCTTAAGGCCATGACTTTGGCACCAGTCATTTGTTGCTGAGAGACCCTCTTGTAGTATGTTAACATCATTTTGGGAGTCAATGACAGCACCCAACTTACAATTGTCTGCAAACTTGGTCAGCCACAGGTCTTTTGTCTTTGCCTGGACCTCTGAGAAGCAGATGCCAAACAGTAGGGGTCCCGGGACAGATGCCTGGGGAACACCACTGGTGACAGGTCTGCTGTTGGAGATGGAGGTGCCTATTTTGACCCTGTGGTTCCTATCAGTGAGGCCGCCCACCTGATGAGATAAGGATTTACGCCAAGTTGTGTTAGCTTTTCAATGATGCCCGAGTGGGGGATTGAGTCAAAGGCTTTGGCCAAGTCAAGGTAAGCTGCATGTACTGACTTTCCCTCTTCCAGGGGCTTGATGACAGTCTCAAAAAAGTCAGCCAGGCTCAACAGGCAAGATCTACCCTTGACAAATCCAAACTGGGTGGGGTCAAGTGTTTGGGATTGCCTATGTCCTTGTTTATGAGGTCCATAATAATATGCTCCATGACTTTACAGAGCAGACTTGTCAAGCTAATGGGGCAGTAGTTTCCAGGGTCAGTAGTGGCACTACCTTTGTGCAAGGGGATGACAATGGCAGTTATCCACTCTGTTGGAATATAGCCTGTACTTAGGCTGTGGTTGAATAGGGTGCTCAATGGTGAAGCTAGTTCTTGATGGAGATGGTGCAGAATGCAGCCTGGGATACTATAAGGTCCCATGGAAGCTGTACCTTTGATAGGGCCTTTAACACATAAACTATGGAGATATGAGTGCAGGACAAGTATCAGGGATGCCAAATGGGCCTTTGGGGGTACGAGGGGGGGTGAAGTATGTTCTGAACCTATCTGCTAGCAGGTTGGCTAAGTCAACAGGATCGGTGTAAGTGGTACCATTAAGTACTAATTCGGAACAAACTGGGCTTTGCCATGGAGGTTCTTGATGTAACTGAAGAAGGCTTTGTGGTTTACCTTAGTTTCATAGGCTAGTTTCGATTCATAATTGGCTTTTGAGGTTTTTGCTAGTGATCTAATTTGCTTGGTGAGGCTATGGAGGGAGTTTTTCCAAATGGAAATTTGTGCCTTTTCACCTTTGGACAACAGTTTCTTCCTTTTGTTGTAAAGCCTGTTGATGGAGGATGTCCACCAGATAGGTTTGTGTTTCCTTGAGGAGCAGGTTTTAGTTTTGCTGGGTATGGTTGAGTCCATGCAGTTGTACAGGTGCTTGTATACTGCACTGGAGTACTGTTCAGCATAGTTGTCTGCATCCTCTGGGGGGATGGTGTGAAGCTATTGATACCCTCCCTTAGGAGGTTGTAGTCAGTTTTTGAGAAGTTTTTTAGCTTGCTTACGGCTGGGGAGGGGGTTGGGTGGGATAGAAACTTTGAATGTGACAGACCAATGATCTAGTCTCATCAGGGAAGAACTTACTGTTGGAGTGGTGCAGTAGTCACCCATATTGGTGAGAACCAAGTCCAGAATGTTATCTCCCCTTGTGGGAGATGAGACGAGCTGGACTAGTGCATAGAACTGATGAAGTCAAGGAATCATTGGGTGAGTGCATTAGTGCAGGAATAGTTCACCCAGTCTGTGGTGGAGTAGTTGAAGTCACCAAGGATCAGGGTGTTAGGGGATACCTTGATGGAGTCAAGTAGGAGTGGGTGTCCTGAGTCATTGATGGGGGTCTGTAGCTGGCTATAACTTGGATAGGTGTCTTGTCAGCTGTCAGTTGCCCCCGGAATAGTTCTAGTGCATCATGCTGGCAAACCAGTCTGGAGGTGTGCTTGTCTTTAATGAAGATAGAGACTCTACCACCCTTAGTCTTCCCAACCTCATTTTGGGATCAGAATGTGTGGAATGAGGTATAGTCTGGTAAGGCAGGGGTGCTCTCCACTGCACTGAACCAGGTTTCTGTGACTGCACAGATGTTGGCATTTTCCAGTGTAAGGAAAGGCTCTAGTGAGTGCATTTTCAGGTTAAGGCTCCTAGCGTTAAGCAGCATGACCTTCAGTTTGCTTTTTGACAGATCTTTTATGTTGGAAGATTTGTCTTTGGGACATTGCCTAAACAAGGCACAATGGGGGAGGCAACAGCCATGGTCAGAATCTGGAATCCCAGGGGTGACAGGTGGAGGCCATCTCTAGCAAAGCATTGAGGCCTGTCAACCATGTCTTCCTAGGCAGACAGATACTGGATCCCCTTGGAATGACACCAGAAACTAAGCTAATTGCTGAAGTCAATTATTCTTTGTTGGTATTGTGGTATCATTCTTGGTGAATGTATGATGCTGCTTAGGCCTAGGGTCATACCTGCCTGGAACACATACTCTGATAGCTCAATCACATCTCTCTTCATATAGTCCAGGGAGGTATGTCTCAAGTCATTCACATCAACATGGAATGACAGAGCCATACTTGTACTTGTTGTGGAGAGACTTAAATATGTGCGTGATGTGATGGATTCTGACACCTGACAGACAACTGACCGTGATCTTCTCTTTGTCGAGCCTGGTGATGGGGACATTAGAGTATCTCACAACATCTCACAACTGAGTCACCAATGACTAGTATGTTTGGTTTATTGTTATGCCTTATGGGCTGTGATGGTTTATTGTTTTGCCTCATGGGCTGTGTTTGTGAGACACTGGTGTGTTGTCTGCTGTGTGTGACGTGTTTGGTGTTGTGCGAGGAATGTTTGTGAGTGTGTTTTGGAGGTCTCTACTGTTTAGGTAATTTTTTATTGAGGACCTCTGTATAGGTGGGTGTGTGTTGTGCTTGGCTATGTGATGTGGGTGGTGTGGTGTTTGTACTGGTAATGTCCTCTTTGTCAGGAGTACTGACTGTGGTGCGAGCGAGCATGGATTCCAGGTTACTGATGTAGATGCATTTCTGGCAATAAAAGAATTATTTGCTAGGAAAAGAGGGTTGTTAGTGAACATGAGGCAGTTGCTACACTGTCTCAGTATGCCCATGTCAACCAGGCTGGCAGGAGAAACTGATGGGAATTGTCCAAACATAGTGTTCTGAAAACTTGGATGGGCTTATGAAGAGAAGGTTTTGATAAGGGTTTGTCCACAAGAGTGGAGACCACAAAAACCTTCTTAAATGTAAATTAACTGGAATGAAGCCCAAGTGATAAAACCAAAACTAAGAGGGTTAGAATAACAGACAAATTGAATCAGGCTACTAACAAGCAGAAATAAATGCAACAGAATAAAACACTTGAACATTTAAGAGCAAGCAGCAAGGCAAAATAAGGTGATAAAGTAGGAAGAACACAATTACAGTAAAAGCAGCTGAATAAAATAGCTTTTTCAACTTATTAATATGTTTTACAGCTAAAGTTGTCAATATCTTTCCCCTGGATGCAAGCATAGTCTATTATATTGGATCATTTAAGGATCACTTGAAATTGTACTGTTCTGGGGTTAATTATGTTGACTATAAAAAGGTTATGAATATTGTGTATTACACTGCATCCTTCTTATTGTGAGATGGACCCTGGATCTATGAGGCAAGGGAAATATTGCCTTGAAACTTTAGATTATTGATTTATCAGGTTGTTCATTTGTCTCCGAGGACAAATAGTATTTAGTAGCAATTGCATGATATTGCATATCTTAAGATATCTTGGATTATTGTCAGCCTTCTTTTAAATCAAATTATAAAAGTGAAAATACTACCACACAAGTACTGAGTAACGTCCTTATGACAAGGAATCACTTGTATTCCACCGTCATCTTCCTCGATCTGTTAGTATTTGATACCGCAGATCATGCATGCCTGACAGAGTGCCTGCATTATCACTGAGGTCCTTTCAAGTCACACTTGATGCGCTGTTTCTGACATTAATTTGTGTGACACCTACCTGTTGACACCTGGGCCGCTGGTTTATGTTTCACATTGTATGTTCTGCCACTGAGACAGAGGATATCCTAGGCAGAAGCATACCTACCAGTGCTGTGTTGGGGCTATTCATTCATACATTTCCCATTTTTAGGAGCATGTGTCTGATCTTACTATCCTGGAACACTGCTTGGAAGATGTCCTCCATTTGAAAGGTATTAGTCATCTGAAATTCAGTCTACTGACCAGGGTGATGTTAAGAATGCCATTGTCTGTATGTCCCAGGCATTCCTTTTACCCCATGTGTTTATGGGGAGAACAGGCTGGAGTTTGTAACTCTTATGCAAGATAGGGTGGTGATTCTTGATAGCGTGCTTACACTTAAGAACCAAATATTGGCAATTATGAGGCCATTTTGTCATCTAAATAATATAGCTTAGAACAAACACCTTGTACTATCAGTGGTTAGTATAATGGTGATCCATGCATTTTTGTCTTTCTGTCTCAATTATTACAGTACAGTCTTCTTGAGCTTGTGAATTATAATCTTGCCTAATTGCAACATATGCAAAATTCTCCAGTCAGAAGTTTACTATGTATTGCTGTTTCCGGCCATATTAAGGTAGCATTGTGGGTTTTGCACTGGTTACTAGTCATGGCTAGATTGACCTTTAAGATCTTGCTACGCTATTCACTTGGGTTATGAATCTCACTTTAACCACTGATGTAATGTCTGCTGTTGGGAAACAAACCGTAATTAGATCATTATCCAAAAGTATGATTCCTTCATGCATAGAAGACTTGAGAATTACCTGCTTGTTTTCAACCTTTTAAATTTCTTGAAACTACTGACTCTGAAAAGATCGATAGACACTTTGTATTCTGTAGTTACATGTGAACATCATAGCTTCAGACCTGGCAACATTTGTATTAACTTTCACTCTTTCTAATGTGACGTATAGAAACTTTGATCATAACCTCCTCAATAGCACTGTTTTTTAATCTAAAAAAAGGCTTTTGATCTTGTTATTCACTGTTTACTTCTCATGAAACTGTGAAATAAAAGCTTGATCATTGTAAGGAAAACTTGTTCTCTAACTACCTTAGTAATACATTTTTGCTTGCCTGTATAGGTAAAACTTTGTCTTCCTTGTTGTAGCTTACTGGAAGTGCACCCCAATCTACAGTTTTAGGGGCCTACTTGTTTCTTTACACTAATACTCAAGTCCGGGCTTCGCAAATAAAAATGTAGCACTCTGTCCTGTTGACTGTCCTCTGTAATTTAGGTCTGCTTTGTTTTATTATTGTATCTGACCATAGTACACTACAAAGTACAGCCACTGCTTGGTTTAACACAAAAAACTGGAAATAGTACCTTAGGACAGGCTTCCCCAAATAGTACCCCCTGCAACTTAATATAGACATGCAAAATGAAATGATTAAATGGCATTAATAGCTACAAATATGCACAGACCAAACATTCTACATCTATTTTCAAAGTAAGACACTGCATGGCAAAATAAATGCTCACTTTAAATGAACCTCCAGTATTTCACATATGCTTACCTTTTAGACAAAATCAGTCTAGGGAGAGAGGTGTTTCTGTCCCATATTGAATATTGTCTCTAGGTGTGCATTTGTGCTTCCTTTGCACTTTTTGTATTTTGCATTGGGTTACATTTGAAAATTATTTGTTTTAAATTGAAAGATAAGTAAATAATCTTTCAGCATAGATTTCTAGCCTTATGTTTTTGCAAAACACTCTTCAACAGCAGAGTAGAAGGTCAGGATATCATGTAGGAATACTTCTGAACTTCTCAGATTTACGCAGAATGTCCAGATTTTGGCCTCATATTTTTGGTCTGCTCCTCATAAAAATTGTGGATTTCTGGCAATTCACTGATAATTGATGTCGCTAAATGATGACAGCCATTTGAGTTTCAGACTTCACATCCTTCAGGAAAAAGTATGCAAACTCAAATCCTGTTATTATACCAACCTTCTAAGTTTATGAGAGCAATTTTTTTAAATCTGTCCCTAATTTTTTTTATCTTTGTCCCCCCATTATTTTAGGCTTTATCCAGATTTCTTGTGCTCAGTGATTGAAAGGTATGCATGTAGAAAAAAAGTGATGCTCGGGCTAAAGAGATACCAGGAAATCCCAGTATCTCTGCAAAAAAGCCTACACTGAAAAGTCTACATAAGTTTCACTAAAGAAAGACTCAGCATATAGAGTAACTGCTGCAAACAATCAGTGATCCAAATTAGTTACTCTCAAACTAAGTATGATACAAATTTGCCCATAAGAAGGGGGAAAGAAGAAACTCTGGACTGGTATAATATTTCCTGTCATTCCTCAGATAAACCCAGATTCAAGCAGAAGCCACAATCATTATTTGAACAGTTCACTGGGAAACGGCAGGAGTGGGTTACTATTCTTATTCTATCATTTCATGTTTTCCTAACATTGTGTAAAAAAAATCACTTTCCTGTTAGGTATATGTTTAAAGTGCTTTGACTTTTCAGTCTGTGGGCTTCCTGTTCATCAGTTTATCATTCATTTGCTCCTTGTCAGCATCCGCCATTAATAAAATGGTCAACAAAAGAAGTTTTATATTTTCACTTCTCTCAGTGCTCCCTTTCCATCCACCATTAATAAAATGGTAGACAAAAGAAGTTTCATATTTTCACTTCTTTCACTGAACATGTGGTGTGACATTTGGTATTGCCCTCCTCTGTAATAAAAAATGGACAGTGGACTCAGTCAGGTTTCAGAATCTGCCTCTCCATCTTATTAAGATTCCGCTTGGCCTGATCTTGGCCTCATGAGCAATAAAAGATCTCTTTCGGCCTTACCCAGATTTATTTTATGCTCCTTTGTTCACAGTTCTGCAAAGCTCCTCCTTAGACCTGCATTTCATTTTTTTGCTTGTGGTGACCTTTTTATAACCTGAGAAGAGGCTGCTAACCCATTTGGCCTTTCTGTTTCTCTTCTCGGTTATTATTAAAAAAAAAAAAGTGAAGAAAAGAAAAAAAAAATAGTTCTCCCCTCCTGCCAAAGGAAAGGATTGAAGGACTGAAGGAGAGGGGTTATCAGAAGGGTACATTTAAATTTCAATTTGGACACAACTGTGTCTGATGTAAAAATTTATGGGCCGAAACCAGATTCTCTATAAAATAACTTTGAAGGACCACAGGCTTTCCCCTTTTGTGTTGGCAGGTTAGATGAGTTTTGTAAATTACCATGCTTAAACTTATTTTTATGAAAGCGTACAAAGTTTTTTGAAGAGCTCAGGTGCAAGTAATTCAATACTTTTTTTGTTGATGCAGTATTAGCATTCTTAGGTAAATATAATATTAATCTTTCCTTTTTTCAGAAAAATGACTACACCTATTTCCACGAGAGAGATCCTAGTTGATAACTTCTAAATACTATTTCAGACATAACTCCTACAGATAATAGTTTTATATACATGGTAAATAGCTAAGTAAATGTGATATATTAGAAAATAGATTCACTGATGGAGTTGTCAGGTAATAACTAACAGATCATAAAAGAATTTGTCTGGAAGGTAAATACATTATAATCACAATAGCTTTAGCAGTAATTTTATTTCTCAGCACTTTGGCTTCAGTCTGTTATTTGAGTAATTCAAATAGAAGGCAACTTTTATTAATTACCTACACAGAAAAGGGACTGTACTGGTATGGCTGTTGGCTGTATAGCCAAAAACACATTGCATATAAATAGTTAATAAGCACTGACTACATCTATATAAATTTTTGGTATTAAAAGATTGAATTTGTAGAGATGTAAAGACCATCCTGTCTACCTACTCTGTCAGTTTTGCTCCACATATAATATGATCATTGTTCTGTTGTATGCTTACAATTTTGTATTGGTCACACCTTACTGAAAATAGAATCGCACACTTACAAGGTTGTGAATAATGAGATTCTGCTTTAAAGCTACTTCATGTGTAACAAAAAAGTGGTATATCACTGTATCCAGTGTGTGTGTGTGTGTGTGTGCGTGTGTGCGTGTGTGCGTGTGTGTGTGTGTGTGTGTGTGTGTGTGTGTGTGGACAGTGTGTGTGTGTGTGTGTGTGTGTGTGTGTGTGTGTGTGTGTGTGTGTGTGTGTGTGTGTGTGTGTGTGTGTGTGTGTGTGTGTGTGTGTGTCTGATGCTTGCACTGAATATACAGCCTTAGAATGCAACACTAAGATGTCAAGTGGGATATTCAATGTCAAAATAGTACCTGAGTGTCATTTTCCATCTGAATAAAGCATTTACTTTCCATACTATTAGCTTACTGTTCTTATACTTTAATTATCACAATGTTTTCTTCCAGTTCTCTGAAACAACCTTATCCCTGCTAACCCACCACCTTTTCCTGCTCTATCTAAAGCGTCTATCAGCCTTTACCTTCCCAAATGTGTCCTTTTATGTGGATTTCGAGGTGTAATGGTTGCTGCCTGAAGGGATTGCACCATTCTTGGTGGAGTTAGGTATTGTTGCATGTAGCACAGAGCAGCAGTTACAACAAGAAGTCACAGATTCATTCTGTTGTATTGTTTATAAGTGAATTGTTTATGTAGAAGAACCACTGTCAAGTTCAAGCACATCAAGGATTCAGACTGCTTTCTTTACAGGTATGACAAATACTTCTCTTATTTTTACTGCAAACATTATGACATAGTAAAATAAATATTTCAAAATATGCATCACTATCATGACAAATTAAATTTGCAAAAATGGGAAACATTGACCAGCTCTGCTGCACTAGAGGGACAAAACTCTAACTATGACCCAGGTGATTAGAGTACAATTAACAGTTCAGGCACTTGTTGGGACTGATGCTAGGGAAAATGAGTGAAGAGAATGAGCCCATTTATTTTTCTCTGAGGAGATGGGTAGATCAAATGTCAGGAGTGTACAGACAACACCGGTTTCTTCAGTGGAGGCCAGAGAAATAGGTACAGTATACTCATCCTAGGAGAAAACGTTGTTCATAGGCTGATATCATTTGTGGAAGTGAATGACAGTCCAGAACCATACCTACTACATGTACTTCTGGAAGAACATTCACTAGACATGTGTGGGTCAGGGCCACTTCTTTGAAGAGCACCACTCCTGATGTTTGACTCCTGTATTGATAGGAAGGAATGGGCATAACATTTTCACCTGGAGAAGAAACAAATTAGTTCATATGATGTCTGGGATGGAGATGTCATGGTCAATGGTGAAAAGGGAACAAAAATACATGTCTTATACATATCATACATGTCTTATACATATCATACATGTCTTTAATCAATGTGGACCTTGGCAGAATGGTGTTACCTGAAGCAGTTTAGTCAAATGTGTGATAGTTGCATTTTGGAACTTTACCATTTCAAGGCTGCAAAAATTTGTGAGTAAGGAAAATTTCCCATTTACTCCAAGGCAGAATGATCTCAGAGTTAGTATATTTAAGTTAGGGTATAAAGGTTCATGTGTGTGTGTGTGTGGGGGGGGGGGGTTACCCCCTTGAAAAAAAAATGAATGTTTTCTTTGTTTTTTTTTAGTAAAAATTAACTTTCTGATGTTGTATAAAACAAGTGCACATTAAAAAGTATTTTAGACAACTAAGAATTTTTATGGTAATTAAAATAAACAAGCGTTCCCACTGCATTAAAAAAAATAATGTGTTGTTTGAAGAAACCATCACATTTCAAATGACATTATTTTCAACTTCATCTGATTCCTCCACACTGTGTATGACTAAAGAAATACAGTCAAGCCAGATAATTAATCAATTTGGGGAAATTATTATTTTTTAAATATCTGGTAATGCCCTTCTTCTAACACCCAAGAAAAGTCTTAACAAGGCAGACTAAAAGACCTAGCAAAATAAAAACTACTTGTGTTATACCGCCTTTCCTGGAGCTTTCTTTTCTCAAGCTTTTTTCTTCCCTTCAGCTTCCTAGTTAGAACCATCATCCACTAAACTGACAGGATTTTCTTCCTTAGCCTAACCCTAGTTACTACTGAAGTAGATTTATGCCTGCAGTAGTAGTCCCACAGCACTGGACACAGACCATGCGCATTTGTGTCTGTGGATGTATTCACCAGATGCAATACATATGCTGTTCAGTGGGTTTGCATCTTCAGCCCTTTTGCCCTCTGTTATTGCACTGACCCCTCACTGGGTGTTACTCTTGCAGTAAATTGAGCCACAGCCTCTCTTCTCCATGATTAGTGATTCAGTAGCAGCTATGCACCCCATCCTCACTGGTTGCTTCTTTCAATGTCCCAGCCACTAATCCAGCTCAGGTCATATGAGCCATATTCTGGACTGCCAGAGTCAGCAGAATTCTTGGAGCCTTTGTATTCTGTAATGCTCCTTGTATGAGGTTTGACTAACGGGACCTCTTTGCTTTCATCACTTCACATGCCATTGTATATTATTGAGTGTTTTAATTAATGCAACAGGGCAGGAATAGCACAACTATTCTACATTTCAGAGCATAATCACCTCATTATTCCTTTTCATCCATAATGTCCATCTTTCATGCACATGTCGGTGTGTCCATTATGATGAGATAATGGAGTAATAGAGGCTGGTGCCATAGACAAGTTATGGTGAGATGTAGGTGTCAGTCACTTCAGACACTCTACATTTAACACTCCTACATGAATATTACAATGCAGAAGTTAAAATGAAGCAGTATGCTTTAGACTTATGCCTACAGTTTTGGGCACTATACTGCCACTCTCTATCCTGAAACACAGCCTTCGGCAAAACTGTGTACCCCTCTCATAAAGGAGAGAATCCTTTTGCACATTCAGTCATTTCTGTCTTCTTGCTTTAACTTTTTTTAAAATAGAAAATCTGCTATTGTGCGCAGTATTAATAGATGCTTAGTATAGGCACAGTCAGGCCATAGCACTTAAGGATGAATGTTGAATTGTGAGTTGCTCTCCACTTTGATAATTTCTGATCTGTTGCAGGAAATGAAGATTAAAATTTTAATCTTGGTATTGGCAGTCAATTCACTCAGTGATCAAGTTTTGTGGACCAATGTTCAAATTTTGACATCTGCACATGAAATTAACATTTTTTTTCTTTCATTCTTTCTTTAATGTTAGGCTTCTTCATTTTAAGGGAGAAATACCACAGTCATTTGTTTCTGGTGGTGCTGTGTTATTTGTGGTGGGGGAAGTGCATTAATCTGCTTTATAGGCTTGAAGTTATGAAATTTTAGTTCCTGAGCACACTTTCTCAAGAAGTAAGGACTTCATATCATCAGATATTGAGAGGAAACATGTAATCTGAGTGGATTAAGGAGCCAGATTCAGAAAAGTACTGCAAAGTGTACATGGCCATGTACATGTCACTGTACCTTTTTGGTATTCAGCAATCACCCTTATGTGGGAATGCAGGGTCCTCCAACACAAAGACATGCAGCATTCCAGGAGGAGAGGCATACGCTAATTGCTCATGTGTTCTCCCTCCCTGGTACCACCACCAGGAAAGCAGCCACATGGCTGAGTGATTCAAGAAAGCATTTGGTCATGTAGATCAGCATGACCATCCCCACTGAATTGCAGTAATGGACATGGTCAAAAGGTCATATTCAACTACTGAACACAACAAAGTGCTGGGGTCAACCACTAGACACCAGGGCTTAATTTTAAATTACCATAATGGCACCAACTTCAAAATGGGGACAGGTGGTGGGGATATATCCCAGACATTAGGAAATAATCTCTAACGTACTGTTCTGGCACTAGTGTTACCACCAGGACTAGGGATGAAGGGAACCAGTAGACCACCATGGACAGAGTGAAGTGCTGTAATGGCACATAAATCATAAGTTTGATCTGGGGGTGGGGAAGTACAATAGACACCAAGGAATGCATTAAGTGCCATGACACACTTTAAAGTGCTGGAATGGCACCAGCAGTATTATGGGAATCTGATGGTGGGGAAGCCACTGGACAACAGGGATAAGTGCCATAATGACATAAACTTCACAAGGGTAATGAGACTGGGAAGAAAGATTACACCACCAGTGGTGACTCTTTAAAAATCCATAATGGCACCTAGATTGTAACAGGGATTGGGGGTGGAGGAGATACACTAGACACCAGGGCCTAATACATACATGCAGTAATGGCACTGAAGTATTTTGGAGGTGGAGGTAACCACAGGAGGGTAGGGACAGGCACTGTGATGTGTGTGTGTGTGTGTGTGTGTGTGTGTGTGTGTGTGTGTGTGTGTGTGTGTGTGTGTGTGTGTGTGTGTGTGTGTGTTCATGTTTGTGCACCTATATATGTGAGAGTGACTGGAGAGGTGATTCAATTGCCTGCATGAGCAGGTTACTACTGTGACATGCAGATCAGCCATGATCTGCACATTGTAGTAATAACTGCAATTCAGGAAACACACCAATTAGCCAGTAATGAGGTCTTACCTCATTGTGGCTGGGATGCTCTTGAATTGCAAATGGGCACATCATACTGGAAGGACTTTTCTAGCACAAGCCATACAGTTTGCACTAGGAACTTTAATGAATTCTCAGGTAAATATTTTCAGTATCAAGATTTAATTGTTTTCTTATAAAAAAAAAAAAACAAAAAAAAAAAACTTGAATCTTACTTGACTCTTTTCTTTGCTTAAAAATAAAACAAAAAAGCTAAATCTACTCCAAATTTACTTCAAATGTATAGTTAGAATTAAAGTTCTATAACACAATAAATGTTCATCTATAACAGTATTATTATTTATCAGTCCCGCTTTCCTGTCAAGAAAGAGTCATTGTGTTATATCTAAGTAGTATAAATTAACAAGTATGATTATGTATATCTTAATGGTATAAACAGGCTGCAGAAATTAAGGCTCACATATGTCCTGTTACTTTTCAGCTTTACCAAAATTTTTGAAGCATCCTGAATCCATGTCAGTTGAAGAAGGGAGTATGGCTCGTTTTCAGTGTCTCATCCATGGCATTCCAGAGGCTGTGATCACTTGGGAGCGCAATCGCACTGCACTGGATTCCAATAATCTTAGGTAAGTGCAGAGAGCTATCTTGTTAGGGCAAGCTTTTTAGCAGAGGGCACCTTGTTTGTATACTGGTGTGAAGATAAAGCTGAGACTTTGGCATGGAGAGGTGGAAGCATACAAGGGAAACAGTCTGGAAATGATCTTGATGTAGGTTTGTAGTTGTTATAATATGCTAAAGGAATAAACTGAGAGGATGTGATGATCTGTGTTAGGTGCCTGGAAGGTAAAATGGTAGAGTATTGTAAGTTAATGACTGTAGATGGGAGAAAGGCCTGGCCAAGCACCCGTCATGCACCTCAATGTTGTGAGCCCTCTCCTCTGCAGCTGTTGGGAGAGAAGCACACCATTATGCATACTAGTTTAGCAAACATTCATATTAGATATTGGTGAAACAGAGGTAAAATTACTTACGTACTTGTGGGGCATCCCATGCCTGAAATTCTTTGACCTACATGTCCAAGAGATACCCTTTTCATCTCTTCAAGCTGTCATGGCGGTGACAACACTGCTCACCTGTGTGGGGGATACCAGTTGCACAGTTATGACAACAATTGGACAAGAGATATGGTTATAGCTGTGTGACTTTTTTCCCCACTCCCTGAAGTTGGCCATCAGCTACCACCAGCTCCTTTCCTCATTCACTGGGTCTCCTAAACCTGTCTTAGCTTCACCTGAGCTCTGCACGTCTGATGCCTGAGGACATGAGATGTGCATGTGCTACCTCCCAACCAAACAGCACACTGGTTGCAGCATGGAGCTTGCCTGGCTCTTCATGCCGAGAATTTATTGACCCAGGTTGCATCCCTCCCCCAGGATAGATTAGCCAGCACTGGCCATTTATTCCCATCCTCCCCTGCTCAGTGTAGCAGTGAGATCTTTAGGTTTGCTCAGAAGGATCTAACAATTTTGGAATTAGGAAATGAATTTGGCACAGTGGTGCAGTGGTAGTGTTGTTGCCTCACATCAAGAGGTTCTCCAGTTTGATTCTCAGTTGGGGTTCCTTCTGTGTGGAGTCTGCTTGTCCTCCCTGCATTCATGTGGATTTAATCTGGGTGCTCCAGTTTCCTCCCATGTTACAAAGACATACATCTGGAGTGTTTCTCCCTGGGCCTCCACTGAAAATTGGCTTTGTTCCAAGTCAGACTTTCCTGGTTAACAAATGTTAAATAAAAATAAATAAAAACATTTGGGAGGGAGCCAATTTTATAAAAACAATGTAAGGATGAAACCTTAACAACAAAACTGCTTTGGATAGAAGGCAGCTTTTACAACTGAAATAGAGTCTATGTTAGTGAAATTAGAAAATAAAGAGAAGAACAGGGTATTGCATGCCATAGGACAAATTTAGGGACTGTTACACTTCTGCATATTAAGTCTGTCCTTGTCAGATTCCATTCATTTGTAAGTTTGGTGTGCTCTTTATGCCTGTCTTTCATCAATGGTTGAGCATTTAGCTCAGTAATTCCTATCTCTCAAGGAAGGCAAACAGGCACTTGGTCACTCATTCCTCTCGTAACTAATTACTAGGCTACCTTTCTTAACAGGCCATTCTAAGCATAGCCAGTTTCCTTTCCCAAGGTGAGAATCAAACACTGTACCTTGTATCTGTGAGTCATCTTAATTATTATACCAACACCCAGATGTTGGGTCTACTACTCAAACTTTAGTTTCCTGTGGTATAGTTTAAGTTTAATCCTCTTTATCAACAAAACCATTTTAAATCATTTCCTTTTTAATTTGTTGAATAAATGATTCACTAATTCATTAATTTAATTATTGAGGGGAAAACTGAGTGGGTGTTACCAGCTGATCAAACTTGACCATTTCATAAGGGCTACACTGACACTTCATGAAATAATATGAAGATAGAGAAAGGTCGTCTCTGACATGATATGAGGAATTATCCATGAGATAATGTAAGGATGGCCTTTGTTACAGATAGTGTTATGTTTTTGTGGAATATGTTACTAAATTAAAAACTGTACCAGAATTCAGATATATTTGGGGGGAAACCTTAAGGCAGTTGTAATAGGAGAAAAGTTAATGATGCTGGATATGGGTCTATATCATATGAGCGAATCGCACAAATTGCGAACACTGATAATATCGAATGTACCGGACCTTGAACTTTCTATTGTGGGGGGGCTGCACCCCCCCCACTAAATATATATTCCAACTCCGAGATCACACTACAGTGAGGAAAGGGCAAATATCTCGTTCTTCACTGTACCACGATCTCAGAAAAAGCACTTTGTGGTCCGGTATGTTCGATATTCTGAGCATTCGCAATGTGTGCGAGTCACTCATATGATATAGACCCGCTGGCTATAGATTAACAAGGGGCACCATTGTTTCTGGAATAAGGTGATGGTCAGACTGGATGGGCACTGAGTTCCTTATCAGGCAACAAATTTGGTTTTCATTTCTTCAGTCACAACCTGAGAGAGAAATAGAGTACATACAGTGTAGATGTGTGCAGAAACAGTTTAGATGCTAATATGTTATACTAGACTAAATAATGATCAGGCAAGTCATGTTTAAAACTTTTTAAAAGAAGCAAGATCAAGATAAAATGCAAAACAATGAAGAAATGTAGTTGTTTACAGTATGACAGATGTCTGCAGGATAGGGCATTCTGTGACTGTCTGATATTGCTATAAGAAAGTAATAGTGTCATCTGTAATGGTAACACATGCTTTTTTTTTTCATTCACTGATCAGGTACACACTCCTACCAGCTGGTGTTCTGCAGATTACTGGAGTTCAGCGGTCAGATGTTGGCCTGTATCGTTGTGTAGCTGTCAACATAGCAAACACCCGGTACAGTCAAGAAGCAGAGCTGACTATAACTGGTAAGTAAAGCAGCTTAGGAAGTGCCTAACATGAATACCGCATAACTGTTTTATTGGGGCAGTGAGATAGGGATGGAGACCGTGACCTACATGCATACATTTAAACTGAGAAACTCTCAGCTGGAAAAAAGATTTAATTTTAATTTATTTATTTTTTTAACTAGGTAAATTAAATAGTCACTTGCAAACTGTTCAGGCCATAAGAGATGCAGAACATGGAACCCACTTGAATGAAAGCACATTCAATCAAATGTGCTTTTTGCAAAAAATTAAAAATATATATTTTTCTTTGTTTGTTTGTTTGTTTCTTTGTTTCTTTCTTTCTTTCTGCAGGGGGCAAGCCCCTGAAGTTCTATGTGCGGGGCTGAACCCCCAAGCCACTGCTACTTGCATAACAGTGGAGAAAAGGGAAAACTCATTTAACCCCACTACCACAGATTTATATGATTTACCTTCACTTGGTCAACTAATATGAATACCAACTTCCTGAAGGTAAACCGCTCTGCTTCGAAACCAGAATGACAACTTCCTACAGAGCATGCACCAAGGCTGCTTCTTGGCACATGCAAATATTACTTCAAAAAAACCCCCCACATATACAACATCTATACAGCTGAACATATCTGGTCGAGTAAACAAATGTTAACTAAACTCCCTGTCAAACAAAATGATGAACCCATAGAAAGAAAGAAAGAGAGAGAGAGAGAGAGAGAGAGAGGGTGAAAGAGAGAAGGAAAGCGAGAAAGATTTAGAGTAGACAGTAAGCCCTTATCTAGAAGAAAAGTGGAGCCCCTGGTGAAAACACATGGGGGATTCATAACAATTACCACAAAGTTTAAGCTTTGTGTAACTTTTTTGAGTGAATAGACAGTGAAGGAAATCTGTTCGAGCTGTTCTTGAATTCAGAAAAGTTACCTCAAAGTGTACCTACAGTATAAACTTCCAGATAATCTTTATGAATCCCCTCAGCAAACACAGTGTGAAGATAGAAACCACATAAAGAAAATAACTAGAGACCAAGACTGAATAGTAGACCTTGAAGTTGTGAGGTAGAAAGCTTAACTATTAAGACACTTTTACTCATTTCTTACCCTTTAGTAAATAAAGGCTGTTTTAGCCATTCAGACTTACTGGTTTGCCCTAGAATGTATTACCATTGCAGATCCACTCTGCTGATTGATTCCTTTTAACTAATGTTTTGCTAACATTGCTTTTTACTTATCCTTTTTTTCTGCATAGTCTCAGCTCTGATTTCACCAGTCTAACCATTACCACCTCCCATTTTCTTTTGTTCTTTCTCAGGTACCTGCTTTACCTTGTCTCGGGGTTATGGGGGAGCAAGGGCCTAGAAAGCAGTGGGAACAAGGGACAGATCCATTTCTGAGTGGGTTGCTAGAATATTATAGGATGCACACACACACACACACACACACACACACACACACACACACACACACACACACACACACACACACACACACACACACACACACACACACACACACAAAATCTCTTGTGCCACAGTCACACCTCTGGAAAATTTAATATCATTCCTAATTCCCCGTCATGACTACACCGAGAGCTTTTTATTCATGTGTACCATCTTTTTTGAAAACCCATTTTTTCAGCACAACCATGTAAGTCACCAGGAGTTAAATCCTGCATTCCTCATCAACACAAGCACTAAACCTGGACTCAAAGACTAAAACAAATGTCTGTATGCATTTGCAAATATATGTATTAGTGGGGGGGGGGCAACTTTGCCTCTATTTTTCCCCATATTTTAGTTAGCACCTTCCAGCAGCCCATGTACTGTCAGAAGACCTACTGTCACCTCCTATACTTTGGACTATACTGGTTTCTTTAGCAAACTCCACCACCTATCCGCCCAATCTATAGGTTGATTGAAAACTCACTTGATTGAAAATGAAATTACTAGGACCATTTCACTGAAAGCTCACCTCACGGAAAACTCACTTGACTGAAACTCATTGCACTGAAAGTTATAAATGACTTTTTCCCCACTGCAATGCGACCCTGGAGTTAGTATATAAAGTAAGGGGGGGGGGGTGTGGGGGGCACAGCCCCCCACATATCTTGGTTATATATTCTCTTTTGGAAATAGTTATTTATTGCACTTGTAAGTATCACTGTGTATAGTTTAAAATGTTTATAATATGTGTGGGGGGCTACACCCCCCCAATGTGGGGGGCTGTGCCCCCCACACCCCCCTTACTTTATATACTAACTCCAGGGTCACACTACAGTGGGAAAAAGGCCATTTATAACTTTCAATGAAATGAGTTTTAAAGAAACGAGTTTTCAGTGAAGTGAGCTTTCATTGAAGTGGTCCGACTAATTTAATTTTCAGTCAAGTGAGTTTTCAATCAACCGTAGTAGACCCATATATATGTATGTATATATATATATATATATATATATATATATATATATATATATATATATATATATATATATATATATATATATAGATATATATATAAAGATATCTTGTGCTTTTTGCTATATATTTGTGATTTATATATATATATATATATATATATATATATATATATATATATATATATATATATATATATATATATATATATATGGGTCCTCTTCACTACACTGACACGCCACAAAGCCAACACCCAAAACATCGAGACCAAAAGACTGACGACGCAGATGATCGACAAGGTGAAATCCCGTCAGCCGAAAAACCGACATGGGCAACGTGTGAGCGTGACTCGGTAAGTGTGCGATAGTGAGGGATTTAGGGTTAGGGAGTGGACAGGTAAGTGTGCGATAGTGAGGGATTTAGGGTTAGGGTGCGGGAAAGGTGAGTGTGCAGTAGTGTCGGACTTAGGGTTAGGGTGCGGGTAAGGTAAGTGTGTGATAGTGACGGACTGTAGTTTTAGGGGCGGGTTAAGTGAGTTAGGGTTAGGGTGCGGGTAGTGTGAGTGTGCGATAGTGATGGACTTTATGTTTAAGGGTGGGTTAAGTGAGTTAGGGTTAGGGTGCAGGTAGGGTAAGTGTGCGATAGTGACGGACTTTAGGTTTAGGGGTGGGTTAAGTGAGTTAGGGTTAGGGTGCTGGTAGGGTAAGTGTGCGGTAGTGTTGGACCTTAGGGTTAGGGTTTGGGTTAAGGTTAGTACATATATAGTTGTGTGTAATGTGTAGTTTACGTTTTGTGTGTCGGTGTTTTGGGTGTCAGTGTTATGGTATTCAGTTTTGTGAGTTGTCGGTATTGTGTGTTTTCGGTCTTTTGGTCTCTGTGTTTTGGGTGTCGGCTTTGTGGCATGTCGGTGTAGTGAAGTGGACCCATATATATATATATATATATATATATATATATATATATATATATATATATATATATATATATCTATATGGGTTACCCTTACTTGAGCGATAGATCACTCTATCAGCACTTACTCCATCGACGCTGCAAAACATCGACAGTCCGATGGCTGGCGTTACTCGCACGGTAAGGAACTGTTTGGGCCAGGAACCCAAACTTTGTCCCGTACCCCTGCGGTAGTGCGTTCTCGGAGTTGGAATATTTAGTAAGGGGGGTATGTGTGTTTGTTGTAATGGTAGGTTTTTATTTATGGATTTCCAAACAGTTCCTTACCGTGTGAGTAACGTCGGCCATCGGATTGTCGATGTTTTGCGGTGTCAATGGAGTGAGTGTCGATGGAGTGGTCTGTCACTCAAGTAAAGGTATACACACACACACACACACACACACACACACACACACACACACACACACACACACACACACATATCTATATAGATAGATAGATATGTGTGTATTGAAGTTTTTTTTATCGGTCACTGCTTCTTTTTGAATGTTTTTAGTCTGTCACTTGTCATCAAAGTGTCAGATTGTTGAAATGTGCTATAGTGAGTTTCTGTTTTGTTGACTATAGCACCTTTTTTGTATTCTCTTGGGTCATGGTTGTGCAACTGTGGAATTTGCATTATGTAATGGTCAATGTTCATGTAAAACTTGTTTTTTTTGTTTGTTTTATTTTTGGTAATCACAAATGCAACCTATTGGTTTACATTTGCAATTACTTTTTTCGATGATTTTATTGGTGATTAATGGTAATCACCGATGAATTTGTTCAACGTTTTGTGTTTCACTCAAACTCACTGGTGATTATTCATTATAAACCCACACACACACACACACACACATATATATATATATATATATATATATATATATATATATATATATATATATATATATATATATATATGTATATATATAGATATATATATATATATGGGTCTAGGACTTATGATCGATGACATTTTCAACTAATTGGAAACGGCCGAGCACAGTTTCATGAAAGTGCTTTTTCACAGAAAAAAGCACTTTCGCAAAACTGTAATTAAAAAAAAAATGAGGAAATGTCTGTTGCCGAGATCGTGGCACAGTGGGGATAAGGGAATATTCCCTTTTCCCCACTGTAGTGCAATCTCGGAGTGAGAATATAAAAGTAGGGGGGTGTGAGGACACACAACCCCCCATTTGGGGGGTGTAGGAGGGCTTGCTCCCTCTGCGTAACATGATTACTGTTGTTGCTTTTGTTTTTTTTAATGTTGTTAGGTGGTTTTTTTACTTGAGTTTTGCAAAAGTGCTTTTTCGGTGAAAAACACTTTCGTGAAACTGTGCTGGGCCATTTCCGATTTGTGGAAACGTGTCATCGAGCATTAGTCCTAGATCCATATATATGTGTGTGTGTGTGTGTGTGTGTGTGTGTGTGTGTGTGTGTGTGTGTGTGTGTGTGTGTGTGTGTGTAATGGGGTGTGGGGATAAAATCTCCCCTTTCCACCTAAAACGTTTGGTTTGGTTGAATTCTTTGGTAATGAAGCAATCACTGTTTTATTTTTTACTTATTTTATTCTGATAATGGTGATTTTGCTAGGGAAGAAGATGATCCCTGTGTAGGTTCTTCACAATTTTGGATATTAATATAGTGTGTTAGTGGCAGATTATTGTTTTAGTTGCTTGATGTTTTCATGTTTTACTAGTATCGATCAATGCATTTTTGACACATAGTAACTTAGTAGAAGTCATTCAGTGTTTTGTAATTCTGATTTAAAGCATAAAAGATTAATCAAAACAGTAATAAACAACCCTTACCTAAAACCAACTGCAACGTAAAATAATCATGCAAATGCTACATAGAATAGAAAGGTTACCCCTATAACAGCCCACTAATGATAATAATGGAGGTCACAATTCCCCAAAACATTGTTGCCATCTTATATACCCACTTTCTAACCAACGTACAAATGTTAATGGCAGACCGCTTATCCCTCTGTCTTCTTTTGTGGCAAGGCACCATTTAACACTCAGTTAATCAGCATGCCTCTGATGTCTGATCTTTGTTTAAAAGCTTAATTTAGTTGTGGATTTTGGACTCGAGTGCTATTGCAAGCTGTTTGACAAAAGCAATGTGCTAATGACCATATATGTGACTTCTGGCTCTGGGGCACAGAGGGATATAAAACAGTGACCATGATATAGACAGCCAAAGATGAATGTAGACCCTGGTGGGAAGGACTGGAGTGAGTAGCTTAAGAATAAGCTCTTACTCTGTTTCACAGCTGTCAGATGAGCATTCAGTCCTGACTTCTGGTCTCTATTACTGTAGAGTTCTGCATGTCTGTCCCTTGTCTGGGTGAGCTTTCTCAAAATACTCTGACTTCATCCCACATTCCATAAACATGCTGGTTAATTGTCTGCAATAAACTGCATCTAGCCTTCACCAAAGTCCATCACAAGGTTTTCTCCATTGCCCATGGTGGTGGGGGCCATCCTACTTGCTTGCACCTACATGCATGTAATCACTGCTCACCAAGTCAACTGTAACCTGTTTAATAACAATCTGGCTTCCATCACTCTGTCCTCCACAATCACCATTCATTTCTGGCTATACTGGCCACTCTGTCTGCAGCAATAGAAGAGCTTGACTCACAAATTTCTAGTTCAAGGCCAAAGACTGGTCTAAAGAAAATATAGCCTGGATATAAGAGCCATCCAAATCTTTACTATATTCCCAAGTGGAATCTTTCTATTCTTAGAGTAATTTATTTAATTTCCAAGTACATTAGATATGACTGAAATCTAGTTACATAATTTATCTCTGTTTCAAAGCATGACAGGTAACACACTTCTGACTCATTAGTTTACCTTAGATTAAATAGGTTAATTCATATTCAACACCAAGAACGTCTCCTTACTAGGTGTCTCAATTCAGACTTTCTCTGGTGTTATCCAGTACTACTGCAGACTCCCTTGGCTTCTTCCTTTTACGTATAAAGCAGAATGTTCATCCTTACAGTAGAACAAACCAACTCACATTCAAGTTTACTAAAAACTTATGGACTGGATACCATGCCCTTCCTAAAATATTCCTTTTGGCTACACTTATTTACTAGTTAGCTACAATGTCAAGAGCTCTTACCTATGCAAGTCATTAATTAATCTAATCTGTATGTCATTCAAACCAATCCTTCTTACTGCTTCCAAGTCAACTGAGACCCACAACCTAGGATATTCCCAACTCTCCTGATCCAAGGTGATCCCCCAAAGCTTACTAAATCTTCCTTATCCAGACTGAGATACAGAGTGTATAGTAGAAATTTGGTCATTTAAGTCTGTACTTTGATTAACTGTAGTATCTCTCAATGATTGCTACTACTGACCTTAGAAACTGCACTAGGCAGCTGACAAAGTCATTATATTAGCCGTAAAGTGAGACATTAAGCCACCCAGCTAGAAACTTGATCTCCCTTTACTTTTTTAAACCACCCAGCTAGAAACTTGGCCTTCCTTTACTTTTGTTTTGGTTATCAGAAAACATATGAAAGATTACAGATTCAAATTAAATAAAACAAGAAACAACAGACAACACCTATGTGTGTACACAGACTACACACATGCACACATATAGCCACACACACACACACACACACACACACACACACACACACACACACACACACATACACGCACACATGCACACACACACACACACACACACACACACACACACACACACACACACACACACACACACACACACACACAGATATGAAAGTAAATAAAAGCACAACTGCATTGGGAAATACATTTTCTTTCAGTTGGATATTACACAAACAGCCAGAATGCTAAAACGTGCAATATTGTCACATTTGGTAGACAAACCCTCACCACAGCCTACAACATAGACAGCAAGCACTCAACTGCAAAATTTAAATGCTGTTAAAGACCCTGGGACTTGGGAATATATATATATTATCTCACTTGGGCTCTTCTAAGTAAAGAAGCTCCAACGTTACGAAAAAAAAATTTTTTGCTCTTTTTACATGGAGCCTTACTGTCAGAATTGTGGCTTAATTTATCTAAAAGCAGCAAATGAATATTTTCTTTCAAATTTTTAAACACCTTTCTCCTTTTTTGTTTTGTAGTTCCTGTCCGCAAGATGTACAAGGAGCCAGTGATTCTGTCAGGCCCACAGAATCTGACGCTGACTGTCCACCAGACAGCTATACTGGAATGCATTGCGACAGGGAATCCCCGGCCCATTGTGTCCTGGAGTCGATTAGGTAAGAAATATTACATGTAATGGAACTGTTGTGGATCTATCAGCTATAAGGGCAAATTGGGAATGGGAAAAGCAGAAAACCACATGTTTCAAGCAGATTTATGTTAGCTAATGCAATTGCATGTGTCTTGTATGTGTAGCACATGGCTGACACATAGTCACTGGAGTTTGTTCACTTTAGTATGAATTTTGTGTTTGATCATCTGATATCTAGCTGTTTAGCACAGATAGCTAAGCCTGTAAGCTGCTAATGAGCTTTAGCCTGTGGGTCTGGGTTTGATTTCCTCTTGCTCTGTTTATCTGCTGTATTCTAAACAAGTCACCTAACCAAATAATGTTCCTAAGTTATACTCCTGAAAAGAGGTGTGTGCAAAGTCTCTGCTCGGACTTATACTACAATTAGCCCTCATATAAGGTAGCATGTTGTACCTTACTTAAAATGAAACAAATGTATCGAAACCTCTTTGTAAGAATGACATTGCATCCCATGGGGCAAGTCTGAAACCTGCTTAATGGATATTTCAAATATGAAAAGGTATTTTTACCACATTCTCATGTTTCTTCTTTCAGATGGGCGTTCTATTGGCGTAGATGGGATTCAAGTTCTGGGAACCGGGAATCTGATGATATCTGATGTTTCCCTGAAGCATTCTGGTATCTATGTATGTGCTGCCAATAGACCAGGCACTCGTGTACGTCGTACTGCCCAGGGAATGCTGGTCGTGCAAGGTAAGTTCACTTATACCATTCAGTAAGAAATGATAGCTACATTTTCATTCCACTATAAGGCTGTGGAGATGTGGAAGCATGCAACCAAGATTTGGTGTCCATATGCTGTTATAAGTGTAAAGTCTGTCCTATGATGTTATAAAAAAAAGGCAACTTAATAATGGAAATGGGATGATCGGCGAGCAGGATTAAGTTCAGCTATTATCACGGTCACTTTTTTCTAATGACCTTTTTAGTCTCTTAACCAAGTAGAAATAAGCTGGATGCCAGTCCCTGCAGACTTAGCCCTGTCTCCAAGCCAACTAAGGCATTATTTTAATCTGTATGGCAACCCCCCCCCTCCACTGTCTCCTAAAATGAGAGAGAATGAAGGAGGGGTGTACTATCTCAGGCTACCCGATGCAGAGATGTGAGGGCAAGACATCCTGTTTAGCCTTACAGTATGAGCAGCTGACTACGTAGAGGCATCAGATTTTAATGTGTTTCTTGATACTGAAATGTAGCCAATCCAGTAATCTCCAACGCTAATCATAATCCTATCCTAATCCAGAGCTAGGTCGAGGAATAATAGCAGCTGAAAAGGTAGTGACGAAAATTGTAATGTACCAATCATCTACTACAACTACAGCATACTTTAAGGACAAATACACATTTGTTTGAAACAAAGCTAATGTAAAAACTTCTATTTCCTGAATGATTTGTTATCTGCAGCTCACAGCTTTCTGTAACATCTGTAGTAGTATTTACAAGGAGCAGTTAAGTGTTTAGTTTTGGTCTTGGGCACAGAGCCACATTGTGCAGAGGTTTCTTTTGGGCTTGACTTCCATTGGAGCATATGCCAAAGTGCATCCTGTCTCTAAATGCAGGCAGGAACGAACGATTAAGCAAAAACAGTAATGCCACACTCCAGTCCTAGGTGTGGTCTGTGGAAGAATTGTATTACAGTGGAAAAATGGCTAATCTGTCTGTGCATTACCTGTACATGTACAAAGGCACAAATGTAAATCAGTGCATGATGAATACATGTTTGCATGTTCCGTTTTCATTCCATTATGAAGCCATTAACATATCCCATAGTTTCTGTTCTCTCTCTCTCTCTTTGTCTGAATCCCCAGAAACATATGGTTAATAATACGTTCCTAGTACCCAGAAAATGTGTTATCTAATACACCCCAACTACCTCAGCCAACTGGCAATTAACAGCGCACTTCTTTAGCAGTCTAGTATCCCTTCCAGTTGCACACATTCACTTGCTGTAAAGATAAAATTATTATTATATTTTTAAATAAAATTAGTATTGGGAAGTAAACACTCACTGTATTTATGTATGATTTATTTGGCATCCCCCTAGGTATAATTTCCCTTCCAGTTCTAAAGAGAACCTAGCCTTCACCCATTAGTTGTGACAGCCAAACCGGTGGACTCTCTCTCTCTCCACCACTCATTGCAATAGTCCATTCAATGAGTACAACCCTATCTGCCTCTCTGTGAAAAAGGTACTTTCTACGGGACACTTAGTAGTTAATCCCAGCAAGTTACTGCACATGCTCGTCCTTTCTTTTCTGCGTTTTCAGTTTTGAGTGACCCCCTCACATCTTCATGAGATGATATTCTAATCCAATATCATGTCTCCCCATCCATTTTGATTTCAAATGAGAAGAATCCAAGCTCCTCTAGCCTTTGGTCATATGTCATCCCCTTCATTCCACAGGTCATTATGGTGGATTTCCTCTGAACTCCTTTGAGCAGCCTAATGCCCATTTCTTTATATGGCCCCAGAGCTGTACACAGTACACAAGGTGTGAGCAATGTCCTCTACAGTAAAAGTATTACCTCATTGCTTCTGGAATGTACCCGCTGAGGATAACCCCCCAGCATTCTATTTACTGCTGTAATTGCCCTCTCTCTCTGCTCCTATTAGTCCAGTCCTGAAGTAATCAACACCCAAGATCCTTTTTTTCTGCTCTGTTGCCATCAATTCCACCTTTACTAGCTGATATTTCTAATCAAAGGTTGTTTACTCTGTATTTGTTTACAGTGAACCTCAAATGCCACCTTTCTGTCCTTTGTTGGCCTTCCAAATCTTTTGTTCTCCCATCCTCCACTACTGCAGCTATCTTTGTATCACCAGCAATGTTGCTGGTCCTGTTCTGTACCCCTCAGATATGTCTGAGACAAACTTGCAGAAGAATATCCAGTCCAGGCTCCCGTGATACTCCACTATCTCTCCTGTCAAGTCCTCTTGTAAACTGTCATAAAACTGAACCTGTTTGAATGCTGTCTCCTTTTGTCAATGAACCCATGGTAGTTTCCTTCCTGCAGACTGTTGTCTAGAAATGCTATTGGCTTCCTTTCAAGATTTTCTCAAAGACCTTCTGTGCCACTTTTGCTAAGTTAATAAGCTTGTAGTTGCCTGGACTTTTCTGCTCTTTCACCTTGAACAAAGAAAGATATTATGACAACTGTTCTTCAGTTTTCTTGCAAAGTTCCACATTCAGAAATGTTTATGTCTCTGTACTAGTGCTTGCAGTGAAGTATTGCAGAGATTATATAAGAGCATGTTTCTCCATGGCCCTACAGTTTTGTTTTTTTTTTTTTTGCTCTTTACATAGCCCTTGTCTGGAAACTTGCTGTCAGTAAATGTGCTGCATTAACATGACACCACTCAATAATGGTCTCTTTGGCTGTAAAAATAACAATGGTTGTTCTGACTTTGGGAATAGCAGAATGGTGAAAACTGCCACAAATACAAGAGATTCAGGCCAGCAACCTAATGTAGAAGGAAGAAGTTACTTCAGTTTGCAAAGATGACAGTGGTTAAAAACTATTTATGGGGGGACCTCCTCACAGCCACAGGAACAAGTTGGAGTGGGACCACAGGGATAAACACTCTGAAGTTAGGGCCATACCTGAATCTCTTCTAACTCCAGTATTCATATACTACTCATGGAAGCCTCATGTGGTGACCTAATGCCAGTATGTACTACACCTGGAACACTTATGTGGTGAGCTCACACACAGCTATCAATGGCTTGATCAATGACTTGATCCCCTGCCAGAGATATTAGGATCTGGGGAGGTGAGTCCTCACCTCCCATCATGGGGGGGGGGGGGTGTACTCCATGAGTTTTGCTGTGCCTTAGTTGTGAAGGATTGGCTGGAGCTCATGAGTAACAAGCCTGATCCCAAAGACTGATTTATGGAGATACAAGGTCATGGCAAAAGGGTGTTTAGAATCAGGAAATGTTCTTCTCTGTTTCCCCCCAGGCTTCCAGGACCAGAAGGTTCCAGTAGGGGAGTGTCCATTTATTCTTCCTGTACCAAGTCTTGTGTCTCAAATCTTGGGAATCAAGCAAATGTTTGATTTCTGGTAGGAGGTACAGTTGTGGGACTTTAACCTGCAGCATTTACCAAGTCCAGTGCAGATCTCTGTTCCCTGAGCAGCCCTTCACTAAAGCATTACTCAGCACTGGTTCAGAGACTCTCAGATCATGGCACCAGCCTATTACGATGCCACCCTACACATAATGGGTGATCATGATACTCTCTCACCCTGTGGCCCTTGCTAAGATTCATGCAATCCTGAGGAGACTATCTCACAGATATGTTAGTATAATTAATCCAATTCCTCCCCCTTCCCACATCACCACTGCATGGCATCTCCTTTGAGATTCCTCATGTTTATGAAGAACAGCTTAGACTATCCTTGGGTCCTTACACCTGAAGAAGAGACCAGAGGAACTTTAGGTCATCATATCATTAGAAATACCACTAAAGCAGATCAGCCTGGAGGCACATTGACTCTGCTCCCTCACTCCCACAAAAGACCAGTGGCCTTTAAAGACCAACCCCTGATTGGGCCTATTAGCTTGCTAAGCATAGCAATGCTGATTCCTGAGTGACATCTTTAGCCCAACATGAATCCTAAAGGCCACAATATTTCTCCATCTTGCCACCTGTTAAGGGGTCTAGAACTTTCAGTAAGTGTAGCAAATGTTTCTTCATCTGCCATGTTGAGATTAGGGTTTTCAACACGTCACCTCACCTGTCCTAGATTCAGATCTACCCTGTAAGGAAAGCACTGGATAATCTGATATCAATAAGAAATGTTGAGAAGGTTGTCTACTAAAGTGGAATTACATATGCCCCACTGCAATTTTGACTGTGTTAATTCTATGATTAGGGCTATAGCATCTGTCGATGCAGGATGGTGTGGATAATGTTTTCTACTCTTATTTACTCATGAACAAACTCTTAGATGTAAGTTTTGTGGGGGGAAGTATGTTTTGGCCAGCCAGCATAATACCTTATTGATGACCTCCTGAGGAGGAATTAAGCCCTTTGCTCCATGGTTTCAACCTGAGCAGCTCCAAAAGAGGAAAATGCCGCAAAGGTTTTCCTTGAGCTAAATTGAATAAATGAGTGAATGCTCTATACCAGAGCTGCAGCTTACTCTTGAAGCTCTGGATTCATAGGTCATTCCTGGTCAAGATTGTCTGGACATTAGCATTTCAGGCATCAACCTGTTTGACTCTTGAGAGAATGTGACCCTTCTACTGATTACAGAAGAGCAAGTGGAAGGTGCTGGTGGATATGTTCTCTCTCTCTTGGCTCTAGCAGTTTCTGCATGGATTCTAACCTTTCCTACTGATTAATTGTTAAATCATAATAATGACCTCCATGGTGGTAAAGAAGGGCATCATTTTAGGTTATAAAGTTTTAACAATAAAGAAACACATGTTCTATCTAGTGATGTCCTCTGTTAGTGTGGGGTGGTATCTGCGACACCCCAGGGCTTGGCTCTTGATATGTACCCTTTCATTTCAGTGTACTTGTTGGCGGGGATCTCAAAGATGATTGAAGCTGCTAGAAAGCCTGGATTAGGTATGAAGGCTCTTAGTATTGGATATAAAATATATGTCTATGCTGTATCAGTTAATCTATGAGAGACCCTGCATGATCAGTCGAAAATGTCCTCTCTCTTTCATCCTGTGGATGAGTGGTCTTCTGATAGCTGCTGCTTTTGGAATTATCTGTAAGTTAGTCGTGCATACATTTTATATCTTTAATTTAATAATCTATAACCAAAACTGTGTTTTTATTTTTTAAGTAGTTTTCCTGCATCCATAGCTTTAAACCCCATGTAATCTTGAACAGGAGGTCCTAGCCCCCTACCACCCACTGCAAAGGAAAGCAGTTATTGTGCTTAGCATTCTTTAAAAACTAATAGCTTTACAGTAGTGCACAGCTCCTCTGCAATAAACTGCTCAGTAAAACATTTTTTCATATCTATGGCTTTAAAGGATCATGTGATCTTAAAGAGGACATCCCTGCCCTACTACTTACTGCAAAAGAAAGCAATTATTGTGCTTACCATTCTTTTAAATATAATAAATTTAGGTAAGACAGAGAGCAGATTGCTTGTTTGGCACAAGCATAATAGGACATTTACTCGTGTATGAATTTTACCTCAGGCTGACCAGCTGACCTCACCCACAAATATTTGAAACTAAGAGTTTTCTTTAGAAAATGAGCATAATTTTAAACATTCCAAACCACTCATATAATTACTTGCTCATTAGGGATATTGCTTACTACTCAAACTAATAGGCTAGAAAAAATTGCTTTCTGAACCGAAGTCTCATTGAATTATAGCCCTGCTATGTTCAGTCGCACTTGTGTAGCTTCATTTTGCCATCCACCCTACCCCCATTCCCTCCCACCCACAAATGATTATTTTTATGTCTACTTAGCCACTGTCACTTCCTGTACTTCAAGAGCACTTCCTGCCATATCACATCCCAAAGGCAACATTGCATCACTGCATCTAACACCCTTCCCTTCACTCCCTAATTAACATCTAACTTAATATTTAAATCCCAATAACATATCATTGCACTTTCTACTATACCTTCAGACTAACATACAATAATGTTGTCTAACAACAGGACTTACACAGCCTTAGCTCAGTTACCCACTGTTGTACTACCCTTTGGTTTACAGATAGCATCCCTAGCATCCCAAGCACAAGGTCCAAAGGTGCATATTGAACCTTCGTAGATATATATATATATATATATATATATATATATATATATATATATATATATGGGATCCGTACAGATGCTCAACTGCATCTTTCACCGAATCCCAATTTGTTGAGCATACTTGCGTGAAAGTGCTGTTCACCAAAGCAGCACTTTCGTGTAAGTATGCTTGTTGTTCCAGTCGTGCTACAGTGCGGTAATGGAAAATTCCCTTTTCCCCACTGTAGTGCAACCTTGGAGTGAAAATATTAAAGTGGGGGTTTTAACGAAAGCGCTTTTTCAATGAAGGCACTTTTGGTAATGGATTCGGGCTTTTGATCTTTCGATCAAAAGTCCTATATATATATATATATATATATATATATATATATATATATATATATATATATATATATCCTGCACCACTTCACTATACATTTTCCAAAGCTATAACTTACTAGTGGGAAATACTACATCATACAAAACTGCCTTCTGCAAAATTATCTTACCTCAACAAACTCATAAAACTGTACACTACCCTCTTATCAAAAGACTACATAATGGAGACATACAACTAAACCCTGGCACACCCTTAAATACTTTTCCTTCCCAAATCACAGCCTTCTAAATACTGAAAACCATCTTAACACATTAAATAACCCAAACAACTAACAAGGCCCCCTCAAGCCACACTTTTAACCCAAATAACAATTGTAAATACCTGGAAATAGCCTCTCTCTACATTGGCAGTATTAACAACAAATGTTTAAAGCTTGAAGCCTGCCTTAACTCTGAAACTCCACACATAATGGCTTTAACAGACACTTGGACAAAAGATAAGTACTGCCCATTGCAGTACATCATTTCAAATTATTCAATATATCTAGACAACAGAATAGGCAAAACATAAGGTGGAGGAGTTGCTGTGTTAGTAAACAAAAATACATCAGCTATGGTTAAAACAATAAATTATTCTTCAGAAACAAACATTCAAAATGTAAGTGGATACTAATGCAAATTATATGAAGAGGTCATACCAATATCTATACCAATATAACTTACTGTACTCCCACCACCCTCTTCAGTAACTATGCTACAAAATCTGTTACAAGACACTTTCAATAAAGCCATACCCTGTAATACATAACAATTATACTAGGAGATTTTAATATTATCATCACAACTTCACCAACTCACCCACTTAGCAAAATTGCCAATGTATCATTAATTTAGAACAACTAGTCAATCAACACACAAGACTAAACCAATTTACAGGCAGTTATGTCACACTTAACCTTACAATTACCACTAGCAAGGTAAAATGGAAGGAAGTTATTATCCTTCCAAATACTCAAGTAATACTTCCCAATCCTCTCTACCTGGTCCTTCAAATCCATAAAGAAGCCGTCTTGAATCATGCAGACCTATCTCAGCAACCAAGCAAACAGCATCTTCTAAAATGCTCAGCTACACCTCAAAATACCTAACAAAGCCCTATCACAATTCTTTGAAGTTCTAAGTCATGTACAAGATTTGATGTTCCCAACTATAAAAAAAAGAGGTTAAGAGGTCAAATATGTCCCCAGGAGCTCAGACTGGAAAATGTAGAAGGAATAACCCAGTAACAGAGAACTTAAAGAAAAATATAGGACTCTACAGAAAAAAAAGAATTGCCACTAACATAGCAAAGGCAGCTTCCCTTAGGAACAAACAGTCCTTACTAATAACTAACCCAAATCATGTTGGAAAGAACTAAAAATATTAGCGGGCAATATTACCAACTCCAAGCAATCTGGCCTTATTTTAACAGATTTCCAAAAATTCTCTAATGAATATAGAAACTTTCCAACAGATATTATTCAAAGCCAGATGAAGAAATGCCAATGCAACACAAGACTCCCAGCTCCACTCTTTCCAGCTATACACTTAAGCAGCTTTCAGCCCAGTTTTAAACTTCAGACATCTTACTCATAAATAGGTCAAAAACCTTTGTAACCTTGATGACAAAACAGGCTTTAAGCTATCAAAAATTCTCTCCTCATGCCTAAGAATGTCAGTATCCCACATAGCCAAGCCAGTCACACTTTTTCTTGCAGTCTCACTGATATCCTGTACTTTTCCCATAGCATTTCAACTTATATATTTCATAATTCTACCTAAAAATGCAACCTTAAAGAAGGCAGTTATTACAAGCTGATAGCCAACCTGTGTCTTATGACTAAAGTATTTGTAAAGCTAATATACAAGCAACTGTGAGAACATATAAATACACAAGTACTTCACTGTGGCAAGCAGCATGGATTTAGAAACTAGTACAGTGGAACCACTTATTGATATGACAAGAACTTTCAAAACAGCTAATCATAACTCACTTCTCTGTAAATTCAGTAAATTTAACTTTGGCTTGAGTACTTTAACTTGGTTTAAAAGCATGTTCAAAACCAAACTTTTCAGAGAAGGAAATATTTTATCTACATAAGGTTCTGTATAGGGGAACCACAAGGATCTGTACTAGGGCAGCTATTGTTTTCCCTATGCATTGATGCTATAAACTCCTCCAAATGGGCCATTGCCCCCCCCCCCAACAAGATTACAGATAAAACTAACTACACATTGAGAAAGAGAGTCAAGAGGAAGGGCTAAATGTTATACAACAAACATTCAAACCTTGCACAGGACAAAGAGCATCATTTAGTAAGCTAGGGCCAGCCAGCTGAAATTAGGCAACTAAACTTTCTGGACTTATTCAAAAACACCAGCTTAATGCTACCAACTGCTCTTGCTTTAGCGATGAGGGCTAACTTTGCACTTTATTTCTTAAACTCCTTTAAATGATTGTATATTACTGACTATAACTTGTAAATGTTTTCTCATGTGTAAATTGCCATTTCCACACTCATGTTCTAATTGCATTAGTTTTACATTTGCTTTCTTATGACATGTACTTAACCTATGTATAGCTGTATCACTATGCCCAAGTAATGGATGAAAAGGGTCTGCTGACCAGTCCACCTACCTGGTTGGCAAACTGAAATAAATAAAGAAAGAAATTTGTGGAAAAGTATTGACTGGTTACATAGGGTGAATTAGTTAGTGGGTTCTGATAATGTGTGCAGTTACATAAAGGGCATATTATATTTTGTTATGCATTGGTTCATGAGCACGAAAATCGCTGAATGTGGGATTTTGCAGAAAAAGATGCCTAATTCTGACTAGTGGAAGAGGAGAAATCCCTAACCATGGATACATCATAGAGGGCCATTTCATAAATCAACTAATATAGCAAGACTGTATCTGTTGTCTGTATCAGATCGGTGAACGATACAGAACCAGCTGAAGAGTAGTACCATAGTAATCAATAGTTTCAAGGAGCTGCTGTGGACAGATTAATAACTTTAATGGAATATCACAGTACTTTAGGTTATATGCACCTTTCAGTTTCATCTTACTGTCTATATTGTCACTGACTGGAACTCAGGTATCCTGTACAGTAGCTCATCCATGCAGGTGGCCTTAAGAACATAGAGAATGAGTTCAGACCTGCAAAAGGTAAGTAATGGGTCTGGATGAGGCTGCAAATGATCCTAGGTTAACCTTAGAGGCATTATAAAAGTGACATACAAAGTCACTACATATGTGAACTTCACACATTAGTACAACACTGCAATTAGCAAAGAGAGCAGATTTCTAATAAAATATATCTAGATCAGTTGGAAAATATTATCATTGCTAATATTCAGAGTTGTTATGAATCACTGTAACCCTAATAGTATGCCCATCACTTGTTAACTGTTTGCCCGTATTTCCTGTTTATTTTTGGACTCCCCTCAGTCTTAATGCATTGTTTATCTCTTCCCACTTTATCTTTGTAGAATTTTTTTCACATTTTTCCTAACTGGAATAGAGTACATTTTAGTGCAAAAATACTGGCATTATGAACATTGCTGAAAGTATAAAACTTATTATGATTGTTTGGCTAAAAAGGCATGCACACATATCATATGTGACTCTGGTATGGGTAAAATTGGCAGATGTATATTAAGATCCCTGACTACCTACAGAGATAATCTTTATGACATGGTAATTGTTATGACTGTATGCCAAACATTGCATAGAAATGGCAATAAATGCTGGATGGAACTTGTTGGCCAGAAAGATGCAGAAACTTGTACCCCAACATAGTAGCAAGTGAACACTTTCAATCTGCAGACTGAAACAGATCTATCTAAAAGTATATTCCATTTTTTCTTAGAATTAAATACTTTTTTTCTACATTCTATTTTATAAAAATTCTATGTCAGTCTAATACTCAGAATCAAATATTCAGGTATCAGTATTTTAGGGAGACTAACCACCAGCAAAAACAACCAGCATGCATCTTTATATACAGTATGTGCAGGCATTTCTGGGCAGTGAGGGGAGAAAAGAAGCAAAGTAAAAACAAATGTGAATGTAATGTGAGGCAGGAGCCATTGGGTGCTAGAAAGTAAGTAATAAGCAGTAAACAAAGCTGAGGAAGATAAATACAGCTGAATACATGGGTCTGTAGTACAAAGATACCTGTTATATCTAATATATACCAACATAGAACGGTAATGCTATAATGGAATGTGTAGTCAAAAATAGGATTATAACCTCTTGCTGTGAAATAGGGCAGAAGAAAAACTAAAAAGTCTTTTATGCATTTTATGTTAAGAAAGATTAAAAACTCTAAAAGTTGTCAAGGAGAGAGGCTCAAATTGGAATCTTTGTCAGGTAGGTAGAGTTGATATTTCTTCTTAGTACTGAGGTAAAGAAAGATGGACTACTTGTGAAAAATGGAGGCATGACTAAGGTGTTTTGTGACCCAGGTAAGTTTACATATATTTTGGGAATTTTAATTATTCTGCTGACTGTAGTGGCACTGGTAATGCCATTTATTATCAGACCTTAATCTGTCATTGTGATGATAGCTGTATTATCTGTCAGTTAGATGGCATTTGACATTGTGTACATAATAGTGTAGGGAGTCTAAGTTTGTGTTAGCCAATTTGGTTACATCAACAACATATTTTATGTGAAACAAACAATGGTTATAAACTGTAATACAGCACTTCATACCTCTCCCCTCTTAGCACAAGAAATCTGGACAAAGCATAAATCAACAGGGGACAAAGATAAAAAAATAGGGACATATTTTAAATATTGCTCTTATAAACTTAGAAAGTTGACAGAACAACAGGTTTTGTGTCAGCATGTATTTTCTGAAGGATACAAAATCTTAAACTCAAATGTTTGCCATTATTTAGTGACTTCAGTCCTCAGTAATTTACTAGAAAATCATAAATTTTACGAGGAAAAGATCAAAAATATGAGGCAAAAATTTGGACATTCTGCCAAAATGTGTACAGTTGAGAGGTATGCAGCACTTAAAGAAACTAATTTGTTCTTACTGTAGAAACTTCTTGTCATGGATTGCTAATTTAACAGTGTAGGTTCTTTGATATCATGAGCAAGGAAAGTTAGGGTGTTAGGGAGGGGAAAACACCAAAAGATAGGGGAAGGCTGCACACAGTGGTATCTGCCAGTGTCCCAAACTGAATAAGGCAAACGGGGGGGGGGGGGGGGGGGTTGAAATCCTGGTGTCTGGCTAGACAGTAGGGTGAGTATGAGAAGTGTGTGTTGGTAACCAGTAAAATCTCCCAACACTGCAGAGGAAGCATATGTGAATAAAGTGGGGTGCATGTATTATATTCAGTTTACCAGACTGGATATGAGATGACCCACAAAGGGTGACAAGTTGATAGTTGATGGCTGAAATAGGAATATCATTGACAAAGGACTTGCACATACAAAGGATCAGGTGAAGTGAGTTTTCATATTCCATGAATAACAGACGTTAATGGCTTCATTGAGGGTAGTCACTTAAGGTCTTGAGTAAAAATACAAGGTAAAGAATGAAGCCCAGTGTATTTTAAAGTGCTAATAAAATAACTAGTGTATATAGTAGAGGGCATTTTTGTGAGAGGTTCAAAGTTCTGAGGGAACTTCAGTTTGGACCTGAAGAGCATGGACATTGTTTTGTTTTATTGGCATTAAGTAGGGCATACTTTAGGCGGTCATGTAAACACTGGAAATTGGTGGGGAAAACAATAATATAAATAGTGATGCATTCTGCACCATATAACCATCCAATGTTATCCACGATAATGCAAATTCTTGGAACCAGCTCAGATGTACAACAATGAAGAATTGATTATAGCTCAGGTGACCTGAATTCAACTAGGCATGTGATGGAGCAGGCTGGAGAGGGTGGGAGTTAGTGATTGCTGCAGGGCTGCCCATCATGAGGAGAGGTAGGCAGATATCACTCACCACTTAGGTGACACCTAGCGAAAGTACAAAATGTTTTGCCCGGGGGGGCATGAGTGTATGAGCACGTTACCATACTGCATACATATATAAGCTGTGTGAGAATACAAAACTGCACTCCTTGTGGCAGGCAGCATGTAGTGGAACTCAAGGAGCTCCTGCTAGGGATGGGGGGACTGCTACATTAGGGGATGTATAGGCCACTCCACAGGACTAGCATGCTGGCCCCCACTCTACTTCTTGACTGTTGCTGTTGGGAAAAAATAGTCCAATTGTGCTACCTGGGCAGGAATGAATGTGCTGTGGGTTTCTCACCGAACCTCAAAATGCTCGGCTCTTGGTCCAGGGAATGAATGAGCCAATTGGATGGAGGTAGAGAATAAAAGGTTGGTCCTATACAGGGAAAAATGCAAAATCTTCTTATAGAAGCAATTAAATAATAAGTTGTTCTACAACATGACTCTTCTCATTGGTAGAAGGTAATTTACCTGTAGGAGTTTGGCAGCGTAATACATCGTTTAGGAGAAACAACAGAAAGAATGGGGGTATTGAAAGGAATGGAACAGGGATAACAAGAGATCAAGGGGCAGGCAGAAATAAGCAAACAGCCAGTCATTACAAAACCTTCTAACAAACTGCAGGCCATATAAAAAAGCAAGCAAATGATTTTCCAGTAAATGTGCCAAATAGTAAAAGATGAATTAAAGCAAGATCAACACATGACACAGGACACATGATCCAGCGAATTAGAAGTTAATGAAAACAGATACTTGGGGAAAGTCTTTACCTCTGAATTGTAGAGATACTGCTTGCCTGACAGTTGGGCTAACAAACTATGGAACTTCAAGCAAATATTTACTTTCTTTAGAAAATTCAGGTCTATTACCTGCCTGCATACTAGCTTGTTCAGATGCATTTTGTAGTAAGACAGGGTTAAAGAATCCCACACAGCATTGTGTTTGGCGGCACTTTGTAGTAAGGTTATTGCTTTGGAAAGTCAGCACTGTTTCTGTTCTGTACATACAGATATATGTCAGTTATAGATGTCTGACAGTTGAATATGTGTAGCAACTGCAAAAAAAACAAACAAAAAAAAACAAAATAAAAACCTAGAGTGGCACAAGAAACACACAAAATAAGCATATAAAACCTCTCAAAGGTCTGAACAAAAATAATGGTAACTTAAAACTGGACACAAAAGATGATTTTATTTCCAGATACATACCTACTCTATGTTTCATACTGTATATTATTTTTGAGATTCCTTTATCAGCACACCGTATTTATGTTAATACACAGCATTACAACTGTAATATGTATTGTATCCTCTTCAGTACATAGTAGTACTGTAAGTGGTGTATGCTGTGACCCTCTTAATGCAATGGGTTAGATGCAGTCAGTATAAACTGCCCTACACCATTACATAATCATCAAGCTATCATGTTTCATTGACTGCAGTGCATACTGACACAGGACGGTATACATTATTCATTAGCATTGGCCAGTACATATTATACATGGTATTGCACACTAACAAATCACGTGTGTGTGTGTGTGTGTGTGTGTGTGTGTGTGTGTGTGTGTGTGTGTGTGTGTGTGTTATAAAATATTGTACATTACCTAAAAATGAACACAGGTATAGTATATAGTGTCCTGATAAGAGAATAACTATTAGCATATACAATCTGTTGTATGGCAGAATGACATATCTCCCCAACTACCTGTCTCCATAGGGGTTCCCCAAGGATCCATCCTTGGACCCCTACTCTTCTCTGTTTACACCAATAATCTAGCCTTTGCCACCAAACATGGCACACTCATACAATACGCAGATGACTCAACCATCTTCTGCTCAGCCCAGTCCCTACCCAAACTGCAAAAAGTCACACAGGAAGCCTTTTCCTCTGTTGAAACTTGATTATCCGATGCCCAATTAATACTCAACCCAAACAAAACTAAACTACTCATCTTCCAACCTGCCAAACATACTCAAAACAACTCTCACTTTAACATCACAGCAAATGACAACACCACTATATACCCAACTGAACACACCAAATTGCTAGGAGTGGAAATAGACAATAAACTAAAATTTGACATTCACATATCCATAACCATATGACCATAAAAAAGTCCACAAAAAACTAGGACTGTTATACAGAAATAAGCAACTTCTCACCAAAGCAGCAAAGATTTCAATAGCAAAGTCCCACCTTATCTCCACCCTACTTTATGCCTCTCCAATATATACCAACCTAAGGCAATGCGATCTAAACAAGCTAGAGACCTGCTACAACAAAATCACCAAATTCACCACAGGGGCATCCTACTGTAGTCACCACTGTCTCTCACTTGCTGAACTGGGCTGGCTTGAACTCCCTCACCTCCTTTAGTGATATCAACTCTCACTCGCCCACAAACTAGTAAACCATCCACTAAATGTCCCATCCCTCCAGAATCTAGTCCAACCCTATCGAACCACCAGACCACTAAGATCCAGCAACAAAAATCACTTGCAGATCACTAAAGCCAATAACTCTGCTGTTGAAGCACTATTCTCTTGCACCATAGCCAAATTATGGAATTCCCTCCCACCCACAATTACCTCCGTACCATCATGCACCCACTTCAAAACTTTACTAAAAGTGCACCTATAAACATGCTGGCTATGCCCTTGCAACTCCCACTCTAATATCACCCACTCCATCCAACCACTACCTTTCTTTCCACTCCACTAGCTAACTTGATTATAGCAAGCTCAGATGCTCATAAGCCTAGTGCTTATTATACAGCAGGAACTTCTCATTGTTACATTTGTTAATGCCTGTTATGTACTTCACAGATAAAGATTCTAGTTGTCTACTGATGTACTATGTTCTTCATCTGTAAATATGTTGTAAGTAATGGCTATGTTAAATTGTTAATCCCTATGTAATCCAATGTAACTACTGTCTGTTTATTTTAACTGTGGAGCTTTTCTCCCCGGGCCTCCGCTGAAAATGGACCTACGTCCAGTCGGACACTCCCAGTCAACAAATGTAAATAAATAAATAAAATAAATATGATTTCTGTAATACTCTGCAATGCAAGAAGACCGATAAAGATATACAGTATGTGATGTTACGTCGCCATATAATATTGCATAAAGTTTGATACTGTCCATGCATAGGTTCATAGGTTAGTACTAAGCTAACTGCCCTTGCGAGCCATTTTAAGCCTAGCCAATTATCCCTTGTGAGACTCAAACCCTGCACTTTGTGTTTGTAAGGCAAACACCTTAACCATTAGGCCACCCTCCCAACGCGCTATAAGCAATGTTACATGCATATTGATGCACAGCATTAACTGTGATACATTTGCTGCTCATGTTAGCACACAATGCTTATTATCGCTTTCATAGTCCACATTAGCTGTTCATTGCTTTTATATTGATATGTTTGATTGTTACAGCAGCAACATAATAACCGGTATGGAATATTTTTCTTAAAAAAGCAGCAGTGCATTCCACAGAATTGTGGTAAATGATTATCTAGTTAATTAACCAAAATTTATTTTATGTGATACAGAATACTGGATAAGGAACCATCCTCTTAAAAGTACTTTTCTACTGAGAATTTATATAAAAATCTTAGGTTCACTCAAGGGGTTTCAACTTAACCTTGCCTCTTGAGAGAAAATACTTCTTATTTTGCATGCTTTCCTGTTTATTCTTGTGTATAGTATGTGGTTTTCTATATCCCCTTTGTATTTTTAATACTTCTTAGAGCATTTGCATTCTCAATAGGGCAGAAGGTTGCTATTAATCTAGTTGGATAGTAGCACTAAAAAGTTATATAATTGTCGGCAGTTGATATCACAGCTATGCAAGACCATTTTAAACCATGAAATATTTCTAATTTGCATACAGATCTAAATAAAATTCTTCACTACTTTTTTTCTGTTTTGCTGGCATTGTAATAAATTATAGTAAAATCAAGATATTTAAAAAAATAATTTTAATACTACTTTAATTTTCCTGTTGTCCTCTTTATATCCCCCAAGAAATAATATGACTCAATAAACTTTGCTCAATTCAGCTTTTTTTTTAGAAAACAATAAAAAATAAACTATTTACCTTAAACAACAGAAACTTCAGGTAGTAATTCTATGCTCTGAAAAAAAAGTTCAAAAACTTGTACTGCTGAAAAATTTTAAAAGCAACTTTTTAAAGTGTGCGTTTTCTTTTAAACTCTTTTTTTATTTTATAACAGATAAAATGTGACTGAGTCACATTTTATCTTTTTATCCCAGATTATGCATGAAAAAGAACTTTAGTTTGTAGCTTCTTTTGTAGGCAGCCGTTTTCAGAAATGAATTACAAAAGGCCATTGCATATCATAGAATGGTGTATCTCGGCTTAAATCAGTTGTAACACTGCAGAACAAACCATTGTTCTGTTGGCATTGCTGATCCTTGGAAGTTGCATTCTTAACAAAACAAAACATGAAGTCAGGAAAAAAAATGATAAAAAGACTGAGAAGGTCCTGACCCTATATCACTTTCCCAGGCTTTGCTATGGTGGAGGGTTAAGATTATGGACACATGCAAGGGTCCGCAGGTCAAGGTTTTCCTGCAGAGCGGGACAGCCCTGGCAGCTGCTTCTTATATTCCTATCAGACAGATGACGAAGGATTGTTGAATAAAAAGTGGGAGGAATGGGGGAAGGGGAAGAGAAAGGGAAAAGGTTTCTGGCAGAACACTTGACTCTGACCTTTACCCCTTGGCCTGAGACAGAGGCCCTGAAAAAATGGAGGATGAATTAAGTAAACAAAGCTGGACACTGCTTTCACTTTGAGATGATTGATTAGTGTGGTGAATAGAGGGCCGGATATGGCAGTGTGTGTCTATAAGATTTGACTGTCATAGTTATTCACAGCTGTTGTGTCTGCATTCTTCCTTCACCCAGACCTCGGCAGGGTCTTTGTAGCCCATTACCCTTCTGTCAGCATTCACTTGTGCAGAAACAAAAATAAACTATATTAGAAAGATTTCTTAATGCAGCAGAAATTATGGCTGGTCCCTTCCCCCTAACTCACAGCAAGAGGATAAGCTCTGGTCCTACACAGTGAGAGGGGAGTACAAAACACTTGACAGCATTTGTTAGTAATAGCTAATCAAAGTCGGTCTCAGCAGTGATATCCTGTTCTACCCTTCACAGACTTGCAGTATGGAAGCCTGGGGCTAAAAATCAATAAAATCTATTTGGCTGTTATAAATAACACAGAAACCTGCAGCATAACAGAATAATACAGTTCAAACTCACAATAAAAAGTGGGGGAAAAATCAGAGAATGTCCAGTTCAGCAACAATGAAAATAAGAAATAAGTGCTTTTCTTATAGTAAAATGTATCTTTATTGGTAGTATTTACTTTAAATGGATACAATTGTCCTGCCAGAATATTAAGTTTTAAATTCAAAGAAGTTTTAATTTTTTAGCTTGTAGAAGTGAACTGGGATCCCACTTTAGACCTGTATACTAATTTTCTCCCATGAATTCCTTGAAAAATTGCCATACTGCCTAAGAGTCTGCATGGATCTTCTGAGAAAACAAATACAAATGTGAGGCGCTTTGTTAGCCCAGAAGGTGATACTTTTTTCTGTCTTTATTGCTTATATTTTAATGCAAGTGAAGAAGATGACTGGATACAATTTACCTAAAATGACTGATAAATAAGAGGCAGCAACACTAAGGATGATTTTTTGGGGGAGGGGTAAGTCTGACTATGAGGCTCCAGCAAAGACACTCCTGATGTGCCCCATAGTGTTACTAAGGTCACTATTGACCGGCATCTTCTATAATATTATTCCTTATTGATTTCTGTGTATTTCTCAGTTCCTTAATTTTCCTCTCTTCATTCCACCTGCCTTGCACATCCAAATTCCCTTTTTTGCTCTGTCATACATTTTTTTTTTCATTTCAAATAGATGAGTATTACAGCTTGCTTTTACATACTGTTAGATTCATATTATGTGTCTGCATTTCCTGAGTAGGCAATACCGTACTTTTAAATGTTTCTGTAGTATTTCATTATTCAAAACACATTTGTAAAACACACTGCCCTAAGACATTTAACTACAGCCATACCTCTCAAATTCTTAGCACAAGAAATATGAACAAAACCTAAAATAATGGTGGAACAAAGGCCTAAAAATAAGGAAAGATATTTTAAATATTGCTCTTATAAATATCGAAAGGTATTAGAATAACAGGAATTGTGTTAACATGCAAGTTTTCTGCAGGATATGAAGTCTGAAACCTTAGTGATTTGCCAGAAAAACAGAGATTTTATGAGGAACAGGCAGTAAATATGAGACAAAAATCTGGACATTTTATGAATATCTGGAGAGTTGAAAAGCATGTCTGCAGTTCATAAACTGATTTGTCATATTATTACTTGCTTTTTCTAAATGTTTTCTAACCTAATGGAATGCGATAAGTCAATGAAGTACTTTCATAGATGATCTAATTAACAAAGAATGTAAGCATGTTAAAAAGCAATTAGTAGTAAGCATCCTATAATAATATATGACATAAAATTACGTGTACAGTAAAAGGTGTTAGACACACAAGAAAGAATAATTGTCTGAACAAAGATAGAGACATTCACACAGTCATAAACTAAGCACATGCATATTATTTATTTATTTATATTTGTTGACCGGGAGTGTATATACATTATTTATATGTGTGTATGTATGTGTGTACATGCACGTGTATGTGTGTTGTGCGTCTCAACCTCTTAACACAAGCCAAAACTAATGGGGGGCAGGGAAAAGGCCCAAAAGTAGGGACATTTTAAATATTACTCTTATAAAGTTAGAAAGTTCATAGGTTCATAGGTTAGTTATTAGAATAATAGGTCTTGTCTTATCATGCATTGTCTGAAGAATATTAAGTCTAAAACTCAAACGACAGGCATTATTTAGTGATGTAAATTCTCACTAATTTGACAGAAGAAATATACTTTTTATGAGGAGCAAATGAAAAATATGAAGCAAAAATCTGGACAATTAAGAGGTGTGTGTGTGTTTGGTTGTACCCACATGCATATATGTTAAGAGACGCACACAATAACATTTTTTGATAATCACCTATGATGCAGCAGTCCTATGTTCCTTTAAACCATTTGCAGAAATGATAGAATGGTCTCAAAAGTATTTTAAAGTCATCATTAACACCTAGAGTGATAACTCCAGATACTCCATAGTGACAAGGTTTAGAACAAATGGTGTTCTAAAAGTCATTGCTTGATGGCTCATTTCCCAGAAGACAAAAATTAATAAGTTGATAATGTCATTCTGTAGCCTGTTAGTTTGATTTCCCTTGGAATATTATGTCCATTTCTGGAAATGTCATAAAATGTATTGACTCCTTGAAAGAGTTTGGAAGTGGGCCGTGATATGATACTCCTGAAAGCAGAAAGAACAAGGCTGACATGATGGATACTTAAGTGTGGCCATAGTATGAAAGTATAGAAACAACCTTGATCTCATCTTTTCCACAGGAGACTAAGGCAAAAAAAATCCTGTCTATATTCCTCAGTGTAGCTTGCTGTTTCATTAATAGTGGATCTTGTTTGGCTAAGTTATGAGGCCTTGCAATATTACTGGCTGAAATGGTTCCAGCTAGTGGATCATATATTATCAAGATGAGGTAAGACATATGAACAAGAAACCAAGAATGGTGGCCTGCCCTGCTGAAGGTAAATAGGTGTAACTTTATTATTTATTTATTTTTTGTCCCTCAACCTTGACATAAGTCATTCCTTTTCTGGGCTAGGTGCCAGCCCATTCCCTCCTCTGTCAGGTTGACAGCCCTTGGCCCATTCGTTCCCTAAGCAGGGTGAGAGCCCAAGGGCCCATTCATTCCTCAGTTAAAGTGAGAGCCCTATGGCCCATTCACTTCCCAGTTAGGATAAGAGACATACGGCCCATTCACTCCCCAGTTAGGGTAAGAGACCTATTTATGCCTGCCTAACTCCCTCTTCATGGTAGCTAGGCCACTGCCTTGGAGCTCTCATATACATACCTCCACATATCCCCTGGCATGCCATACTGGTTATATGTGGCACAAACCACACTGACCCAACAGGTAATACCAGCAATCTTTCAACACTGCTGTTGGTGACAGTAGTGCAGCAGATGCCTTCCAAACCCCAAGATGTGTGAATTGAAATTGATTACTCATTCCTACCTTCTCTGCGTCACCTCTTCCAGAACCCAACGATGCGTTAATCCTGGGTTATCATCATGTTAGTGTGTCATCTCTCTATGCCAGAGGTCTGAAGTTGAAGTATAACTTTAGATTATGTAACCATACGATAAGTCAGAAATCCACGGATTTATTCTAATATAATATAATATAATATAATATAATATAATATAATATAATATAATATAAAATAATATAATATATGTACGTGATCCAAGTCTTTGCAATTCATTTGACATACTTTGTTGATATCATAAGACTATATGCATTACACTGCCAGCCATTAGGTACCATAGTGATATCACTAAAAGGAAGGCATTAATAAATGCAGAACTGCACTTATAGAATGTTTAGGAATTTATGGGAGTTGGTTGCCTTGCTTGCAGGTTAGAACAATCAAAGTATGTTTACTTTAAACTCTTCCACTACAGCTGTTACTGACAGTAGGAATGAATTTTATGCACAGTATGAGGAGTTTATTTCTCTGTAGATTCGCCAGCAAACCACACAGGAAGTCAGCAAGATGTTGCATGTTGTCTGCTGTAGAGCAAAAGAAACTGCTGGTCTTCTTTCACCTCTGCAGTCACGTCTTGAATTCAGTTCAAGATGTCTGCTGCTAGCTTATTAGATGGGACTCCTGCGTATGTCCTACCACCTTTTGTGTTGTGTTTTGGATATACATTCACTCAGTGATTATCTTTGCTAAGATGTCTACTGCTAGCTTATTAGATGGGACTCCTGCGTATGCCTTACCACCTCTTGTGTTGTGTTTTGGATATACATTCATGCAGTGATTATCTTTGCTAAGATGTCTACTGCTAGCTTATTAGATGGGACTCCTGCGTATGTCCTACCACCTCTTGTGTTGTGTTTTGGATATACTTTCATGCACTGATTATCTTTGCTATTCATCATGACGGTAGGACATGGGGTAGTTGAAATGATTCTTCGAGGGTGGACTAACAATGGCCATCAGTAACCAAAATTTCTAGTACTCTTAGATACTTAGCTTTGCTATAACCATGATTTACCTACATGGCACAATCTGCTTATTATTTTATTCTTCTGTGTCTTTCTTTACAATTCCCTGATGTTAGGCAAATACATACTCATTTGCAGGGAGCCAGAGAGGTGCAATACATTAGATTATGGTATAAATTACTACCTTCATAGGGAATTCTGTAGCATTAGTTAGCACTTTATAAAGCTCGTTTATGCATCCTTTCACAGCAGATGTACTGGTATATTACATTTAAAAAAATTAATCATCTTCCAGCCATACCTCTCAACTGTCCACATTTCTGCAGAATGTCCAGATTTCTGTTTCATATTTTTGGTCTGTTCCTCATAAAATTTGTAGATTTCTAGAAAAGCACTGAGGATTGAAGTCACTAAATAATGATAGATATTTGATTTTCAGACTTCTTAACCTCGAGAAAAAGCATGCTAACACAAATCCTGTACTTCTAGCAACTTTCTAAGTTTATAAGTGAAATTTTTAAAATCTGTCCGTATTTTGACCTTTGTATCCCCCATTATTTTAGGCTTTGTCCAGATTTCTTGTACTAACAGATTGAGAGGTAGCTTCCAGCATAAACTTAAACCATCCAGAAAGTGAGCCCTTTTACAATTGTTTTCACATACATCCTGAAGTGTGGCACAGGCAATGACAGGTGAACAGTGCTTTTAGCAGCTGTTTAGAATGTCAGGGTTTATTCACAGCCACATCCATGTGTAGCTGTAAACAGTTTTTGTTTGTAATAATGTTAGTGGTCAAGAAAAGTGTGTAAAAGTCACTCTCCTACTATTATGCAACATGATTTTTGTTCTTTTACTTTCACCTTGACATCTAGAGAGACAGATAAAAAGGAACATTGATCTTCTATTTAAAAAATAAAATCACATCTCTTAGGCTGGACTCAGGTGTCAATGTTTATGCTATAAACCTCATCCAAGTATGGGCTAGAACCTATGACCTTTTTGGCTCAGCGACTGTAGAGTCATTAGTGGCTATGCTAATACATAGATAGTGGCATTGGTTCTGAATTATTAGCATGATGCACGTTAATGATACTGGGTGGCTGGCGCAGTGGTGCAGCTGTTAGCGTTGTCACCTCACAGCAAGAGGTTTGCCAGTTCGAATCTCGGTTGGGGTGCCTTCTTTCGGGAGTCTACATGTCCTACCTGTGTTCACATGGGTTTCCTCTGGGTGCTCCGTTTCCTGCTACATTCCAAAGACATGCTTCTGGAGCATTTCTTCCTGGGCATCAACTGAAAATGGGCTCTGTCCCAGTCAGACTTTCCCAGTAAACAAATGATAGATAAATAAATAAATAAATTAGCTGGTGTCCAGGAATGGCAGTACAGTATAAAAGACAGACATGGACGGAGATGTTCACTGGAAGGACCTTGATGAGGGAATGTTTAATGGATGCAGCTCAGATGAAACCAGCAATGACTGGGAGAAGCAAGCATGGGAGGTACTGATTAGCAGCACAGTGGAAAAATCACATGTGTGTGCTGGGAGAAATTTGGATGAAGGGAATGCCAGTTTGGTTTAACTTGGGTGAGAAATAGTGATGTAGGATGGCTCATATGATGGGGATACTGGCTGCCTGGGAATGGTACACATAAAGGAATACTGACTGGGAACATTAGACATAAGGGGAACTTTGCCTGGGACCAGCTTAGATAAACAGGTCGCTGGCTGAGAGAAGCTTAGATGTGGGGAATTTGGTGAACCTTGGTTGGTGTGTGTTGGCTGACAGCAATATGCATGAGCAGGATGTTGCCTGGGAAAAGCACACATGAGGAAATGCTGCCATGGAAACAACAGACATGAAAAACATTGGCTGAAAACTTCTTGAATGATTGAATGCATAAGATATGCAGAAAAGGTCAACTCTCTCATGACCTAGTGTCCAGATACCCCTTTCAGATATTCTGAGTGACCATGAAGGGGCTTATATAAGAATTAGAGATGTCGCAGAGAGGGGTGCCTCTACATTAAAATAGTTTACACACTCCAATTCAATATTGCATTTGAACATCAGCACATTTTCAAATTACTGAAACATATACCTTCATGAAGACATTAACAAGATAACTATTTCTTGCTGTTTGATGTTACTTGTTCAAAAGATTTGCTGTGCTTTTTTATAACATCATGTTACAAGCCAGATGCTACAAAATAAAGAATGGATATAGTGAGTAATTATGCTACTGAAAATTGTTACACGATTAGCTCAGTTGCTGCAGTCCTTATATAAAATAGTATCTGTAGTCTTTAAGCCTAGCTGATTGATTACTCACCTTGCATATAATGTCCAGCCCTGGAATGGAAATGTATCTGATGCTCTGAAATGCCCTCTTTAAATTACATCAAATGCTGGCTTTCCACTCTCCTGTTTCTTAACCCTTTTTGCTGTTAAGGCAGTTTGCTAATTATTTTAAAGAGATAAATGATATGAAATCATGGCCTTGTTTACTCCAATAAGTTGTGCTCCTTGTTATCTATGTGACTCTGGCCTTTTTGTGCCCCGCATTAATCTGTATAGTACTGGCAGCAAGAATAACGAACATGAGGCCTGGCTTGCTCAGCAGATGAAAGATGAACTGCTGCTCTCTGCAACAACTACCAACAATTTCATAGGGACAGACCTAGTATTCAAAGTGAAGTAAGAGGTGTAATCTTTGTAAGATATGGTGTTCTACATTGCTGTGCCAACCCTGATGATCATAGATCTGGCTTACTTGCTGTGGAATTTTAAATGAGTGGGCATATCAAACTCTGCCTGGGTGAGACATATGTCCTTCTTTAATGACTTACCAAACTGTCGCTCGCTCTGTTTTTCTTGCGATCATTTCTGTCACATTGGGGATGTCCTTGCTCAGTAATGAACTGAATAGCTCTCCTGCTAGACTTAACCACATAAGTCTGCCATTTACTGTATTATAATAATTGGGCCAACAGATATACAAATACAGTTCTACTGCATAGCACTTTCAGTGACTGTTGTGTTATGTTAATGACCTGCTCCAGAAAGACATTTATGTTGGTGGTGCTTTGCAGCCGTTCAGAACAGGATAATGAACTAAAAAAAAATCATAAAACATAAATCTCACATGCAATAAACACAAAACCAAACCAAAATAATACTGAAAATAATATAAGAAAACTCATATATGTACAAATATACAGTATATTTCCTTCATCTTTGGGGGACTGCACCACCCCACCAATCTAATATTATCACACGCTGGGTGTACAGGTAGAAAGTATTACTTTTTCTGAAAACTTGTGTAATGTGAGGTTGAGAATGTACAAATTCCAGGGCTATTGGAAGTACATAGAACCTTGTCTTCCTGAAAAACATTTTAAATAAACTAGCAATGTAATGCTATATTGGGAATATTTAAATTAATATTATCTTACCTTTATATTACCATATTTAGGCATAATTGCACAAACTCTTCACACCTCATACAAAACGCACACAGATTTGGTATGTTAGTTTATCTTCAATTCGCCTGCCAAAAAGAACAGTTATACTGCATAATTATTACTAATTTAATTAATAAGACATTCAAAATTCTGGCAAAAAATGTATGTTCAGTTTCTTGCTTTTAATATGTTTCATTTGATCTTTTGTGCATCTCTATTTAATAGTTGAGATTACAGTTAGAATCTTCTGTTCTTAAGTATCACCTGCAGCAAGTTCTGTCTTTCACAGTCCTGATAGTTCTCTTGTTGTTTGATGTTCTGAGTTAAGTTCTGCCCTTTCTCATTTTGTTAGTCTGCTTACTGGCATTCAAGATATCTTTTATCTAACTGCAAGAAAGACAGGTAGGTGGAGTTATTTCAAAATAGAAGAAGGAGAATATGAAATCTTAAGACTGATGCCCAGACAGTACAGATACATGACTAATAAAAGTTGGTCATTTACTTCTACTGAAATGTTACAGAACAGTAACATAAAAATACCAAGGTAAATTACTTTAAAGATTAAGCAGGCATGTTTCCTTAATTGTAAAATGTGTTAATATAGCAGTAAGTGCATTTTCAGCCAGACATCTACACTAAACCTCTGTAAATATAATCTGACTGGTGCAATTAGTACAGCGTGAATAAGAGGTTGCTTTAAAGAACACTTTCTTTCACCTTATACAATCTGATCCCTTCCCTGAATGCTAATATTTCCTCAAACAACCTACCATATTTTTCATTTTTTTAATATTCTGTAACATTTCAGCCTGAAGAGATGTTAAGCTTCATTCTAAGTTATCTATTTCTGAATCACTGGGTAAATACTTCTTTAGCTATGGTACCTAAAACTGTCTCTTCCTCACAAAGCTGAATCTGTATTCCATATTTTTAGCATAGCCCTTTCTTCCTGTAACTTCCTCTTTAGAAATTGACTACAATTGCTCCTACACATACATTTACTAATTTGACTTTGTCTTCAACTTTAGACCAGTCTCACTTCTTCCTTTTATTAAACTAATCAATGACATTATTATTTACAAAAGTATGGAGCGTGTTTTTTTCTGGCTTCTGTGCCATAAATATTGACGGGGGGGTGGGGGTGGGGGGGCGACCACCTTCTAAAATACAAGAATATTCTTTAAGTACCTTGCGCTTTTTTGTGGATTTGAGAAATAATGTTGGCAGCTTAAAAGATAATTTGTTTATGCAACAGCTGAATTCCATTGGATTTGATAAGGCCCTTTGTTAGTGACTGTGTACTTAGCTGTGTGACCAGTTCATGCCTGTACATATCAACGGTCCTATACTCTCTGGTGCTGTAGCCTGTCTCAGCCTATTAAAGAAGACCCATAATTCTATTTTCTTATAATAAATACTTAACTTATTACCATGGCTATAAACATACTGCATTGTATTTTACATCTTCAAGAATTACAGGCCACTTTTTATCGTGGATATGTGTTGTGTGAGATGCATGTGTATCTCTACAGCTTTGCATATATATGTGTATGAGTCTACCCCAGAATGCCGAATTCCATTTTATTGAGACAAATGCATTGCAACTGCAGAAGTGCGAAACTCCATATCATCAAACCATACTTCCATGAACTGAAGGGACTGCCTATTCCTCCATAGTAACTGTATTAAAGGGAACGGTGATACCATATATGTACAGTTCACTGGGTGACTCTATGGTAGATGTGGGCGTGCCATGGGTGGTGCCTTTTTCTACAATGTAGCGTGATCTCGGAGTTGGTATATTTAATTTGCGAGGCTGTGGAGGGGTGCAGCCCCCACATGGGGGGAGCAGGCAGGTGCAGCCCCCCCCTGCTAAAATCTAGGATGGGATAGTGTAGGTTTCTGGTGTTTTGGGGGTGGGTAAGTTATAGGCAGAGTTTGTGTTCGTAAAAGTGTCGTTTGATGATATGGAGTTTTGCTCTTCTGCTGTTTCAATACATTCGTCTCGATGAAATGGGATTCGGTGTTCTGGGGATTTGATGTTATTAGGTAGACCCATGTGTATACATATGCACACACACAGATATAGGTAATACACACACACACACACACACACACACACACACACACACGTGCACACACATGCACTCACACACATACATACAAAAATGTACACTTGAAGTGCCAAAGTCTGAAGGTAGATGTTATTTCCTCCCTCTCTTTTAGCCTGCGTAGAACTATTATTCAGTATTTTAAAGAAGAATGCGTCGATTTTTTTTTTACTTCACCTCTCTTCGCATTATGCTTCATTTTTAGTTGTTATATGTATTAATTATTTGGTGTTTACTATGTTAAACATGTACAGTACCCCAGACTCTGCTTTGAAAACAGATGCAGTCCATCTATATCTAATGTGGAGTGCATTGCATAGTAGTTTTGCCATCCAGGCTAGGAACCTTTAAATCTTGCAACTAAAAAGTTTAGTGCTGTTCCCCTTGCAGTATTGTTGGCTAACACTTATTTTCAGATTATTCTTTCAAGTTTATATAATACAGATAAGTTTACAAAAGGCCTTCATTGATGCCACTGTGTGTGCAGGGGAATATTGTTATCAATTGTTAGTATGTATAATAAACTGTACCATGCACATGCCAAAGGATACAACTGTTTCCTCTGTCTCAAAACAAAGGTAAATTTGTGATTGTTTCCTGAACATCTGATCTAAGTGCAAACATTTTTTCTTTATTTAGGTGAAGTGTTTCATTGTATATTGCTGTGATAAACATTCTTTTTATCAGTTCCCTTCTTTGCTGTTTAAGAAGTAAAATAACTTGTTAAAATCAATGAAATAGTACATGAAAATTTAGGAAAGTGTTATATTTTGTATGATCTTGAGATAGGCAAACAGACTATGTGTATAAATAAGGTAACAGCATGCTTGTATGTGTATGGAGAGACATTAAGAAATTTATATCAGTTCTACAAAAGAACATTTTATCAGACCCGAAGTAAAAGAAATAGCAATCCACTGAAAGAGGAAAGAAGAGTTACGTGTTTTTGTATGGGGAAGTGCCCTGCACCTCCATATGGGAGCCATGCCTTTCATACCTTTGCACTTCTAAATCTAGGATTGTACAACCTCACAATTCACCAATCTTGCCCCAACCCCCACACACACACACGCACACACACACACACACACACACACACACACACACACACACACACACACACACACACACACACACACACACACACACAAATCAAATAACCATAAAGCCAGCTCCTATTTTGAAGAAACTAAAAAAAAATCTGTAGAATACATTGAACTCATATTAACAGTATGAAGCAAGTGACAGCTATAATTTAAGTTCAAGTTTTTTAAGTGCTTTTATATAACCACTATTATAGGACAATGTACTAAGGAAAAAAGCATAAATAGGGATACACCTCATATACCAGGCCAAAGAGGTATGCTTTGATTGAATGCTTTAAGCTGTCATGTTTTGGGATTGATCTGAGACATTCTAGCAGAAGGCTCCTGAGACAGGGTCCCTAGTAAGTCAGACCCAGAGAAGGTAGTCTGTGAGCAATTTGGTACCAGAACAGAAGCTGTGAAGGGATACATAAACTAAGGCAAAGGTTTTGTATGGAATATGAAACCAAACAGGTAACTACTGTAGTCTCTGCAACACTGGCATAATGTGATATCATACCTTTTTTCAATTAATATTTTTAAAGAAGTTATCACACAAATCTACCACCGATACTCAAATAAAGACTTCATTCTTTTACATGATTTCATTTTGGAATAGTCAGTGACTATCCATCATCTCTTTTTATGATCTTACTGAAATCATTAATGAGTACATTAGACTCAGTCCTCTATTGGATAACATCCTATTAGATCCTTTACTTAACTAACCAGTCAACAGGACAGGTGTTTCCTTGTTCACCCCGTGATCATTGCATTGCCTCATTTTTTGTGGTTATTCAAGACTTCAAAAAATAAACCAACTTACATTGGGAATAGGTCATCTTTACCATGATGGAAATGGGATTACTTGGTGAATTAGATGCAGTTTACTGGAATTTGATCCAGCATGAAAAGGACAAGGTTACAAGCCTAGATTATTTCATTGCTATACTTCTGAATATTTGAGATGAATAATTCCCATTTTGAATGAGAAGACTGAAGGGGGATAAATATCCCTGACTTTCAAGTACATAGGAATCCCAGCTTATGGACATGGACAAGGTCTGGATAGGATGGAAAAAATCTGAGGACCACACTGATTATGAAAACAAAAATGAGGCATAAAAAGGAGAAATTGCAAGACTGCCAAACAGCCAAATCTAGATATCTTAGAAATAATCAGATTCTACTGGTTGGCTGCCCATGGTAATTTTACAGGGTCGTCCAAGATCTTCGGGGACTTCACATTGTAGATTGATTTAATTGGAAAGACCTGTTAATGTGTTGTCTTCCATTGAATCCCAGTAGGTCAGTTTTTATGTACCAACATTTCTAAGATAGTGAGGCCTTGAGATGGGGCTGGTAAAAACACCCAGCCATGATTTTATAGCTGTTTTTCATCCTAAATTTTACTTCAGAACAGTTTCCATTAATTTTTTTGTAAGCTACCTAATGAAATACAAGTTAAAGGTAGTCATAACCATAGTGGCCTACATTCCTCTATCCTGTAAACAGCAGGCTCCATCATAGTGAACTCATAGTTTTATATAATTAATCGTTCCCTTAAGAAGTCTACCCCTTTAAGAATACATAATCCATTCTTAAGGTAGCTTATACTTCCTCTCTTAATGACTTTTAAAACATCTCCATTCTTGATCTTATGGCAAAGACAGTGGAGAAAGTAGTGAATCTTGAGGTTCTAGGCTACATTACCAAGCATGATTGGTTTTAGAAAAGGATTCAGTAAACTAACCATGGCTTACATCATACTTGACAATGTTTACAGTAACGCAATGAAGGAGTTTCTCACTGGTTTTATTTTTATTAAGCTGAAAAGAACCTTTGAATTGGTTGGTTGTGTTTTGCTCCTTACTAAGCTAGAAAACATTGACTTAGACAAATGCTCCTTAGATGGTTTCAAGAGCTATCTTATAGACTGAACCTTTTAGGTTGTGTTTGGATGAATGTGTTATGATTTGATGCCCAGGGATTGGTCCTATTTCCTATACCCTTTTCTTTATTAATGACATTGTGTCTCCTGGCCAGGTTGATGTAGTTCTTGGACAAGTCTACCTAACTGGTTGTAGTCAGTAAGAACCCAGTCTAGAGTACTGTCTGCAGTTTTGGAGACCCTGCATTAGCAAATAACTTAGACAGAACTGTGGAAATTTAGAACATGGAAAATGAAGTGGTTCAAGGTCCACACCAAAAGCCCTGCAGAGGCAACAGTGGAGACAGACAGATAGAGAGACAAACAGTATAAAACGTTACTAAGTGTACACTAGAAGAAACCAGAGAAACAAAGGTCTCACTCAATGAATTATTTGTCTTCGAGAGGTCTACAAAGACCAATAGTGTACCCTTTCATTTTTAGAGAATGAATTATACAAGAATAAGAAGGCACAGTTTAAAGATTAAGGTGGGAAATGTTTAAGGTAAATGGGAGTTTCACACAGTAGGTGGAGAATATTTGAAGAGGTAGTGAGTTCCAGACCAGGAGGAGAATTCCAGATTTCATAGGAGAGACATGAGTATTTTTTCCTGGATGTTTTTGTCCCCATATCTACTGTCTCCACTCAGACTTAGCCCATAAATCCACCTAGTCAGGACACACCCAATATAGCATGAGGTGATCATCTGGATGGGCCATTACCTAGGCAACCACAAAGGCTTCTTGTGCCTATGTTCAGCTGGCTTCTTGTTCTCTGGCCCTGGTAAGTCTCCTTTTCCTCTGCCCTGGGCCCTGTTATATCTTTTCAGCTGCTCCCTGCACCAGGAATTACAGCTTCACGTCAACTAGGATATGAGCTATAGGGACATTTTATAGTATGGACCTAGCTCTGCCCTTGGTGGTGACATATGTACCAGCATCACCAGAAAGATTATCCATGCCTCCCTATACTATGCATGCACGCATGCTCCTTCGCCTACCGGGACAAGGTTTACCATTGCTTGCTTGGGTATTCGCTACCCATGTCTACCTCTGAACTGGCTCTCTGCTTTCTGTGTTTTTAAGCCTTCCACTTGCAGTGGAGCAGCAGTTGAGGCAGGTGGGAACCACCACACCCTTCCTCCCAGATGGGCAAACTATAGCCACTCATTTCCCACTCCCGTGCTTTTTAGCTACTGAGCCCTTATTTTGAACTTGGGTCACCAGGGTTGCAGTCAGGGCTTTATCCCTCACTGCCACAGAGCCAGGATAAGCAAGACAAATGATTAGGAAGGCCAGCAGAAGCTGGATGTTGTTTATACAGGATTAGCATGTTCCCCAGAGTGCAGCGGAATGAGTGGACTCCGTGTTTCAGTTATCTACCATCAGACTACATATCATATATTTCAGACCCATTTAATTGCAAGGAGGAATTACAGTAAATTAGATAGATGAGTTGTAACTGGTTGACCTACAAGGATAATGAGGTGATATTATGTTGTATTTCTATAGGATGCTTTGCTCTCTGGCTGCATAGAATTGTGTAAAGTTCCTTTACAAAATGGCTTGCCAAATTCCAAGCCTCTTACTCTATTGCTCTGTTTAGGACAGTGCTGGTATTATTACTAGATGTTTTTCATAATCCATACCCTACCATACCTCTCAGCTGCCCAGAGTTTTGCAGAATATCCAGATTTTATGCCTAATATTTTTGATCAATTTCTCATAAAATCTGTGGTTTTCTGGCAAATGACTGAGGACTGAAGTCACTAAATAATGCATACATTCCAGTTTCTGACTTTATATCCTTCAAAAGCATGCACAATAACACAAATTATGTTATTCTAGCAAATTTCTAAATTTGTAAGAACAGTATTTAACACCTTTCCCTATTTCTGGGATTTGTCCCTCTATTATTTTAGATTTTGCCTAGATTTATTTCACTCAGAGATTGACTGTTATGCACCCTACCCTGAGCCTGAGTTTTACAAGGGCTTATTTACATATGCTGATATAAGGGCTGGGGGGCTAGGCCCAGAGTAAAACCAGAGTTTCCTATCAATTTGTCTAGGTTAGATATGAAAATAATGAGAAATGTGCTTTGCAGAAAGCTAGTGTTTGTTCCAGAGGCAGGGATCTCTTCAGGAGAGATATATGTCATGTCAACAAGTCATATTTATGTTGCAGTACAGATTTAGGTCACTTCATTTTCTTTTGCAGTGATTTTAAACAATGGTTGTTGAGTTACATAATTTAATCTTGGGAGTTACTAAGTAAAAAAATATTTGCATTTTATGCCTTTAAAGAGAAATCCTAATAGTAAGAATTTGCACAAAGTCCAGGGTAACAAGTACTCCTTACATAAACTGGAAATTTATTCCATAGGGTATGGAAGATTCTGGAGAATGCAAATTCTCTTGCACTTTTTGTGAAGGGTACTACCACCCCCAATTACTGCACAACCCAATCCAAGCAAGTATAGTAAATCATCAAAAGTAGTGTTTTAATCATTTACTATGCTCTTGTACCATCACATAATAAACACTAGTTGTAAATCATCCAGCACACCCTTCAAAATCACCATTACAGAATATTATTATTAGAACAAAGAAAATATATATTATTAGCATCTTTTATACTCACTGAAATGTCACCCGTCTTCAGATGCATTTAATAACACTGTTACAGTCATACTTACTGTTACTATCAGTCAGTGTCACTTCCATTATCAATATCACAGGCACAGTCACTATCAGTGTCACTTCCACTGTCAATATCACAGTCACTATCACAGTCACTGTCAGTGTCACTTCCACTATTAATATCAACGTCATAATCACTAGCACAGTCACTGTCACTTTCATTATCAATGTCAATGTCACTTCCACTATCAGTATCACAGCCACTATCACAGTCACTGTCAGTATCAGTTCCACTATCAGTATCACAGTCATAATCACTATCACAATCACTGTAATTTTCACTGTCACTGTCCGTGTCACTTCCACTATCAGTATCACAGTCACAGTCGCTATCACAGTCGCTGTCAGTGTCACTTCCACTATCAGTATCAAAATCACAATCACTATCACAGTCACTTTCATTATCAATGTCAGTGTCACTTCCATTATCCATACCACAGTCACTGTCACTTTCACTATCACTGTCAGTGTCACTTGCACTATCACTATCACAGTCACTGTCAGTATCAGTATCGCAGTCATAGTCACTATCACAGTTACTGGCACTTTTACTATCACTTTCGTAATCACTGTCACTATAGCTACCATTATCACTGGCTCTGCCATGGTCTCTGTCAGTTTCACTATAAAAGTCACTATCACTTGCACAGTCAATATAATTGCTACTATCATTATCATAGCAACTGTCACTCATTATCACAATTTTGTTGTCACTATCACTGTTAGCCAGTCATCTGAATCTGCTCCAAGTCTGATTTAAATGTACTTTTACAACTACACTCTTGTTTTCCATAAGATGCAACAAATATATACTAGGCTTTTTTTAATGTATTTTTATATGCCCCACTTTCTACGCAATGTATTACTTCCATAGTTTTAATGTTTTCAGTAATCCTTAACCATGTCATAACTGAAAGTGGATCTACTAACCTTAAATAAAATAGAAAATATAAAGGTCATTTTCAATAAACTAGCAACGAGTTTTTTTATGTATGCTCATATGAGCGTTACTGTTTACATATTTCTTTTATGAGATAATACATGCATTTTATTTTAAATATTGCCTTAATGGCTGATGCCACATAGCACACAGTCTATGTCACTAACTTGTAAATGGAGGGCAGAAGAGGTCTGCTTGTGTATAATTCCTATTTATACAATACACTTGGTATAATAAAAGCAATCAGAGCCCGTGATATATGCTTTTTCACTAATGACTAAGTGGAAAAAATGGTCTTCTTTAATTGGCATTAGGAGTGTCCACTTAATTAGTACAACTGAAATCTATTTTGTATTCAATTTAGGCTCCTTCTCTCTTTGCAGAGGTCAGAAAAATGAACAAACTTTTTGACTAAAAGTGTATGTTCAAATGTCTGCTTGCCTATAATTGAAAATGATTGTTGCTTGTTTGATTGTGTGGTGAGGGAGGCTGTGCTCCCTGTACCCATCTAATAATGTAATTAATTGATTTGGGGTCACTGCTCTTTGGAGCTAAGGAGAAATTACACCTTGATGTAAACTTATTTTTGAAGAATTGCCCATTATATACCCCTCATATAGAATAGCAAGTCAAACAGGAAAATCATTTTAGTGTCCAGAACCCAGTAAGCTATTTTAGAGGAAATGGGTGGGAAGACAGACATGCACCCCCCCCCCCACAAATAGGAATGTGTGCATATGAGCACACATTCACACACACTTACAAATACAGCAAAGCATCCATGATCATAATAGTTAAGAACAACCAGTGGATGTTGTTTTGGTACAAAGGCTGATATACAAGAAAATGTTGCAACATTACAAAGACATGCATTTAGAGCATTTCTCCCTGGGCCTCTGCTGAAAATTGGCTTTGTTCCAAGTCGGACTTTCCCAGTTAACAAATATTAAATAAATAAATAAATAAAATGTTATTTATCTGTATTACTGACTGGGTATATTCCAATAAACATATGGATATATCCCACTAAACATATGACTTTTTTTCAGAAGAGAAATGCAATGGTGTAGGGAAATCCCCCTATTCACCACTGGCAAGTGTGTTTTTAACATCTACCTGAACGAATATAAAGAAGTATATTTTTAACATCTACCCAAAAACTAAAAATAAATAAATCAATTAATAAATAAATAAAAAGACAATGGACAAATGTGACCCCTCAGATTACTGCTTCCTCTGAAGTACAGCACAACAAATGTGGAGCTGCCCCCCATGCTGTTCTATGATAAAATATAAATCCAGCATTGTGATGTGGCATACAGCCCTCAATCTTTTAACCCACAGACTACTTCAAAATTACACATTTTTTTCTGAAGTATGTGGCTTTTTGAGAAAATCTGTAAATTGTATTGTTGCTTGATAAAGATTCAAAAGCAGATTACTTTTCTTCACACTTTGTACCATCCAAAGTAAGACTCACAGTTGTTGTTCTTCCTAGAAACTTTGTTTTGTAATTTTGCCTTTACAAACACTGCTTTCTACCAGCTCCCTACTATACTGAGTTTATTGAATATTGTCTCTGAGATTTGGTAGCTAAATTTACAATCTATTGCTAATGGTGGTATAACCAGACAGGCAAAAGAACAGAAAAACAGGCAAAAATATAACAAGTTCAAAAGTATGAAGTGCTGACCAGAAGCCAAAATGTTGTTGGGAGTGCATTCATCAATGCATTTAGGCCAACAGCCTCAAAAGTCATCTGTAAGAAAATATGTTTTAAGTTTTATCCTCAAGAATGGTGATTTTAAATGCTGCACAGCATGAGATCAAGCTCCTATAGTTTCTGTTGTCACCTCTTAAACTTCTAAAAACTGATTCTGCCTCAGAATCTCACCATTTAATACAGATACAAAGCATACCTCTCAACTGTCCAGATTTTCACAGAATGTCCATATTTTTGCCTCATATTTTTGGTCTGTTTCTCCAAAAATTGTGGTTTTCAGGCAAAAACATTAGCAAATCATTGAGGACTAAAGTCAGAAGATAATGACAAATTTGAGTTTTAGACTTTATATATTTTATAAAATTCATACTAATGCAAAACCTGTTATCCTGGCAACTTTCTAAGTTTGTAAGAGTAATATTTAAAAATGTCCCTATCTGTGGACCTTTGTCTCTCCATTATGTATGGCTTTGTCCAGATTTCTTGCTGTAAGAGGCTGAGAGGTGTAATATAAAGACAAGCTGGACTTTAAAATTATGACTTATCAGATTACTCAGTCCAAGACTTAGACCCATAGTTTATTCTCTCTGTTCCTTACCATTTGAAAATTAGAGGTAGCAATTCACAGCATGACAAAAAATGGTGCAGGGGATCTCACGGTCTAGGAGAAGCAGGGTATATGTGGTGAATACCTAGAGGTCATTTACAAGTTCAAGTGACACAAGGACCCCACTGGTGTCAAGCTTTTCTTTTGCCTGTTGATTAATTGCAAGGCATTAAAGATGTCAAGGGATATTTGAAGCTCTGTTTGGAGTAGAGTAGCTATTCAGGCTGCACTGATGAATTACTTTCTTTCTGCAAAGACGAAAATAAATTCTTAATGAATCAAGCTTTTACCAAGTGTTTGTGGTCATCTGTTCACAGAGGCCGCAGTCTAGGCCTAGTAGTGCTCAGTGTCATTGGTGTATCCTGAGGTACTTGAGGCACATGAAGGAGGAAAAGGCTCATCTACTCAGGACAAAGAAGCACATGGAAATCTTAAATTTTGTTCTGGAATAGAAATATACGAGTCTGTGTTTCAGTCTCATGCCCCTGGAAGAATTAATGAGTAGTGAAGGCAGACATAGAAAACAAAATGGAATTATTTTAAGGCAAAACTTCTATTTTTGTAGGGAACTAATCAAATTTCACTAGGAAAAATGAGACAACACTGCCATTTTTTGAGAAACATCTCACTCAGGACCGCAGTTTCTCATTCAAATTTGAGTTTAGCTTGAGTATACATTTGGCTGCATACTTAACCAAGAAATGAGAACGGCTACTTTACTGGGCCAGTATGACTTAGTAGTGAAGAATGCCATGGTGTGAGGGAAAGACCTGACTTGTCCTACTGGGAGATGAGACCAGGCTAATGCGGGCATTGAATCTCAGCTATTTCTGGGTACTTTATGCAGCTGCTATCATGACATCAAGAAGCCATGTTTTGGCACAGTGAGATGTCAGGTATGCTCAAGACTGATGCAGTGATGCATACCTAAGGGGAGGCATGAGAAATACATGTGACAATCCTTATCATACCTTTAGCCTTACCAATATATTTTATACCCTTGCAAATTAACAGTTGTCTATGTTATACTGTCTGAATGAGAAAAAGAAATGGAAAAAACTCCCATCAGTATAATCAGCTTGTACTGGTTCATTTTTAGGATCAAAGCAAAAGACTCATAGGACTGCAAAGTTAGTATGCTCATAATGTATAATGTCCTAGCAGACATAGCCATGACTTCCATGCTCATACTGTATAATGTCCTAGCAGACATAACCATGACTTCCATGCTCATAATGTATAATGTCCTAGCAGACATAGCCATGACTTCCATGCTCATAATGTATAATGTCCTAGCAGACATAGCCATGACTTCCATGCTCATAATGTATAATGTCCTAGCAGACATAGCCATGACTTCCAACTCCTTACTAAATAAACAATTCTGAATTAAAACAAAACTGAGATTTTATTTATTTATTTGTTAGTCCAGTAAATAGACTTGTTTGTCTTAACCCCCTTTCAGCCATGATCTATATCACAATTGAAGGACAAAATGCAAGATACAGGAGCAGTTTTAGAGCTGCCACTAAGCCAACATGTGAAATGGGTGTAAACTAGTGTACCAGGAAAAGAAAAAAAACAGACAGCCTTCATCTTCAGTATTTACAGCCCTACTCTTCCTTCCCATCTGCATGAAGTTTTACTGAAAGTTGTGAGGTGTAGTTGTTTCTGTTTCATCAAGAGGTTTTGTACATCTATGGAGTTACTCAGAAAGTCTCAGTACTACCTGGACTCCATCTTGGAAATCTCACCGTGCAGAGGCTTGGCTGTATAGACATTATGTACATTGCCTGTAAATGTGTCATTTTATTTTGTATCTCTAGAACTAGTGTATACTGTTTACTGCTGCTGTACATTATCACAATGTAACTTCTCCATGTACCTCTGCATTATGCTATATTTCTCTGTACTTGGTGAATATTGTCCAAAACTGGATGCTGTATGATTTTTTTCCCCTTATAAAATACTGTCATGCATTTGGGCTGTAAACTTTCAGACTATATTGCAGCTGTAAAGATATATTCTTATCGGACAAAAACATTCAGTCTTTTTCAGGGTCACACCTAAAATGAGGACAGCAGTGCCCTACTGGGCAAATCAAACAAAAAATATGGTGAGCTGCAGCACTTACGTAATTTCTTTCTCTTTATCTGGCTGGAACATTCCATAATTTGTAATATTTCAGATAATCTTAGGTTAGACTGCTAGAAGCTTTTAGCTCACTTAGGTTTTATATCCCTGACAAAGATCTGTTCTACAGCATCTTAAAAGGGGCCAAGAGAGTTCGAGGTGTGCAGCTGTAGAGATCGAGAATGTCAGAGGCTGGAATAAAATTTATCCAGTCCACACACCCCTTTCACATAAAACAAAATATAAAAGAACGATAGATGGATGGATAGGTCCCTCCCTCCCCCACTCGCTTTTGAGCCATGGTCCCATCGAATTGCAGATCAGCAATGGTAGGGCCATGTTCACAGGGCCTGTCTTTGATGGATTGACCCATCACCATAATGAGATGCAGAGGAAAGTCAGAAGAATTTTCGCCACACACTCTGCCTTTTTTTGCATCACTGTCACCCACCCTTGAATAACAACATCTGGGCCCTCTCCCCCCTTTTCTCACACTCAGTGGCCTTTTGTTTAAGGCTGGAAACAACTGAACTGACCAGCTGGTCTCTGGGAAGCCAGGAGAGTGGGGGAAGGGACAGGGTGGTGGGAGTGTCCTTTGACTTTGAACACAGGGGCACACAATGTGTTGGGATCACCGAAATAAAGCTCAGAAAGTGATTTACATTCACATTGATCTTTTATTGAAATTATTTATTCACACAATAAATAAAACCTTATTTTCACAACCAGAACTACCAATAAATATCAAAAATACTGTGCCGGTATTTAACTATCACTCAATATTTTCCTATAGCTGGTATTAACATTTAGCCAAATAGTATCTCTTAACTTGTCTTGCTTCATTGTTTTTCTAATCAATACTTTAAATTTTACATACAAGTCCACTAATGCAAAATCAGCAACCCCTTTCTTTAGCGTATTTATGATACTGCGTTACACTTAATAATCATAATTTCAAAAATAAATAAAGGCTTATAGCATTTTATATTTCATCTCTTAGAGATAATTATTGTTTTTGCTTGTTAAGCTTCTGCTAACTATATGTGAATGGGGTACAGGAATTAAGTCAAAATATATTTTTTTAGGCTTTGCAAAGGCTGTCACAATTATATATAAAAATGAATGTACATTTATTGATGGGTAAGAAAGTATAGTTAAAAAAATAGAAAAACGTATTAGGTATAACATATGCAATATGTATGGAAAGCAAGTTGTAACACTTTCACAGATAAAAAAAACTCCCTATTTCTTCTCTGAGTAGTGACATAAGTATTTTTTTGTGTTTTGTCAGTTTTATTCCTTCAGTGGAAGTTCATTATTTAATTCATGTTGATATAAACAGTTTACTTGTATTATCTAATTTATTATTTTATACATGTCTACAGACAAGTATAAACTTTTTCCAAATTACCAAATGATACTAAAACACATATCACATGAATAAAAAACTTCAAGGGCCCTCAAAACAGTTACATCAATTATTGCCATGCATGAATGTCAGGGAGCATTTAACATGCTAGATTTTAAATAAAACTAATGCGTATTAAAGGGGATTGGTGTGATACACATGAAATCACTTTAGCTGAATTATTTGTGCAGATAGGAATCTTGAACCCAGTATAATTGAAAAGGTACAAACTTAAAATCACTAAATAAGATTTCATTATGGCATTATGATAATGAGTATAATTAATGAAATTCTGCATTACTAGCATTGCATTGTGTTGTATTCATGCACTTACATTTTTAGATTCTCCCATTAAGATGAAACGAACCACAGTAAAAGCAATTATGACACCTTTTTCAACATAGTATTAGCCATACTAAGGCAGCTGGAGATTAAAGTTCTGGAAGCGAGAGAAGTTGCAGAAATCAATAGAAACAGAAATTGAGCCCAGTTCTCCCAAACGTTACTTCTCCCTGACATTCAAATTCCCTGAACTAGGGGCACACATTTTTTGTCGTATCTTCCTGGATACTTATTATTTTACTTATTTTTTTTCTCACGTACTTCATACCTTGAAGCTAGGAGTAACCAAAACCAAAGGTATAACATGCCCAATGAAACGTAATTCTCTAATGTTATTTCACAAAATGGCATTAGCATGGAAACAAATAGTTGAAGTGTGATTTATTTATTTTTTTATTTATTTTATACTGAAAATATATTTTGCAGTATTATTTTTGCACTATTTATATTTTCTGTACCTGCAGTTATTTATACTGGTTATGACAGTGCCATTTCTACCATGGTCAGTTCCTAGTGACAGTGGCAAAGCTATTTTGTAATTCTTAACATACAACTTCTTTATATTTGGATTGCTAACCACATGCTGAAAGAGTTACATATTAGCCACTATTAAAGTAAGTAGCACAAGTGAACTTACATCTTACATCTGTAATACTATTTAGCATAGTTTGCTGATTTGTAGGTAACAAAAATATAATGCTGAGGAAATTACTGCATTCCAGGCTATAATAATAATAACATGTCTGGCCATTTATTATGGATAGTTGATTAACTGAAGGGCAGAGTTTACAAATTCATACTGATTCCCTGTCTTGCACCCAGTGCTTGCCAAGATAGGTTCCAGGCACCTAAGCACCTGAATAGGAGAATGCAGGTATAAGAGAATGAATGAATAAATGGCTAAGTGAATGAATGAATGAATGAATGAATGAATGAATGAATGAATGAATGAATGAATGAATGATACTGTAAGCAGCACTACAGCAACACTAACAAATAAACATAAAGTGCTACAGCTGATTGAAGCGTAAATGCCAGCTCTGTGATGCAGAAGGATAAAGCCCTGGCTCTGACCCAGGTAACTTAGATTTGATTAGCAGCCCAGGAGAAGTTGGTTAAGGGAAGGAGGGAGTGGAGTGAAGAGGCAATGCCTACCTATCTTTCTACAAAGAGAGGGTAGGGTTCACATATGTAGAGTAGGGTAGGGTAGGGTTCACATGGGTAGGGTAGGGTGCACATGTATAGGGTAGGGTAGGATAGGGATCACGTGTATATGGTAGGGTGGGTTCACCTGTGTAGGATAGGGTAGAGTGCACATGTGTAGGGTATGGTAGGGTAGATGCTCCATGTTAGACTCTGCAGTGGCGTGGATTAAAGATAGGCATAAAAATATCAGGATGGGGTGGAGGAGACACTGCTAACTACAACACTTAGCTCTCTAGAACAAGCAGGACATCTGGAATTCTGCTGTTGCAAAACTCTACAGAGATGTAAAAGCTAAAGGCCTCCAAAGACATCAAAACTAATTCCAGATTTTTTTTTTGAAGCACTGTCATTTTTGTTATAGACTACATCTGGCATTGTAATGTTGTAAAACATTTAAGCATCATGTGACTTTAAAACACATCATGGCTTCCTTGTTTACCTATCAGACTGAGAAAAGAACAAGAATGCTACTCTGCTTACTCCTTTCATAGTTTGCATCATGCTGCCAAGGCCCTTCACAGTAAGACTATTTCAGAATGACCCTCTGCCTGTTAAGTTGTATAGAATATCTGTGAACAATATTTGTAAACTGCCCCCATTGCTCAGTAATGTCAGTAAATATCATCAGAACTCATATAAATAGCTTCATAGGTAGGTACTAGGCTATCGGCCCTAGGGTCTATGTAAGCCTAGCCAACAAGGTTCCCTGGCTTTCGCCACCCATGGATGCTAGTGCCCCTGTCTAGCAGGGCCACCAAAGTGATTCCCAGGGTGAATTTCCTATTACCCATCCACTCATCAAGATTTTTCTTGAAGAGTGCTAGTGAAGAGCTCTGCTTGACATAGATGGGTAGCTTGTTCTAGAGTATGGGAAGTCTCTGGGACAGGAATCTATCCCTCCAGCATGTTCTGTTAATTGTGGTGATGAGGTTTAGGTCTCTAGAGTGTGTGGCTGTGAGGGACTGGGATTTCTTTAGGTGTAGCATGTCCAACACCTCTGGGTTTGACATAGCTTTGTATGTTAGGCAGAGATCACCTCGGAGTAGGCAATATGCTATGGAGTAAAGCCAGAGTTTTTTTAAGGGGTCAGGGTAGGGTAACTGTTTGAGTCCCATAATCCTCTTTGCGAGGTATTTTTGTGAACTTTCCAGCTGTTGCAGATGCCTTGTAAGGTACATTCCAAATGGGGTGTTGTACTCTATAATGGGTCTGATGAGAGCCGAGTAGAAGGGGACAATGACTTATTTTTTCCTGGATGAGAACCCTTTCATGATGAGGTGTGCCACGTAGAAGAATTTCCTAACTACTGTGGTGATGTGATTATCAAAGGAGAGGCTACTGTTTACTAGAGTCCTGAGGTCTCTTATCATGCCTTTGGCATTAAGTGAGCTGCTGCCTATGTGGTAGTTCATGGATACAGGGTTTTTACCAAAGGGGAAGACAATGCACTTTTTGGTATTGAGCTTGAGGCCATGGCTCTGACACCAGACATCAGTCTCAGTGAGGCCCTTTTGCAGAATGTCCATATCATTTGGGGACTCAGCTATGGCACCCAATTTTCAGTCATCTGCGAACTTTGTCAGCCAGAGTCCCCCTGTGTTGGCCTGTACTTCAGAGAAGTAGATCCCAAACAGGAAGGGACCCAAGACTGAACCCTGTGGTACTCCACTTGTCACAGGTTTGGAGTCAAACTTGAAGTCCGCAAGTTTTATAGTGTGGGTTCTGTCTGTGAGCCAGTTGGTGACCCATCTTGTGACATATGGATTTATACCCAGCTTGGTGAGTTTATCTATGATACCAGAATGGGGGATGGTGTTGAAAGCCTTGGTGAGGTTGAGATAGGCTGTGTGGACTGCCTTACCCTTGTCCACGGCTTTGGTGACATGCAGACAGAGACCAAAATTAGAACTTGCAGATGAACTGATTTAAACTAAGCTAAATGTAATATGATGTGACGTAACATCTTAAGACTCCATACTGTGTCCTAAGCTCTTCTATATCCTGATGCATTACAGCCATCGTGGAGTTTGGCAATGCTACCTAAAACACATTTAAAAGCCTACATTGGAAATGGTAGCTGTCTTTTATCTCCCTAGTTACAGATAGCATTTCCAGATCCTTGGCAAGACTGCAGTGGCTCAAATGAGAAAAGGAGACAAGAATATAGAGGCCTGGATTATGGGGGCAAGTAAGGACTACCTGGCTCACCTAGTCTGCCTTCTCTATACCTGCTAGGTAGGGTAAAACTGGAGATTTTACTAAACCAAATGCTTTCAATTGTAATCCTATCTATTATCACATATTACTTGAATTCTGTTGTGTTTGAATGTACTGTTTTTTAAAGTGTTTGTCCAGTCATGAAATACATTTTTCTGAAGCAATTCTTTCTTATGCTCCCCTCAAGCCATTCACCACGTGTCTTCAGATTGTCTCATCTTCTTCTTATGCATCTCCTTTTTCTGTGACATGAATCACAGTTCTTCAAGGTCGTGTACAACATACATACAATTCTTTAATTGCACAGGGGTGCTCATAATGCACCACTGTGTACTATATGCATCTATGCTCAAGATGGGGAATGTGTTGCATAGCGTGATAGTGCTACATAGTGACAGGCAGCTTAGTAAGGTATACTCTGTGTTACTTAATAATCTATAGCATGCCTACCTAAAGTACCTTTTACTGCTGTGCTCTTATCTGGCAGCAGTCATAGGAGGGTGTTTCACTCCTTAGATATGATGACAGACTGGGGAAGTAATTTCTATAATATGGTAATGAGGTGATTTCATGATGTAGATTCTGCCATTGGTGAGAGATTACCACATCACTGTGTGAAGATGGGACATGTTTGGTTGTGCTAGCATGTTTGCCTTTAGTTTTAGTTAACGTCATGAGGAAAGATACCATGAGAACTAAACAGAGTAGACGTGTGGTCTTACTTAATGTTCTGGGACACCCCAGTTCATGCTGTCCTTCAAAGAAATTTGTAGTATAGACATCAATACAGGAGATTTAAATATCAATGCCAGTTTAAGTTGCACCAATCCAATTGCCTAATTAATTAAACAATTAAGTTCAAAGAAAAAATAATACCATAAGAAAGACAAAGAAAAAATATTATGATAAGAAAGATTACATATATATTAAGTGCCCATCTGCTGTTATTTAGCAATATTATAATAAATTATGACATTATAGTCAAATGGCTCACTATACTACATAGATAGATAGATAGATAGATAGATAGATAGATAGATAGATAGATATATAGATAGATAGATAGATATGTATGTGTGTAATTCCATGTTATGAATGCTTGATGGCAAGGTATATCACTGGCCAATTACTTACAGACACTGTTCAACAGTAGTTTTGACTTTACTAGGATTCCTTTATATGAACTATTCTTTAACATTTAGATCCTTGTATAGAGGGCAATGCTCTGCAAATCATAGCTGCTCCTGGTTTTACAAATGAAAACCAAAGCAATGTTGTGCTACTGGGCTTGTGTGATAATTTTGTTGGATACAGAAAAACTTTACATACTTTAGTACTGCAGGAGTTTGTATTTTTTTAATCTGCTCAACCAACCCCAGTGCCACCCCTACCTTCTCCCAGTTGGTCCTTTCTTTCCTCTTAAGGGACTTAAAAGATGCAGATCCCCCTTAGGCAAATGCATCAAGCCACACCATCCCAGATTGCACCTTCAAGGATGAATTTAGACCAACCCCCTCCATGGAGTGAGAAATGCGTATTTGGTCCATTCATTCCCCTGACTGAGCTTGCCAGCCCAAGTTGGGTGGTAGAGAGGGTGACAGTCAGGTAGATCTACACCCCCTCTCCTCTGGAGTTCCTACCCCCATTGGTAGCTCTCTTGAGCTACATGAGTGCTGCCTGTCTCAGGAAAGCATGCATGCCTTCACACACACGCACACACGCACACACGCACACACACACACACACACACACACACACACACACACACACACACACTATTCCTCAGGATTTCTGAGTATGGAACATCACTTGGCAGCATGTGCTCATAGGCACATACTCCATGCATGCAGTACCCAGTGATCCCACTAGATGTCACCCAAGGGTCAAGCTATGTCTGACTCCCTCCTATCAGGAAGTGACAGCATCGTCTCACTCCATCCTCCCCAGCTGTCCTCCAGTAGTTATACTATTAATCAGACAGGTGTTTTTGGGTCACAGTCATGGCTTCATTGCTTAACACCATGAGGGTGGAACTAGTTTGTTTATAATTATTATTGATTATTGTATAATTCAGTGATGTAACAAAAGAAAAAGAATGCCTAGTTTTTTATGATATAAGTTACAAATTGTGCTGTAACAATTAACATCTTATCATGATATAGCATCTAATATGCTGTCATGTCTTGTCTGAAAAAATTAAAACGCATTCAATAATGTTCATTAGGTATTATTTCAAATAAGACACTGCTCTTACTGTGTTGTTCCTTCTTAATTTTAGCATCTCCCTGACAAGGTAGGGTGCTATGAGCGAATCTATCCAAATATCTCACAGCAACTGTTATTAGTATTAGTTGTTTGGGCTTCCTATGCCATCAGTACTCGGTGAATAAGCAAAGCAGAGAAGCTCACTTGCATATACTTTTTTCTATGACAAGAGTAGGGGAGAGCAGTATCACAAAAAAGATGCCAGAGGAGGACATATTCTCCATAGTTTACTGTGCCATGTTAGAGGTTATGCAACTTTCTGGAGAATCCACTGTTCATTTTTGAGATGTCTCTTTTTAAAGATGGTGACATATAAATTATCAGTACAAATACAAAAAGATCAGGTCACCACACAGCTAAATGTCGCATAAGGGGAATATATGATAGGCATATTAACCAGCATATCCTATAACTCCCCCATTAACCAGCATATCCTATAACTGAAAAGTTCATCTCTACTTGATTCCCAAGTAGACTATTCTCTATCTGTAAAGCCTAGCACTTACTCCTACAGTACTTGCACCTTGATAAAGCACTCTTATTATAGATAGTACCCCACCAGCCCAAAACCCACTTCCCCCGGAGTCCTTTGAAAGTTCTTTATCTACTACTTCTAGTATGTCGAGGGATCAGTTGCTAGTGTCCTCTCCAGCTCAACTGGTGAACCTGGGAATATTGAGGCAATGTTACAATTGCCTCATGTACACAGACAATCCTCTCCTTCTCCCACAAAACACAAATACATGCGAGAGATGCAACTATACGGCCAAACTGGAGGCTGAGCTCTCTCAACATAGGACTGGCAAGACCAGACAGGAGGAGAAGGCAACCACACACAATACATACCCAGTCACACATGGTACCATCACAACTTCAAATCATACACATACTCACACAAAGACATACTCGGAGGCTCTGGTCAAAATTTACCAAAACAGCAGAGGCCACCAAAGCAGACACCCAAACAAATACCACCTCACGACCCAACACATGCAACACATAGACCACACAGTCAGAGTGTCAAACAGTCACAGCCCTTAAGGCCAAACAAAATGCCAGACACACTTGTCATTGGTGATTCCATAGTCAGACACACTGACGCCCCGCTCACCAGACTGAGTAAGGAGAAGGTCACAGTAAGCTGCCTGTCGGGCGCTAGAATCCGCCACATAACGCAAGCACTCAGGTCTCTCAACAGCAGGTACAAGTACGACTCAGTCATTGTCCACGCTGGTGTCAACGACCTGAGACGCACCTCCTTGGACTACATGAAAAGGGACGCCGAGGAGCTCTCTGATTATGTAGCCCAGGCAGGTATGACCCTGACCTTGAGCAGTATCCTACCTTCACCTAGAATGATGCCACAATACAGTGATAAGATGATCAGCTTTAATAATTGGCTTAAATTCTGGTGTCATTCAAAGGGGATCCAATGTCTGTCTGCCTGGGATGACATGCTGGACAAGCCACGCTGCGCAAGGGACGGCTTGCACCTGTCACCCTGGGCTTCCGGATATTGGCAAAGGCTCTTGCCACCCCATAGTGCCTTTTAGGCAAGGCTCAAATTCTAAACCTACCACCCTAGAACACCAAAAAGGAAAACTAAGGGTAATGCTGCTCAATGCCAGAAGTCTCAATCTCAAGATGCACGCACTCGAGGCCCTTCTCAATATGGAGAACATCGATGTCTGTGCTGTGACAGAAACCTGGTTCAAGGCTCCTGAGAGCACCCCAGCACTAACAGGTTTCACCTCATATCATGTTCCGGCCCCAAAATCCGGACAACACCAAGAAAGGAGGGGGGGTGTCCATATTCATAAAGGACACCCACATCTCAAGGTTGGTGGCAACGCACGATGCATCTGAGACCATCCAGGTGCAATTAACCATAGGCAAGACTGCTCTGCAATTTGTAGCATGTTACAGGCCACCCTCTCAAACTCAGGAAACTCACATGGCCTTCCTGAAAACATTGGAGGGGATAAATGTATCTCCAAACACCATCATACTAGGTGACTTCAACTACCCTAATATAGACTGGGAACACTACTCAAGCCCGAACACTCTAACCCAAAGATTCCTGGAGTTCATAAACTCAAATGCCATGGAACAACTAGTCACCATCCCCACAAGAGGTGAAAACATACTTGATCTCATCATCACGAACATGGGATCAAAATGTTCAACACCGAAGTATACCCCTCACTGGTGAGATCAGATCATAAACTAATCTCGCTGGAGGTCCTCATCCCGCCCACCTGAAACAAAAAGACCACAGTGAAAACTTCTCAAAAGCCGATTTCACACTTCTAAAAACTAGTGTGGTCTCCTTTAAGGCCCCTGAGCCAGTGGTAAACATTACTCAAACCGCTGAATCACTTACAAATGCCTTCTACCAGCACCTACAGGACTGCATGGATCAGGCAATCCCAAACAAAACTAAGACTCTCTGTACCAAAGGCAAGCGTCCAGTCTGGTGGACCCCAGCCATAAACAAGCTCTACAACAAAAGGAGGAAGCTACTACAAGATAGAGCAAAATCCTTGAAAGGTAAGACACCTTTGATCATTATAAGTAAAAACTACGAGCTCTCATAAAATCATCCAAGGCAAATTTTGAGAGAAAAATCGCCAAGGACTCTAAAGACAATCATAAGGCCTTCTTTAGCTATGTTAGAAACCTAGGAGGAAACTCCCAGATATGCTCAGAATTAGTTCAAAATGATGTGAAAATTACTGAACCTACACACATTGCTAACATACTGGCTGACAGGTTCAGTGCAAACTTCTCCCCTCCCCAAAAGGAGAGATATCTATTCCAGAGGATTGTAGCCCCCAAACATCTCCAACGCCCAGGTGAGAACTGCCCTCACTAAGGCAAAAACACAGCATCCATGGGACCGGATGGTGTCCCGGCTGTGTGCTTCATGAACTCAACGAGGAATTAAACCCACAGTTAGGACAGCTGTTTAATCTTAGCCTCACCTCAGGATACACCCAAGGAGTGGCGCGGCGACTGTGGTCCCACTTCATAAGGCGGTGCCTCCACAGACCCTGGAAATTACCGCCCATTAGCTTGACAAGCCTTATCTGCAAAGCCATGGAGAGGATCATAATGGAACTCATAAATAAAGACATAGGGAACTTGCAGACTTTGGATCCAACCCAGTTTGGCTTTGTCAAAGGCAGATCCTGCCTCTTAAACTTGGTTGACTTTTCGAGACAGTCACCAAGGCCATTGATGAGGGAAAGGCAGTCCATACAGCCTACCTCGACCTGGCAAAGGCCTTCGACACAATACCCCACTCAGGTATCATCGAAAAACTCATCAGCTTGAATGTAAACCCATACATCACAAGATGGGTTGCAAACTGGCTAAGCGACAGAACCCACAGGGTCAGAGTTGCTGGAGCCATGTCAGACTCAAAGCCTGTCACAAGTGGTGTCCCACAGGGCTCAGTCCTGGGTCCACTCTTGTTCGGCATCTACTTTTCTGAAGTACAAGCAAACACAGGAGGGTTATGGCTGACAAAGTTTGCAGATGACTGCAAACTGGGCCATAGTCGAAAACACATCTGACACAGATATCCTCCAGAAGGGCCTCACAGAAACGGATAACTGGTGCCAGAGCCATGGCCAGAAGTTAAACGCCAAAAAATGCATAGTCATACCCTTCGGGAAAAACAAGGTTACCCTTAGCTACCATATAGGTGACAATCCACTGAGCACAGAAAAAGTCATCAGGGATCTGGGGACCCAAGTTGACAGTAGTCTTCGCTTGACACTCATGTTGCTAAAGTAGTTAGGAAAACCTTCTATATCGCCCACCTGATCATGAAGGATTCACATCTAGATCAAGGAGGTCATCGTCCCCTGTACTCATCACTCATTAGACCTATGATTGAGTACAATGCCCGTCGAATGTATCTGACCAGACACCTAATGCAGCTTGAAAGGCCCCAAAAGTTCCTCACCAAAAGGATAAAGGGTCTCAAAAATATGTCTTATGCTGCCCGACTGAAAGAACTCCAGCTTTATTCAGTCTCATACCGCTTGCTCAGAGGTGACCTGTGCCTGACATATAAGGCCATGTCAAACCCAGATTTGATGAATATGCTTCACCTCAAAAAATCTAGATCCCTCAGAACCACAAGGGCGGGAGACTTAAACCTTGACACGGTTATAAATAGAACGTGCTGGAGGGACAGATTCATCACCCAGAGACTCCCTATGCTGTGGAACAAAATCCCGGTACATGTGAGGCAGAGCACCTCGCTGGCCTTGTTCAAGAGGAATCTTGACCAATGGATGGGAGATCGCAGATATACCCCAGGGACTACTTCAGTGTCACTGCTTGACAGAGGCACAGAAAAATGATAGGCATAGTTTTTATTCAAACTAAAGGGGTGGCGAAAGCCACATAACTATGGGCTAGGCTTATAAATGCCCTTGGGCAGATAGCCTAGTATGAACCTATGAACCTATGAACCTATGAACCTATAACAGGTTAGGCTTATAAGACCAACTGCAGATTTGCAACAGTAAATGAAAAATTATATAGGTCATTTGTACTATACAATTTCAAACTACAGTGGCAACATCAATATCATCAGATGATCTCCTGTATCACATCATGTTATATATTTAACTACTTGTTTTAATACAGTGCATTTCAGCCTAGCTTGATAACTGTTTTGTAATTGAAATAAATTTAGGGTCCTATAATATTGGTCAAAATGGCACAAATTAAAATTTTGTTTGAATTAAAAAAATGAATCTGAAGAGTAATTTGAACCCTTCTTTTATGTTTCGGTAAAGCCCCCCAATTACTCTATGGAGTGGGCTTAATTCTTGCACCACCTTACTTAACTCAGTTTAATTAACTTAGAGTTCATTGCACCTTGGGAGAATTGAAATTTCCTCACATTTGCTGAAACTGTAACAGTGCATTTTGTACTGCGTGATGTACTAAGACATAAGCCACTACGAACACTAGTTGCCTATCATATATTCCCCTTATAGTATCTTTAAATTGGAAGCAAAATATAGAGATTTCCCCAAAAATTAAACTAAAAATTATAAGTAAATAAGGAAATTAATGTATACCCCCGACTTACAATTTAAACAGTAAAATTAAGCAGTCAAAGCCTACGCTGAGAAACCTAAGCATACCTACCTTTGATTGCAGGTTCCTTGTGTTTAATTAAGCCCTGCTCGGCTCGCCCTCGCTAAGCTCAGGCTCGCTCCGCATCCCTTCCTGCCCCCAATTCCCCTGTTCCCTATCCCCAACTACAGTACCAACCCCTAAACCTACACAGTAGGAACACTAGTTGCCTATCATATATTCCCCCTTATATTATCTTTAAATTGGAAACAAAATATAGAGATTTCCCCAAAAACTAAACTAAAAATTGTAAGAAAATAAGGAAATTAATGTATACCCCCGACTTACAATTTAAACAGTAAAATTAAGCAGTCAAAGCCTACTCTGAGAAACCTAAGCATACTTACCTTTGATTGCAGGTTCCTTGTGTTTGGTTCAGCCCTGCTCCGCTCGCCCTCGCTGGGCTCAGCCTCGCTCCACACCCCTCCATGCCCCCAGTTCCCCTGTTCCCTACCCCCAACTACCATATCAACCTCTAAAACTACACAGTAGGAACACTAGTTGCCTATCATATATTCCCCCTTATATTATCATCTTTAAATTGGAAGCAAAATAGAGAGATTTCCCCAAAAATTAAACTAAAAATTGTAAGTAAATAAGGAAATTAATGTATACCCCTGACGTACAATTTAAACAGTAAAATTAAGCATTCAAAGCCTACAGTGAGAAACCTAAGAATACTTACCTTTGATTGCAGGTTCCTTGTGTTTGGTTCAGCCATGCTGCGCTCGCCCTTGCTGGGCTTGGGCTCGCTCCGCACCCCTCCCCACCCCCAATTCCCCTGTTACCTATCCCCAACTACAGAACCAACCCCAAAAACAACACAGTAGGAACACTAGTTGCCTATCATATAGTCCCTTTTATATTATTTTTAAATTGGAAGCAAAATATAGAGATTTCCCCAAAAATTAAACTAAAAATTGCAAGTAAATAAGAAAATTAATGTATACTCCCGGCTTACAATTTAAACAGTAAAATTAAGCAGTCAAAGCCTACTCTGAGAAACCTAAACATACTTACCTTTGATTGAAGGTTCCTTGTGTTTGGTTAAGCCTTGCTCCTCTCACCCTCGCTGTGCTCGGGCTCGCTCTGCACCCCTCCTTGCCACTAATTCCCCTGATCCCTAGCCCCACCTACAGAACCAACCCCTAAAACTACACAGTAGGAATACTAGTTGCCCATCATATATTCCCTTGTATATTATCATCATTAAATTGGAAGCAAAATATAGAGATTTCCCCAAAAATTAAACTAAAAATTGTAAGTAAATAAGGAATGTAATGTATATCCCCAGCTTACAATTTAAACAGTAAAATGAAGCAGTCAAAGCCTACTATTAGAAACCTAAACATACTTACCTTTGATTACAGGTTCCTTGTGTTTGGTTAAGCCCTGCTCTGCTCCCCCTCGCTGCGCTCGGGCTCGCTCTGCACCCCTTCCTGCTCCCAATTCCCCTGTTCCCTTACACCAACTACAGTACCAACCCCTAAAACTACACAGTAGAAACACGAGTTGCCTATCATATATTCCCCCTTATATTATCATCTTTAAATTGGAAGCAAAATATAAAGATTTCCCCAAAAATTAAACTAGAAAATGTAAGTAAATAAGAAAACTAATATATACCCCCGACTTACAATTTAAACAGTAAAATTAAGCAGTCAAAGCCTACTCTGAGAAACCTAAGCATACTTACCTTTGATTACAGGTTCCTTGTGTTTGGTTAAGCCCTGCTCCGCTCACCCTCGCTGTGCTCAGGCTCGCTCCGCACCCCTCCCTGCTCCCAATTTCCCTGTTCCATTGCCCCAACTACAGTACCAACCCCTAAAACTACACAGTAGGAACACTAGTTGCCTATCATATATTCCCTCTTATATTATCGTCTTTAAACTGGAAGCAAAATATAGAGATTTCCCCAAAAATTAAATTAAAAATTGTAAGTAAATAAGGAAATTGATGTATACCTCCGACTTACAATTTAAACATTAAAATTAAGCAGTCAAATCCTACCCTGAGAAACCTAAGCATACTTACCTTTAATTGCAGGCTCCTTGTGTTTGGTTAAGCCCTGCTCCACTCGCCCTTGCTGAGCTCGGACTCGCTCTGCATCCCTCTCTGCCCCCAACTCCCCTGTTCCCTAGCCCCAACTACAGCACCAACACCTAAAACTACACAGTAGGAACACTAGTTGCCTATCATATATTCCCCCTTATATTATCTTTAAATTGGAAGCAAAATATAAAGATTTCCCAAAATATTAAACTAAAAAATGTAAGTAAATAAGGAAATTAATGTATACCCCCGACTTACAATTTAAACAGTAAAATTAAGCAGTCAAAGCCTACTTTGAGAAATTTTAGCATACCTACCTTTGATTGCAGGTTCCTTGTGTTTGGTTAATCCCTGCTCTGCTCACCATCGCTGCGCTCGGGCTTGCTCTGCACCCCTCCTTGCCCCAAATTCTCCTGTTCCCTTGCCCCAATGACAGTACCAACCCCTAAAACTACACAGTAGGAAAACAAGTTGCCTATCATATAGTCCCCCTTCTATTATCATCTTTAAATTGGAAGCAAAATAAAGTGATTTCCCCAAAAATTTAACTAAAAAATCATAAGAAAATAAGGAAATTAATGTATACCCCCAACTTACAATTTAAACAGTAAAATTAAGCAGTCAAAGCCTACTCTGAGTAACCTAAGCATACTTACCTTTGATTGCAGTTTACTTGTGTTTCGTTAAGCCCTGCTCCACTTGCCCTCGCTACGCTTGGGCTAGCTCTGCACCCCTTCCTGCCCCCAATCCCCTATTACCTATCCCCAACTACAGTACCAACCCCAAAAACTACACAGTAGAAACACTAGTTGCCTATCATATACTCCCCCTTATATTATCTTTAAATTGAAAGCAAAATATAGAGATTTCCCCAAAAATTAAACTAAAAATTTTAAGTAAATAAGAAAATTAATGTATACCTCCGAATTACAATTTAAACAGTAAAATTAAGCAGTCAAATCCTACTCTGAGAAACCTAAGCATACTTACCTTTAATTGCAGGTTCCTTCTGTTTGGTTAAGCCCTGCTCCACTCGCCCTTGCTGCACTCGGGCTTGCTCCGCACCCCTCCCTTCCCCCAACTCCCCTGTTTCCTAGCCCCAACTACAGCACCAACACCTGAAACTACACAGTAGGAACACTAGTTGCCTATCATATATTCCCCCTTATATTACCTTTAAATTGGAAGCAAAATAGAAAGATTTCCCCAAAAATTAAACTAAAAAATGTAAGTAAATAAGGAAATTAATGCATACCACAGACTTACAATTTAAACAGTAAAATTAAGCAGTCAAAGCCTACTCTGAGAAACCTAAGCATACTTACCTTTGATTGCAGGTTCCTTGTGCTGGGTTAAGCCCTGCTCTGCTCACCCTCACTACGCTTGGGCTCACTTTGCACCCCTCCCAGCCCCCAATTACCTTGTTCCCTTGCCCCAACTACAGTACCAACCCCTAACACTACACAGTAGGAACACTAATTGCCTATCATATATTCCCACTTATATTATCATCTTTAAATTAGAAGCAAAATATAGAGAATTCCCCAAAAATTAAACTAAAAATTGTAAGAAAATAAGGAAATTAATGTATACCCCCGAATTACAATTTAAACAGTAAAATTAAGCAGTCAAAGCCTACTCTGAGAAACCTAAGCATACTTACCTTTAATTGCAGGTCCCTTGTGTTTGGTTAAGCTTTGCTCCACTTATGCTTGCTGCGCTCGGGCTGGCTCCTCACCCCTCCCTGCCCCCAACTCCCCTGTTTCCTAGCCCCAACTACAGCACCAACACCTAAAACTACACAGTAGGAATACTAGTTGCCTATCATACATTCCACCTTATATTATCTTTAAATTGGAAGCAAAATATAAAGATTTCCCCAAAAATTAAATTAAAAAATATAAGTAAATAAGGAAATTAATGTATACCCCCGACTTACAATTTAAACAGTAAAATTCAACAGTCAAAGCCTACTCTGAGAAACTTAAGCATACTTAACTTTGATTGCAGGTTCCTTGTGTTTGGTTAAGCCCTGCTCTGCTCGCCCTCGCTGCGCTTGGGCTCGCTCCTCACCCCTTCCTGCCCCCAATCCCCCTGTTCCCTTGCCCCAACTACAGTGTCAACCCCTAAAACTACACAGTAGGAACACTAGTTGTCTATCATATATTCCCCCTTGTATTATCATCTTTAAATTGGAAGCAAAATATAGAGATTTCCCCAAAAATTAAACTAAAAATTGTAAGAAAATAAGGAAATTAATGTATACCCCCGACTTACAATTTAAACAGTAAAATTAAGCAGTCAAAGCCTACTCTGAGAAACCTAAGCATACTTACCTTTGATTGCAGCTTACTTGTGTTTGGTTAAGCTCTGCTGCGCTCGCCCTCGCTGCCCTTGGGCTAGCTCTGCACCCCACCCTGCCCCCAATCCCTTGTTACCTACCCCAACTACAGCACCAACATTTAAAACTACACAGTAGGAACACTAGTTGCCTATCATATATTCCCCCTTGTATTATCATCTTTAAATTTGAAGCAAAATATAGAGATTTCCCCAAAAATTAAACTAAAAAATGTAAGTAAATAAGGAAATGAATGTATACCCCCGACTTACAATTTAAACAGTAAAATTAAGAAGTCAAAGCCTACTCTGAGAAACCTAAGCATACTTACCTTTGATTGCAGGTTCCTTGTGTTTGGTTAAGCCCTGCTCTGCTCGCCCTCGCTGCACTTGGGCTCACTTTGCACCCCTCCCTGCCCCCAATTCCCTTGTTCCCTTGCCCCAACTACAGTACCAACCCCTAAAACTACACAGTAGGAGCACTAGTTGCCTATCATATATTCCCCCTTATATTATCATCTTTAATTTGGAAACAAAATATAGAGATTTCCCCAAAAATTAAAATAAATATTTTAAGAAAATAAGGAAATTAATGTATACCCCAGACTTACAATTTAAACAGTAAAATTAAGCAGTCAAAGCCTACTCTGAGAATACTTACCTTTGATTGCAGTTTACTTGTGTTTGGTTAAGCCCTGCTTCGCTCACCCTCGCTGCGCTTTGGCTCGCTCTGCACCCCTCCCTACTTCCAATTCCCTTGTTCCCTAGCCCCAGCTACAGTACCAACCCCTAAAACTACACAGTGGGAACACTAGTTGCCTATCATATATTCCCCCTTATATTATCTTTAAATTGGAAGCAAAATATAGAGATTTCCCCAAAAATTAAACTAAAAGTTGTAAGTAAATAAGGAAATTAATTTATCCCCCAGACTTACAATTTAAACAGTAAAATTAAGCAGTCAAAGCCTACTTTGAGAAACCTAAGCATACTTACCTTTGATTGAGGGTGTGTTGTTTTTTTAAGCCCTGCTCCGCTCGCCCTCGCTGTGGTCGGGCTCACTCCGCACCCCACCCTGCCCCCAATTCCTCTGTTTCCTAGCCCCAACTATGGTACCAACCCCTAAAATTACACTGTAGGAACTCTAGTTGCCTATCATACATGCCCCCTTATATTATCTTTAAAATGGAAACAAAATATAGAGATTTCCCCAAAAATTAAACTAAAAATTTTAAGTAAATTAGGAAAATAATGTATACCTCCAACTTAGAATTTAAACAGTAAAGTTAATCAGTCAAAGCCTACTCTGAAAAACCTAAGCAAACTTACCTTTGATTCTAGATTCCTTGTGTTTGGTTAAGCCCAGCTGTGTTCGCCCTCGCTGCGCTTGGGCTCACTCTGCACCCCTCTCTGCCCTCAATTCCTCTGTTCCCTAGCCCCAACTACAGTATCAACACCTAAAACTACACAGTAGGAACACTAGTTGCCTATCATATATTCCCCCTTATATAATCATCTTTAAATTGGAAGCAAAATATAGAGATTTCCCCAAAAATTAAACTAAAAATTGTAAATACATAAGGAAATTAATGTATACCCCCGACTTACAATTTAAACAGTAAAATTAAGCAGTCAAAGCCTACTTTGAGAAACCTAAGCATACTTACCTTTGATTGCAGGTTCCTTTTGTTTGGTTAAGCTCTGCTCCACTTGCCCTCGCTGCGCTCGGGCTCACTCCACACCCCACCCTGCCCCCAATTTCCCTGTTCCCTAACCCCAACTACAGTACCAACCCCTAAAAGTACACAGTAGGAACACTAGTAGCCTATCATATATTCCCCCTTATATTATCATCTTTAAATTGGAAGCAAAATATAGAGAATTCCCCAAAAATTTAACTAAAAATTGTAAGTAAATAAGGAAATTAATGTATACCCCCGACTTACAATTTAAACAGTAAAATTAAGCAGTCAAAGCCTACTCTGAGTAACCAAAGCATACTTACCTTTAATTGCAGTTTCCTTGTGTTTGGTTAAGCCCTGTTCCGCTATCCCTTGCTGCACTCGGGCTCCCTTCACACCCCTCCCTGCCCCCAATTCCCACCCGCTTCCACTGTGTCTAGCTTTATAGCCACAATATCACACCCCCTCTAGCTGAACCAATCAATAATCCTCTACTTGGCTTAACCCATCCCACATTCACTCCTCCATTTTTCTCCTATCTGAAACAATCAGTACTGTACTGCTTACACTATTCCAACTCCCACCCCTCCTTTCAGTAGTTAATATCCTACCACAAGATTTTTAGGGCCCTAAGCAAATAACACTAATACAGCCTCCAACTATGTTACCATCCAAAGCAATGTCACTACTCTCTCTGCTATCCCTCTTTTTAATTCTATATTTCCTCTCCACTTATGAAAATCAGTCTTACCTAGGATTTCACCACCCAAAATCTCAAACCATACCAGATGTATCGAACATGACAGGCTACCCACTAGTTACTATTATAACCAACTCCTTAACCACTAGACACTATCAGCCTATTAGACCGAGATATATCAGCACAAAATCTAAACACTATCAAAAACTTATGAACAAAATCTTGAAGCTTATAGAAACTATAAGCTATAACCTCACAATGGATAGAGATATTCACCCAAACCCTGGCCCTGCCACCCTATATAGGGCAGCTTCATTTGCAACTAACCCAGATGAATCACTATCTATTAATAAGTCCCCCAACTCCCTCCTGGTCTGCCATCTAATTATATGTAGCATAAATAACGAAGTACATAATCTACATGCCCTCCTACAAGTCCATTCCCCTGATATTTTATGCCTAACTGAAACCTGGCTGAAACCATCAACCTTAGATAATGAAATTCTTCCAACTAGGTATAATATACTTAGACCTGATTGCTTTACTAAGAGGGGGGGTAGCTGTACTCGTCAAATCTACACTAAATGTTACCACAGTCCCCATTCAACCACCCCAGGTCAATAAAGCAGAAATAATTGCTACCAAGTTCCAAATTAACAAAAAAAAATGTATGAATATTGTCTGCGTGTACATTCCCCCAGGAATAATACAAATTCCCTAGAAGACATCCTCCAATGGTTAGTTAATAACTATCCACAAGAAACCATTGTACTTGTAGATCTTAACATCGACTGGAGCACTTGTTCCTCTCAAACCCCTACCACCCATGTAAACCTGTATGGATTCACACAGGTCATATTCACCCCCACCAGGATAGGAAAACTTAACCAAAAAGATAGTATACTGGATTGGATACTAATCAATAGCCACCCCCAAATGTATACATCGGGGGCCATCCCCAATGACCTCAGTGATCACTTTCTCACCTTTATCTACAAGGACAAATCAAATAACTTCCATCAGCCCATGCATAGAACAATAAGAAATAGTAAAAGCTTCAATCCTAGTCGCCTACTTTAACAATAAATTCCTCACCATCCTCGATTCTCATGCTCCCGCTCATTCTACTAGGGTAAAAACAAATGCTGCCCTGTGGCTCTCTAAAGAAACCAAATCCAAAATCATAGTCAGAAACAAGGCATGGGCAACATGGAGTGCTACAAAAGACCCTCTAAATGAAACCAATTTTAGACAACTAAGAAATGAGACAAAACGATCCATTCTATTAGATAAAAAAACTACTACTTCCATCTCCAGCAAGGGAACCAAAACAACCCCCAAAAATTCTGGGCAGGGATAAATAAATTACTGCACCCAGGTCAAACCACCACTCCACCTCCCTCAGCCTCTACTGATAATCTACCAGTGGATATTGCTAACACCGTTAATAATTTCTTTACTGAAACTACTCAAGCCCTCACTAGCCAATTACCCCTTAACTCCCAGTACCCAGCCCACCTTTAGCTTCCAACCCGTCTCTACATCTTTCATTTGATCACTACTCAAAAAAATTAAAACCTACTACCCTAGCTGCTGACCTTCCCCCCGCTGAATATTTGCAAAAAGCTGCTGATACCATAGTGTACCCCATTTCCATTCTAATTAACCGGATCATATCAGAAGCCTCACTCCCCACTATCTGGAAAATATCTTGTGTCATACCCCTCTATAAAGGTGATAACTGTACTGAATTATCTAATTACAGACCCATAGCCATCCTGTCACCTCTGGCAAAAATTATGGAAAAATGTGTCCATAAACAGCTTTTGTACTTTCAAACCCAAAACAACCTTCTGGCTAACTCTCAGCATAGCTTCAGGCCAAATCATAGTACTACCACAGCTCTCCTCACCTTCTCAAATGCAATAAACTATAACAGGAACAACGACAAGCTATCCTCAGCCCTTTTCTTGGACTTGTCCAAGGGTTTTGATATGGTTAACCACCATCTTCTCATCAACACCCTGGCAACAATGTCTCTAGGCAATCACTCGTTCCAGTGGTTCGAATCCTACCTGCACAATAGACAACAATCTGTCTTATGGCAGAACAACCTCTCAAGCCTCCTACCCAACACCCTAGGTGTCCTCCAGGGGTCTATTTTGGGACCACTTCTGTTTTTCATTTTTATTAATAACCTCCACACTGTCATCCCTTAAGCCAACTGTATTCAATACGCAAACGACTCAACGTTGATCTACACTGGCACCTCACAAACAGAGCTGCTATCAATAAATCAGAGTACGTTTAACCTAGTAGAGAACTGGCTTGCCTTTCACTGTCTGATTCTAAATCCTAACAAAACAAAGCTCCTACTTTTCTCCCCTCCCAAAGATCCATGGTGCTAACTCTCTCCATTAAGTCTAATAATGGTACCATAATCTCCCCAGATGCCCATACAAAGCTCCTAGGAGTTATTGTAGATAACAATCTTAAGTTCGATGTGCATATTAACAAAACTATCAAAACCATTAATAGAACACTGGGCTCACTATATAGGATAAGGCCATTCCTTACCCCACCTGCTAGGACTGCCATTGCCCACTCCCATTCACTCTCTGCCCTCTACTATGCTTCCCCTTTACTTGCCAACCTAAATAAAACTGATCTTAACAAACTCTCAAGCTGCTATAATAACATTGCTATATTTGCCACTGGTCTCCCCTATAGAATGCATCATTGTAAAAATCTAATGTATCTCAGATGGCTAGAGCTACCCAGGCAGATTTAGTATAATCAACTTATTGTGGCTCACAAAGCACTCAACCAACCAGAAACTACACCTTCACTGAAAAACATCATCTATCCCCACTCCAACTCCAGATCACTCCGTTCATCTAATAGACTGGTAGTGCAAACCATCAAATCTAACAACTTAGCCAGAGACTCCCTGTTTGCCAGCTCTGCTGGCAAAACTTGGAACTCACCTCCTGCTAACATTATCCTAGATACCACCCTATCTCATTTCAAAAAAGCACTCAAGAAGTATTTCAAGTCTCACTGGATATGCCCCTGCTCCAAGCCTGACTAAATCTTTATTCATACTAGTGTACTCATACTGTGTTTGTAAATGGAACCCAAATATCTTTTTATTTGTTAAGCCAGATTAGAAGTTTGTTAGACTGTATAAATTTAACTGTGACTGTAAAGTGTGTTTTATTTGTACAATGTTATTATGACTCTTGTTTTATCTGTACATTGTGATAAATGTATATGTTACAACCATTGGAGCTTTTCTTCCCGGGCATCCACTGAAAATGGACATATATCCAGTCGGACTATCCCGGTCAACAAATGTAAAATAAAAAAAATAAAAATGTTTGCAACTGCATCATTCACAGTAAGTGTATACTACCAAATTATAGCACTTACTGGTTGAAAGACTTCCAGAAATAGGCAACACTAATGATTCTTCAAAAATGCATTAAGTTATTTAAGTACATAGATACATACATGCTAAAGTTTCAACTCCTGTATTAAAACAACATTTAAGTGTATAAGAAAGTGCTGAGCACCATTGTTCCTGTATGTGGTACATCTTCAGACAAAAGTACAGGTCAAATATAAGGATCCTGTTATACCTTTCACTCATATTAAATGACTAATTAACACTATCAATGTTTCAGTTTTCTTTGTTTGTGCAAATGTTTCATATTGATGCATGGTAATGTAGCTGGCAAGTTATACTGTTTTAGTCAGTTTACAATCTCCACAGTCAGTACATTATTCACAAGATGCTTAACATCATTAGTTTGCTTAGTATAATTGAAATATACACACATATGTACCTGTTTTAGGAGCATAAGTTTCCCCGTCATTTATATTTCTATTCTTTTGTAGTATGTTTTTAATATTGTCACTTTTCTGATATCTAAATATAGTGGTACCACCAATGAGTGGTATTACCTCTTCCTAGCCCATAAGCATATACCAATTATTGGTAATTTGTTTATTTTTTAAATGTTATTTAGTTATTGGTTAACTGAGTAGGTTGGCTGGTCGGCCATGATGCGGACTCAAAGAATGGCAGTATTTATAAAACAAAATGCAATGTCTGTATTAACATATGATGAATATTCATACACACAATAAGGTTCAAGTTCATATCATAACAGTTACAATAACGTGAAATGTAAAAATCATTAATTATTTACAAGGACGTTTTGCAAGATTTTAAGAATATAATTTAAACAGTACTTACATTTCAAGTATTGCTTATCAGCTGGTTCCCCTTAGCATGGTTTTCAAAAATGTCATTTCATACCTATAGGCCAGCATATATAAATTTACTTACCTTTGTGTCTAAAGCATTTACGTACATACAGGTGCTCGGTCAACTTAGTTTTGAAAGCAGATAATGATGGTCCACATATCACAAAAAAATTGTTACTTTAAAGGTTAGATTATATGTAGTTAATGAATGTTTGTGATACCACAACCTCATTATCATTTGAGAAATGTTTGTAGTCACCTGTTCCCTTTTCTGATACACTGGTGAGTATATGTTCTGTTTCCCCACCAGTTTACTCTCTGGCTATCAGCTGTTTTCTGTTTGCATTAACTTTAATATGATGTTTATATTCACATATACTTAACCTCAAAAAAAACAACATTGGGATGCAATATTGGGATACATTATAAGTGTGTGTGTGTGTGTGTGTGTGTGTGTGTGTGTGTGTGTGTGTGTGTGTGTGTGTGTGTGTGTGTGTGTGTGTGTGTGTGTGTGTTGCATTTCAAAGTTTTATTATATATTTATCTAGACAAAGCACATACGTAGGCATGAAAGAGCTCATCATTTATATATGTATTTAAATCTTGTTTTAGTAAGGAAGATAACATTTTAGTGCATATTTTATTTATTTATATTTGGGTTGCAAACATCTTCTTCCCAATTGCCCATACTTGTTTGCATACATATGTATTAAATTTAAAGAAGGTTTCTTTGTGCAGCAGTATTCACAAGGACACCAACATCTAAATTCTTTTCTTAGAATATTTCGTATATAACTACTTCTTAGTCTATTTAAGTACTGCAGTGTTTATACATGTGACTATCTGTGTTAATTCTGAAATGTTCCACCACTGTAGTCTGCCTGTTGGGTGCCAGGATCCACCACATAATCCATGCACTTAGGTCACTCCACAACAAGTACAAATATGGCTCTGTCATTGTCCATGTTGGTGTGAACGACCTGAGATGTACCTCCCTGGACTACATGAAAAGAGACATGGAAGAGCTCTCCAATCTTGTAGCCCAGGCAGGTATGACCCTAGCCCTGAGTAGCATTCTGCCATCACCCAGAATGATGCCGCAGTACAAGGACAAAATGATTGATTTCAACAATTGGCTAAGCTTCTGATGCCATTCTAAAGGGATCCAGTATCTGTCTGCCTGGGATGACATGGTCGACAGACCACAATGCTTTGCCAGAGATGGCCTGCACCTGTCACCCCTGGGATTCCAGATAATGGCTAAGGTTCTTGCTGCCCGTATAGTGCCTTTTTTAGGCAAGGTTCAAATGACAAATCCACCACCATAACAGGAACAGGCACACAAAAACTGAGGGTGATGCTACTCAATGCTAGAAGTCTAAATCTCAAAATGCACTCACTCGAGGCACTCCTTAAAATGGAGAACATCGATATCTGTGCAGTGACTGAGACCTGGTTCAAGGCTCCAGAGAGCACCCCTGCACTACCAGGATATAACTCATACCACACTTTTCGGCCATGTAACCTGGACCGAAGCACCAAAGGCGGAGGTGTGTCCATATTCATTAAGGATATCCACACCTCCAGGCTAGTTGCTCAGCATAATGCAGCCGAGGTTATCCAAGTGCAACTAACTCTGGGCAAAATTGCAATCCAAATTGTAGCTTGCTACAGATCACCCACCATGCCCCAGGATTCCCACTCCTCTTTTCTTGATGTACTGTAAAATATTAGGGTTCAACCAAACACCCTAATAATGGGCGATTTCAACTACCCCACCATTAACTGGGAAAACTACTCGTGTACCAACTCCTTCGCTCAGTGCTTTCTGGAATTCATAAACTCCAATGCCCTGGATCAACTTATCCACACCCTCACCAGGGCAACAATATCCTAGATCTAGTCATTACCAACATGAGTGACTGGTGTTCCACACCTGAAGTCAACGCCTCATTGGTCCAATCCGACCATAAGCTAATTACCCTAGATATCCACATCCTGCCCCCACCCCCCATTAAGGAAACCATGGTAAAAAATTTCTCCAAAGCCAACTTCATGCTTCTTAAGACAGAAGTGGTGAACTTCATGACACCCATGCAGATGAATAATACAGTTACAACTACTGAATCCTACACAATTGCACTTTATAAGCACTTACATGAGTGCATGGATCGTGCTATCCCAAACAGAACCAAGACACTATCCTCCAAAAAAAGGAAGCCAATCTGGTCGTCCCCTGCCATAAACAAACTGCATAACAGAAGGAAGAAACTGTTGCAAAAGAGAGTAAAATCCCATGAGTGGAGGAGCTCCCTGGTCAGCCTCAGTAAGAAGCTGTGATCCCTGATAAAATCCTCCAAAGCTAGTTATGAAAACAAAATTGCCACTGATTCTAAAGATAACCACAAAGCATTCTATAGCTATGCCAAGAATCTCAATGGCAACACTCAGATCTACTCTGAGTTACAGCACAATGGCACTAAATATACAGACCCAACTGATATTGCTAACATCCTGGCAGATAGGTTCAGTGCTAACTTTACCCCCCCCTCTCACCCCCTAAAGAGCCCATCTCTATACCAGAAGAATGCAAAGTTCCTGTAATCATGGCTGCACAGGTAAAAAACACACTCTCCAAAGCCAAGAACACAGCATCCATGGGACCAGACAACATCCCAGGCTGTGTTCTACATGAACTACAGAATGAACTGGCATCCCACCTAAGTATCATGTTCGATCATAGCCTCACCTCAGGCTTTGTGCCTGCTGAATGGTGCACAGCGACGGTTATCCCACTTCACAAGGGGAGAGCCACTACAGACCCTGGGAACTACCGCCCCATTAGCCTGATGAGCCTTGTCTGCAAGGCCATGGAATGTATCATCGTTGAACTTATAAACAAAGACATTGGCAATCTCCAAACTCTGGAGCCCACCCAGTTTGGGTTTGTAAAAGGCAGATCATGTCTCCTAAACCTGATAGACTTCTTTGAAGCAGTCAACAAAGCCGTAAACAAGGGTAAGGTGGTTCACACAGCCTATCTAGAACTTGCCAAGGCTTTCAACACCATCCCCCACTCTGGAATTATACATTAAACTCACTAAACTAGGTATAAATCCCTATGTCACAAGATGGGTTGCCAACTGGCTCACTGACAGAACCCACACTGTGAAAGTAGCAGACTCCAAATCCGACTTCAGACCAGTGACAAGTGGAGTACCACAGGGTTCAGTCCTGGGTCCTCTCCTGTTTGGTATCTACTTCTCTGAAGTACAAGCTAACACAGAAGGTCTTTGGCTAATGAAGTTTGCAGATGACTGCAAACTAGGAGCCATAATTGAAACTCCTAACGATGTGGACATCCTACAAAAGGGCTTCACTTCAGATGCCTGGTGTCAAAGCCATGGCCTCAAGCTGAATGCCAAAAATTGCATTGTCATCCCCTTTGGTAAAAACTCTGTACCCATGAACTACAACATAGGCGGTAGTATACTTAACACCGAAAGTGTGATAAGAGACCTTGGGACACAGGTGGACAGTAGTCTCTTCTTTGATAATCACATCACCACAGTAGTCAGGAAATCCTTCTACGTGGCACACCTCATCACAAAAGGTTTCTCATCCAGAAAAAAAGAGGTCATTGTTCCCCTCTACTCATCACTCATTAGACCCATTATAGAGTACAATGCCCCTTTTGGTATGTACCTCACAAGACATCTACAACAACTGGAAAGGCCGCAGAAATACCTCACAAAGAGGATTACCAGCCTCAAACAGATGCCCTATGCAGACCGTCTCAAAAAACTCCATCTTTACTCCGTTGCATATCGCCTACTCAGAGGTGATCTCTGCCTAACATACAAAGCTATGTCAAACCCAGAGCTGTCGGACATGCTCCACTTAAAGAAATCCCAATCCCTCCGAGCTACATGCTCTAGGGACCTAAAGTTTGTCACCACAATAAACAGAACATGCCAGAGGGATAGATTCCTGTCCCAGAGACTTCCCATACGCTGGAATAAACTACCTATCTATATCAAACAAAGCTCCTCATTAGCACTCTTCAAGAAAAATCTTGATGATTGGATGGGAAATAGGAAATTCACCCCGGGGATCACCTCTGTGGTTCTGCTCAACAGTGGCACAGGAAAATAATTTTCTTGGGTGGCAAAAACCAGGGTACCTTTTTCGCTGGGCTTGTATAGGCCCCAGGGCCGATAGCCTAGTACCTACCTATGAACCTGTAAATATCTTTACTACATGAACAGTATGTAACAGATGAGAACTAAATGTTGTGCTAAAGCTTTTAACATGAAGGCAGTAGATCTGATTTTGGAAAATTGAATTTACATTAAGATTAAATTATTTTTTAAAAATTATAAACATAGCTACATTTGTCACCTAGTTTATTCATTCATTTATTTATTCATTTATTTATTCACTTATTTATATTTTTTACCAGGGTAGTGCACTCATCTCAGTGAACCATTTGCAGGCTGAATAAGATCACATTAGAAATGAAATACACACACACACACACGCACACACACATTATATATATATATATATATATATATATATATGTATATATATATATATATATATATATATATATATATATATATATATATATATATATATTGGAACACAAGTTACTTAAATAGACTGTCATAAATTTTAATGTAAGATCCATGTTAAAGATCACTTTCTATTCTTAATAAAAAAACAAGAAATCAGGATTCAAGCTGGTAAACACAGTTTATGTGCACCTATTTACAGGTGCAAGAATATTTTTATTTATTTATTTATTTAATATTTGTTAACTGGGAAATTCCGACTTGGAACAAAGCCAATTTTCAGCAGAAGTCCGGGGAGAAACATTCCAGATGCATGTCTTTGAATGTGGGAGGAAACCTGAGCACCCAGAGGAAACCCACATGAACACAGTGAGGACATGCAGACTCCACACAGAAGGCACTCCAGCCGAGAATCGAACCGGAGAACCTCCATATGCTACAACATTTAGGTCAGGAAGCAGTTAACAATGTCACAACATTGATGTAAAAATGGAATTATGCTTAACAGAGCTTTACGGATAAGATGTAGCCATAATGACTGAGATGGCTTATGATACAGGGATAACAGCATATCATTAGGTATGAAGACATTACAAGAGGCAAGTTAGAATAGTTGCGAGAAAGGTTACATTGGGAGAAGTCAGAGAAAAGATGTGAGATGCCAAGTCTAAATCATACCTGCTCAGAACTTGCACAAACTCAGAGAAGAGAAAGAAGGTGGAATACAAAGAGTTAAAACACATCTTCTTTCTGTTCTCTGACTCATTCATTGAATTGGTAAGTACTAGACTTGTTGCCCTTATGGGCTGTTTTAAGTCTAGTCAATTTTCCTCAAAGGTGAAATTCAAACCCTGTATCTTGCGTCTGAGAGGTAAACACCTTAATCATTATGCTAACCCCCAACATGATTAATCTAGGACAACAAAACACAGCAGGATTGAGGAAAATGACTTATTGGGTGCTTTCATTCATAAGAATATGAACTTCTTCAGAATAAAAATATCATCTGCTGAACCAAACTAACAAAGGAAGTGAGGTAGAACAAAAGCTGTCAGTTATTAGCCCAGCTTATTATGTCATTTCCTGAGGCCTGGTCCAATAGAAATGTAATAATTCAACCCAGGTGCAGCATCACTATTCAACAAAATTTGCTAATACATCTCCATCTAATCATAGCAGCTCTGTTTCCCACCCCCCACCACCACATCAAGTGGAACTTTGTGTAAAAAAAGAGCATTTCTTAAAACTGTCACAAACAGCAGAATGCTTAGAAAGACTATTCAGCATGCCCTTGACTTTATGCAGTAATGATGTTCCTGTATTCTCTTCCTTAGTTTATATTGGGTCTTCATCATTGTGTTCTGTATATTCACAGGCATTTCTGGAACAGGTGCTCACTTGTAGTTTGTCCAATCTCTTATCCGTGCAACAACAAGGTGAGATCATGTACTTGATTTGAAGTTCTGTGAGATAGTCAGTACAATTAAGAACATACCTACAGTCCCCTTTCTATACAACTGTCCACAGCACATTGTTCTTTGAACACTTTGGATACATTGTATTAGTCTTTAATATCATATCTACTTTTTAAAGATTATTCAGATACTGGCTGTACCTCATTAGTAATAAGTTAATAATACTAATCGGAACAGAGAGCTTTGGAGAAGAAGCAAGAAATTACTTTTACCAGCTTTTATAACACACTACTGCAAATTGTAAATAATACATTACTATTTGGGTGGAAAGTGACTCAGGCAATGTTACCAAATGACCATCATGGTTGTCAAGTGAACTTACAAGCCTTCATAATAAAAACAGAGATTCTATAATCAATATGAGATATCCAACAATATATAAAAACAAAAATTAACAAATACAGTTCTACATCTCAGCGTCTGTCTTTTTATAATGTAATAGAGCATGACTAAAGACTTCTAGAAGGAACTAAAGCAAATAAAAAGGTTTATTTACCCAAGTTAAAAAAAAAACTTGACTGTTCTGTGTACCTTTTGATGTTCAAAGGTTGATGACAAGATTATGGCTAATGCTTACAACAATCATAGGTTCATAGGTTGGTACTAGGCTATCGGCTGTAGGGCCTATACAAGCCTAGCCATAATAGAGTTGGCAAGTGGTTGACAAGATGGTTACAGCATCACCTCCATCTCTGCCAATCCTACCAGCATCCCTGACTTATTACCAAACCCATGTTGGCAGTGGTACACACAGATGTGTTGCCTCTGCATCTGCAGACCAGCATGTATTTTAACTTATTAAAGTAAAACACAGAATATGCATCATAGTATAGATTCATCTTATTAAATTATCCTATATTTTAAAATGTATTTGTTCCCGATTGCCCTATCCACCCAGCAATCCATCTATCCAGCCATTTTCTTTACCCACTTTAGGGTTAGCAAGACTCATATCTGTAACTTATTATTTCAAAACACCAGAAGAGCAAGAAAGGAAATCTGGAGGAGGTGCCAGTTCATCACAGAAGACACACACACACACACAGAGACGCACAGGCACACACACACACACACACACACACACACACACACACACACACACACACGCACGCACACGCGCACACACGCACACACGCACACAGACACACAGACACACAGACACACACACACACACACACACACACACACACACACACACACACACACACACACACACACACACACACACACACACACACACACACACACACACACACACACACACACTCCTAGACAGATCTAGTGGCAAAATAACATTGGCAATCAACTTGCCAGCATGCCTTTGGAATATGGGAGTAAACCAAAGACCCCAAAAGAAATCCCCAAAAGTGGAGAGAATACACAGACCCCACACAGGTATTCCAGCCAAGAATTAAAGCAGGCCGAGGGATGTAGTACTACGGTGCTTACACCCAATAATATTTACATAAGTGGAATCTGGCATGGTTAACAATTAGTATGTAAAAGGTGAGATGTAAATATGTTCAGAATGACAGCTGAGAGATAGAGACACACTAAAGAAATGTTGAACAACTGTTTAAAAACAGGATTTCTTTGTACGTTTAACATAACCTTGGTGAACCTGTGTCTACTGTTTATTGGATAAAACCATCAATGAATGCAGAAAAATTAAAAGCATAAGTTGGTCAAGTACCATTTTCAATCACAGCCCAAGCAGTGAGGCACAACAATGTCTGTCCTAAGAGAGCTAAGAGAGGATAAGGCACAATAAGGCAAATAGACCAGATAGGCTACCTCTTGTTTCCTCAGAAATATGTCCGTTTTGTTGGCATATCCCAGTAATGGAATTCTTTGACATTGGCTACCCAGAGATTTGTTAAAGTGCCTGAGGACTGAACTATTATGATGAGGGATACCCACATACAAGGGGGAGTAGGAAATATCTGAGAACTGGACCCTGTTAGCTTGACAGCAACATCAGGGAAACTCATGGAGTCATGGAGAGATCCCCTGAATAAAAGGTTTGTTCCTACCCTAGCAAACAACAATCTCTAGGACAACAGCCAACATCCAACATACCTTCACACCCAGAAGGAGCTGTCAGCTAAACCTGATCCATTTTTTTTACTGGGTTAAAGGAGAAATAGACAAAGAAACACCAGTAGACAAGGACCACCTGGACTTCACTAAGGTATTTGACTCAGTCCCAGATAGATAAATGCTTGGAAAGCTACAGAGGTTGAGCATAGGACTTAGACAGAGGAAGTGGACTGTGGTCTGGAGGAAAAGAAGGACACTGAGGAAGTGGTAGTGAGTGAAACAGGATCAGATATGAGGGAAGTGATTAGTGGAGTATTACAGGGGGTCATCTTTGGTCCAGATCCCTTCACTGTGGTAATTTCATATACATCTTCTAAACCAGATGGTAGGATCAGCATAACTTTTAATTACACAACTATAATTACAACAGTGAAGGTGGTGCACAGAGACTAAGGAAGAATTCTGAAAGCTGACCAACTGGTCAGAAAGATGGCAGTAGAGATCTAATGTAGTCAAATGCAAAGTATAATACCTGGACCACATTGACCCTGGTATGAAGTATCAGCTGGATAGAACAGAATAGTTGGTAGCACAGCAGGAAAATATGGGGGTGTTGATCACACCTGGATTGGTCACTAGGATCTTGAAGTGTGAGGGTTATGGAAACACTGAACACAATCATGGGGTGTAACCTGAGGTAAGTAAACTTTAAATGTAACGCTCTGACACTGATGGGTGTTTGCCATGTCCCAGCTTGAGCACTCTTTTAAAATAGACTAGCTTAACTGTCTCCCAATGTCTTTAAGCAAATGTAATACAAAATCCATTGGTCCACACGTTAATGAATATGCTAACCAGGATAACACATTTTTACTTGTTCAGTTCATAGTTATTGAAGCATATGCTTATAGTTCATACTTATCATCCTAATTTTCAGTAACATAAACTAAAAATTATTCAGATTACACAAACTGGGCAGAATTATCCAGAGATGGGTGCATAAGCATTTGCATTTAGCATTAAAGGAACCGAATATTTTAGACTTTAATGAAGACTCATGATGTTGTGGTTTCTTAGAAATATGTCATTTTTGATCAAAGGCTACATAACTCCTTTTTTTCAAACATAGTTTTATTAATTTTGTAACATGATGAACTGTAAACATTACATGGTAACAGTGGCGGATGGCCACAGTGCTGCAGCGGTTAGCATTGCCACCTCACAGCAAGAGGTTCTCCGGTCCGATTCTTAGCTGGGATGCCTTCTGTGTGGAGTCTGCATGTCCTCCCTGCAGTCACGTGGGTTTCCTCTGGGTGCTCCAGTTTCCTCCCACATCCTAAAGACATGCTGAAGGTGGATTGGACACTTAATTGGCCCTAGGTATGAGTGTGTGCATGTGTGTGCCTTCTCTGGAAGGTTGGGTGCCGGGCTGGCAGTTTGACACCATAAAAACTCCATTGCCAATTGTTCTGTGGACTGTTGTTCTGCTGTGACAACCCATTAACAGGAAAAGCCAAAAGGAAAAGAAAATATGGCAACGGTGGCCAGGCAATAAACAATTCTTCAAAATCATAACTACACATATTGTGCACATCTTTACCAATAAATAAATGAAAGGGAAAACTTAGGATACAAAGAATAAAATATGGAATAATCTTCTATGGAATTAAGAAAAGTTATTTGTGCAGCCATAGAGTCAAAAACATAAAAAATTATAAACATGGCATTGTTAATTGTTCAAGCCCATAAATAGGCAGCTACAAAATTATAGAACTTAATCGGTACTAATAATTTAAAATTATAATTTCCTTTAAAGTTTTCCCATGAAGTTTGAGATCAGAATAATATTTCTTAAATGTATTTGTGAACGTATATGGTCTTAAGTACTTATTCGTACTGGAAGGAAATTGTTAAACCATTCTTGTCCTCAAAGTGGTTAATTTAGAAGTAACATAAAATTTAACTAAAATAAATTATATTCATTACCACATGTAAAAAGTTACTCAATAGCTTCACAAGATTCAGCTCACTCTGCACTGAGTTTAGTGAGACCATGGGGGGAACCATAATACCTTGCAGCTAATCACAAGGAATTGTTACAGCTGGGTATAAGACACATATGTGCACTGCAGGCTTAGAACTACGTCTTGTAAGTACTGATATCTTAAATGTTCACCTCTAGTACTGCTTACTTGTTTTTTTTTTAATTTATGTTAAATTTATTCTTTTTATTCTACATTGTTAATTTTGTTCACCATTTGTTAACCAGGATACTGGACTGAATCACTAGGACCTATATCACTCATAATGCAGATAAAATGTCCAAAGAGAGGAAACAGTTTGTAATTACATTAACATAACATTGCCACCCATCCGTTTTTTTTTTTTTTTTGGACTATCAACATATGAAGTGAATTAAGTGAAAATACAAATGTTTAGCAAGTTTGGGTTAACAAGTTTTAAACAAAATTTAACATCCTCATTAACTGGAATCTATGTAAAATGCATACTAATTTTTTATCAGGCAGAGAGCAGGAGAATGTCTCAAATAGGAAAAACAAAACATGGGGACTCTATGCTCCAGACCAGAAGTGTATCCCTCACTGGTAAGATCAGACCATAAACTAATCTCACTGGATATTCACATCCCGACCCCACCCCCTGCCCAGAAAACCACAGTGAAAAACTTCTCTAAAGCAAATTACGCACTCCTCAAAACCGAGGTGGAATCCTTCAAAGCCCCTGGGCCTGTGGAAAATACGGCCCAGACCGCAGAATCCTTTATAAACGCATTCTATGAACACCTTCAGGAATGCATGGATCATGCGATCCCAAATAAAACCAAGACCCAATCCTCCAAAGGCAGATGTCCTGTCTGGTGGACCCCAGCCATAAACAAACTATATAATAGAAGGAGGAAGCTACTAAATGATAGAGCAAAATCCCAAAAAGGGAAGGCATCACTGATCAGTATTAGCAAAAAACTACGGGCACTCATAAAAATTGTCTAAGGCCAGCTTCGAGAGAAAAATTGCACAGGACACTAAGGATAATCACAAGGCTTTCTTTAGTTATGTTAGGAACCTGGGTGGTAATTCCCAGATATGCTCAGAATTAGTCCTGAAGCCACAGACATTGCCAACATCCTAGCTGACAGGTTCAGCGCAAACTTCTCTCCCCCCCTCCCCACCAGAAGGGCAAATATCTATCCCAGCAGAGTGCTGCCCTCCTGACATCTCAGATGCTCAGGTAAGAGCCGCCCTCTCCAAAGCAAAAAACACAGCATCAGTGGGACCAGACGGTGTCCCGGGCTGCGTCCTACATGAACTCCAAGAAGAGATAAACCCAAACATAAAACTACTGTTCAATCTCAGCCTTACTACAGGATATGTGCCCAAAGAGTAGCGTACAGCAACAGTGGTCCCTCTCCATAAAGGTGGTGCCTCAACGGATCCTGGAAACTATCGCCCCATAAGCCTGACTAGCTTGGTCTGCAAAGCTATGGAAAGGATCATCATGGACCTCATAAATAAAGATATTGGGGACCTACAGACACTGGATCCTACCCAGTTCGGCTTTGTTAAGGGCAGATCCTGCCTCTTAAACCTGGTTGATTTCTTTGAAACAGTCACCAAGGCCATTGACGAGGGGAAGGTGGTCCACACAGCCTACCTGGACCTTGCAAAAGCCTTCGATACAATACCCCACTCGGGTATTATAGATAAGCTCACCATCTTAAATATAAACCCCTATGTCACTAGATGGATTGCAAACTGGCTCAAGGACAGAACCCACATGGTTAGAATTGCTGGAGCCATGTCAGACTCCAAACCAGTTACAAGTGGTGTCCCACAAGGCTCAGTCCTGGGACCTCTCTTGTTCGGTATATATTTCTCGGAGGTACAGGCCAACACGGAAGGACTGTGGCTGACCAAGTTCGCAGATGACTGCAAACTGGGTGCCATAATCGACTCTCCAGCCGACACAAGCATCCTCCAAGAGGGCCTCATAGAAACAGACAACTGGTGCCAGAGCCATGGCCTCAAGCTAAATGCCAAAAAGTGTATAGTCATCCCCTTTGGCAAAACACAGTGCCCACAAATTACCACATAGGTGGTAATCCATTAAGTACAGAAGAAGTAATTAGGGACCTGGGGACCCAAGTTGATAGCAATCTCTCATTTGACAACCACGTGGCCAAAGTAGTTAGAAAAACATTTTATATAGCCCACCTAATCATGAAGGGATTCACATCTAGATCAGGGGAGGTCATCATGCCTCTTTACTCATCCCTCATCAGGCCCATAATTGAGTACAATGCCCCTTTTGGGATGTACCTTACCAGACACCTGCAGCAACTGGAAAGACCCCAAAAGTACCTCACCAAGAGGATCAAAGGGCTCAAACAGATGCCATATGCTGCCTGGTTAAAGAAACTCCAGCTCTACTCAGTGGCATACCGCCTGTTCAGAAGCAATCTGTGCCTGACGTATAAAGCCATGTCCAACCTGGAATTAATGGACATGCTGCACCTCAGAAAATCCAAATCCCATCGAGCTACGCGCTCGAGAGACTTGAATCTCAGCACTGAAATAAATAGGACATGCTGGAGGACAGATTCATAACCCAGCTGCTCCCTTCACTCTGGAATAAAATCCCAGTCCAGGTTAGGCTGAGTCCCTCATTGACTCTCTTCAAGAGGAATCTTGATGAGTGGATGGGAGATCGTAGGTTTACCCCGGGTATCACTTCTGTGTCACTGTTAGACAGAGGCACAGTATACTAACCTCGAAAAAGGGCATAGCAAAATAAATTTAAAATGGGTGGCGAAAGCCAAACACATTCTGGCTAGGCTTATAAATGCCCTAGGGCAGATAGCCTAGTATGAACCTATGAACCTATGAACCTAAGTAACTTTGCCACCTAGTGGCTTACATATGCTATTACAAAGGATGAAACTGGGGGTCTTACTTCTTGGTACACAGATTCTGCAGTAAAGTAAGTGATTTATGCAAAATGGAGTATCTCCCAGGAAAATTAAGTAACCCATATTACAGCCTTTGAAGGGAAATGTAAGCTACTTAGATATAGAAAGGGTTCTGAACATACATTTTTAACTAACTAATAATCCAACATTGGGAAATGGAAAAATTCCGCAAAACAGTGGACAGCAGTTTCAGTCACCCACTTGTTTCACTCTAACGCAAGTGAGCAATTGACTTTGAGGTTGTATTACAGGTTCTGTCCAAGGTTCAGTCTTAGGACCACTACGAATTATTGTATTTTGCAATTCCTTCGCTTGGAGCCTGCTGTTACATAAGTGTGCACACAGACACTCTTGCATTACTAAAAAGGAGCTGATATAATTTTATCATTAGATAGGTGCTTAGCTGAAAACTGACACTTCTAGACCTCTGGTTAATTTCAAAAAAACTTATCATCCTGTTCTTTGGGATCACTGACGGTCTAATATGCAATTAATAATGCATGCCGGGGTGGATGTTACTGAGCCCAGAAGCTGTGATGGGCTGCTACACCCCTGGAAGGGCATTATTTCCTAATAATATCCACCCTGGGTGACCTTATTGCTCTTAAGTGATTTTATATTTGTTTTTTTTTAATTAGTATACATATTTTTATATTTTTGATGGAATAGTTCCTATGCCTAATGTTTCAAAATTGCTATAGTTTGTAATGTAATTCCACATTTGATTTTGATGTTAAAGGAAGTATTTTGCATCTAAACTAACAGTATTTAATGTCAACACACACAAACACAAACAAAGTCACATAGAAGCATATTCGGTGGTAGCAAAAGTCACATAAATATATATATATATATATATATATATATACACAGGAACACACACACATACACACAATGAGGTATACATAGAAAAACACACACACACACACACACACACACACACACACACACACACACACACACACACACACACACACACAAATATGCCCAGCAATTACAGAATTAAAGCCACTTTCTTGACTGAATATACCTCCCCTGTTATAGTGATTAAATTAATGAAAAAATCATACAGTACAAACCATTACACACACACACACACACACACACACACACACACACACACACACACACACACACACACACACACACACACACACACACACACACCATACATAAGCACTGTCCTTGATTTTGCAGAACATGACTGAGTTGCTTCCTTTATTTTTGGTAGATCATTGAAGATTAGTTAGTCAATAAAGACATTTTAGTTTCATACTTTTTATTGCTCAAGTAATGAGTGTTGGAAAAGCCTATAAGGATCGAAATTATTGAGGAATCTCTCTCTCTCTCTCTTTCTTTAACTCTCTCACTCACTATCCCATTTGCACACTGTCTCTCTCTCTGTTTCTCATTTTCTCTCTCTCTGTGTCTGTCTGTCTCTCTCACATACACACAAACGCACACACACACACACACACACACACACACACACACACACACACACACATACAGTGACACATTTAATTTTTATTTTTTCAGTTCACTAATTAGTTCTTTTTAAACCATGCTTAGTGAGGTTTAAGTAAAATGCCAAGTCCTTGTAACTGTTTTTTGCAGGAGTTTTGCTAGTTGAGTTGTATTTATTATTATTATTATTATTATTATTATTATTATTATTATTATTAATACTTTATGCTCACTAAAAGCAAAACTAGCATAAAAATAGTGTCCGTTTGCTTTTTTCCATCCCTGCTCTACTGCAATTCAATATTCTGCCATGAAGAAGCAGAGTTGTTTTTCCCTGTCTTTACCTGTACAGTAACAACCTGTCAGAGAGCACTCATACTCCATTCAGGGTGAGGATGTACAGCCTGTCGTAGAGCGCTCATACTCCATTCAGGGTGAGGATGTACAGCCTGTCATAGAGCACTCATACTCCATTCATGGTGAGGATGTACAGCCTGTCAGAGAGCACTCATACTCCATTCAGGGTGAGGATGTACAGCCTGTTGGAGAGCACTCATACTCCATTCAGGGTGAGGATGTACATTTTACCCACTATCTAAATGTACCTAAGAAATAACAGATTACCTGCAGTCCTAAAAGCCTAGGTAGCACCACAAATGAAACAGTCAAAACCAATAAATATGATTAAAGCACTCTCCCTTTATGTAACAAATTACAGAAACAACTGAAGACATCTGCAGACTTTTTTAATTTTATTAATAAGTAGGTGGACTGGACCATGAAGCCCAGTTTTCAGCCAGGAACTTGTTACAGATAAGTTAAAAAGAACTAAGCAATACTTTGTATGCCTGGAAGTAATAACCATAGCTCTTAAATAATCAGGGACATATTTGAACAGAATCAGGGACAAACCCAGAAAAAATCAGGGACAATCAGGACATTTGTAAAATATTAAAGCTATTAACTTGAGACATTGGCAGAATAAAAGAATGTTAATTACTATACATTTAGTGAAATAAAAGAAATCTATAACTCTTACTTCCTGCCATTATTTGTTGAGTATTATACCATGATCCCCCCAAAACGTGCACGCTGATTGGCCAGCGTGCCCGTTGTAAATCGAGTTATACTAATGGAAAAGGTCCGTCGCCCGGACTTTTTCCATTAGTATAACTCGATTTTAAACATTGTCTCGCTATGTTAAATGGGTTTAACATGGCGAGACAGCTTTAAAATAAGCAACGGAGATCTCCGTTGCTTATTTTAAAGCTGTCTCGCCATGTTAAACCCATTTAACATAGCAGGCAGTGTTTAAAAAGCAACGGAGAAAGCAAGATCTCCGTTGCTCTTTATGTCTCGCTATGTTAAATGAGTTTAACATAGCGAGACAGTTAAAATAAGCGGAGATGTCCGTTGCTTATTTTAAAACTGTCTCGCTATGTTAAACTCATTTAACATAGCGAGATTAAAAAGCAACGAGATCTTGCTTTCTCCGTTAAACACTGCCTCGCTATGTTAAATGGGTTTAACATAGCGAGACAGCTTTAAAATAAGCAACGGAGATCTCCGTTGCTTATTTTAAAGCTGTCTCACTATGTTAAACCCATTTAACATAGCGATGCAGTGTTTTAAAAAAAGCAACGGAGAAAGCAAGATCTCCGTTGCTTTTATGTCTCGCTATGTTAAATGAGTTTAACATAGCGAGACAGTTTAAAATAAGCAACGGAGATGTCCGTTGCTTATTTTAAAACTGTCTCGCTATGTTAAACTCATTTAACATAGCGAGACACAAAAAAAAAGCAACGGAGATCTTGCTTTTCCGTGCTTTTGCCCCCAGCTCTGATGTACTGGGCAGTGGCGCAGTACATCAGAACTGCCGTGGATGCCAGACATCTGCGGAAGGGCAGTAAACAGGCATTATACTATGCCATTATTTAAGAAAAGTAATAGTTTCTTTTCTTAAATAATGTCATGGTATAATAGCAATAACCCACTTCTGGGTGTGGGTAATGCTAAATTCACCCACGGTTGGCTTTGTTTGGTCCCTCAGGCTTCGCCCTCGGGACCAAACCACGCCAACCGTGGGTAAATTTAGCATTACCCACACCCAGGCGTGGGTTATTGCTATATAATTCACCACCTTTCCTCCAAGAGTCACTAGTTTTAGGAGGGATTAAGAGAGGCAGAGCTAAATTTTGAAGTCAAAATCAGGGACATCCTTGGAAATCAGGGACAATTGAGAGGTATGTCAGTTAAAATATATGCTAATGAGAAATGATTGTGGTACAAAATGTAATATGTTCAGAGTAAAAGGCTTGTATTAAGGAAGATTATTAGCTGACAGTTTTAAAGAAGCACATCCTTAACTTTTTATTGGTTACCATTTTACAGTGTATGCACTGAAGTATGTTGTGGTAAAGCTGTTTTAGAAATTAACTGTCTTCTCACTTTATAAGCCAAAACTACATCAAATGAATGTTGGCCTCCCAACTAGAATACAGCTTTTTCCTCTAAGTCCCTCAAACATACCTCTCAACCTCTCAGCACAAGAATTTAAAATAATGAGAACAAAGGTCTCAAATCAGTGACAAATTTTAAATATTGCTCTTATAAACTTAGAAAGTTGATACAATAACAGATTTTTCAATTAGCATGCATTTTCTAATGGATATGAAGTCTAAAACTAAAATTTCTTTCATTATTTATTGACTTCAGTCTTCAATGATTTCCCAGAAAACCAAACATTTTATGAGGAATAGACTAAAAATGTGAGGCAAAAGTCTGGACATTCTGTGAACATCTGGACAGTTAAGAGGTATAGTCCTCAAATTAAAATGAAACAGGAAGTAAATGTGCCTATTGCAAAATAGATTCTCATTTTGTGCTATTACTTGCCCAAACACCATGATATCCCTTCCATGTAAAAAAAAAAAAGCTATCCATCCTCCTTCTCAGGGTCACACTCTTAATGTATAAACTACTGTATGAAGACGTCTGCCTGGCTCTCTTACACAGGCTGTATACATCCAAACTCCAACAAATGTTACTATCAGCTCAGGTATTACATTTCTTTCTTGTCCTTAGAACAAACTAACATTTAGCAAAAATGCATTCTCAGTTCAAACCCTAAAATTTCTAATTTTCTAACAATTTATCTAAGAAACTCTTCAGACTGAACATGTACACACACGCACACCACACACACATACTTATCTATTTATCTATCTCTGTCTCTCTCCATATATATATATATATATATATATATATATATATATATATATATATATATATATATATATATATATATATATATATATATATATATATATATATATATATATATAAAATATATATATATATGTATGTATATATATATTTTATATAGTTTCATAGTTTCATAGTATAGTACTAGGCTATCTGCCCTGGGGCATTTGTAAGCCTAGCCATAGTGATGTGGCATTTGCCACCCCATGAAATGGTACAAAAATGTACAGAATAGATTTAGAATACTGTGTCTAGTAGTGACACAATGAAGGTCCCCTTATATAATAGAATTAGTTTACTGTGCCCCTGTCTAGCAGTGACATAGATGTGACCCCTGGGGTAAACTTACGATCTCCCATCCACTCATCAAGATTTCTCTTGAAGAGAGCCAGTGAGGGGCTCTGCCTAATACGAACTGGGATCTTGTTCCAAAGCATGGGAAGCCTCTGGGTTATGAATCTATCCCTCCAGCATGTCCTATTCATACTTGTGCCGAGGTTTAAGTCTTTAGCTCTCGTGGTCCTGATGGACTTGGATTTTTTGAGGTGGAGCATGTCCATCAGATCCTGATTGGACATGGCCTTGTACGTCAGGCAGAGATCACCTCTGAGCAGGTGGTATGATACTGAATAGAGCTGAAGTTTCTTTAGTCTGGCAGAATAAGACATATGTTGGAGACCCTTGATCCTCTTGGTGAGGTACTTTTGTGGTCTGTCCAGCTGTTGCAAATGCCGGGTGAGGTACATACCAAATGGGGCATTGTACTCAATCATGGGTCTGATGAGGGAGGAATATAGGGGTACAATGACATCCTTGGATCTGGATGTGAATCCCTTCATGATGAGGTGTGCAAGGTAGAATGTTTTTCTAACCACTTTGGCAACGTGAGTATCAAATGAGAGGTCGCTGTCGACTTGGGTCCCTAGGTCTCTGATTACTTTTTCAGTACTCAGTGGGTTGCTGTCTATGTGATAATTTGTGGGTACTTTGTTTTTCCCAAAGGGGATGACTATACATTTTTTGGCATTTAGTTTAAGGCCGTGACTCCGGCACCAGTTGTCCATTTCTGTGAGGCCTTTTTGTAGGATGTGTGTGTCTGCTGGTGTATCGACTATGGCGCCTAGTTTGCAGTCATCTGCGAACTTTGTCAGCCACAGCCCTCCCGTGTTTGCTTTAACATCTGAGAATTAAATGCCGAACAAGAGGGGTCCCAGGACAGATCCCTGTGGGACACCACTTGTGACTGGCTTTGAGTCTGACATTGCTCCAGCAATTTTAACTTTATGGGTTCTGTCCTTTAGCCAGTTTGCAACCCATCTAGTGACATAAGGGTTTACATTTAAGCTGTTGAGCTTATCTATGATGCCTGAGTGGGGTATTGTGTCGAAGGCCTTAGCCAAGTCCAGGTATGCTGTATGGACTGCTTTGCCCTCGTCAGTGGCTCTAGTGACTGTTTTGAAAAAGTCAACCAGGTTTAAAAGGCAGGATCTGCCCTTTACAAAGCCGAACTAGGTGGAGTCAAGTGTCTGTAGGTCCCCTATGTCTCTGTTTATGAGTTCCATAATGATTCTTTCCATAGCTTTGCAGACCAAGCTGGTTAAGCTTATGGGGCGGTAGTTTCCAGGGTCTGTAGAGGCACCCCCCTTGTGGAGTGGGACCACTGTTGCTGTACGCCAGTGTTCAGGTACATATCCCGAAGTAAGGCTAAGGTTAAATAGCATTTTTATGTGTGGATTTAGCTCCTCTTGGAGTTCACGTAACACGCAACCCGGGATACCATCAGGTCCCATTGATGCTGTGTTTTTTGCTTTGTTTAGGGCGGTTCTCACTTGGACATCTGAGATGACAGGGAGATTACATTCAGCTGGGATAAGTATTTCTTCTTTTGGGGGTGAAGGGGGGGAGAAATTTGCACTGAACCTGTCAGCCAGAATGTTGGCAATATCTGTGGGTTCAGTGTATTTTTTATTGTTGTGAACCAACTCTGAGCATATCTGAGGGTTTCCAGCCAGGTTTCTAACATAGCTGAAGAAGGCTTTGTGGTTATCTTTAGTGTCCTTAGCGATTTTTCTCTCAAAGTTGGCCTTGGATGTTTTTATAAGAGAACGTAGTTTTCTGCTAATGTTGATCAGAGATGTCTTCCCTTCATGGGATTTTGCTCTGATGTGCAGTAGCTTCCTTCTTTTGTTATACAATTTGTTTATGGCTGAGGTCCACCAGACAGGACGCTTATCTTTGGTGGAGAGGGACTTGGATTTGTTTGGGATTGCATGATCCATGCATTCTTGGAGATGTCCATAGAAAGCATTTGTGAAGGATTCGGCATCGTGGGATGTGGTATCCACTGGCACAGTGGGCTTAAAGGATACCATCTCAGTCTTAAGAAGAGTGAAGTCTGCTTTTGAGAAGTTTTTCACTGCGGTCTTTTGTGCTGGGGGTGGTGGTGGGATATGTATATCCAGGGTGATTAGTTTGTGGTCAGATCTCACTAGTGAGGGGTATACTTCCGGTGTGGAGCATTTTGTCCCCATGTTTGTGATGATCAGGTCTAGTATATTATCTCCCCTAGTGGGAGAGGTGACTAATTGTTCCAGTGCATTTGAATTTATGAATTCCAGGAACCTTTGGGCTAGGGCATTAGGGCTAGAATAATGTACCCAATCTATGTTTGGGTAGTTGAAGTCTCTCAGTATGATGGTATTTTGTGATACATTCATATCCTCCAATGTCTTCAGGAAGGCTGAGTGGAGTTCTTGAGATTGGGAGGGTGGTCTGTAACATGCTACCAGTTGTATAGCAGTTTTGCCTATGGTTAGTTGCACCTGTATGGTCTCTGATGCTTCATGTGTTGCTACTAACCTGGAGGTGTGGGTGTCCTTGATGAATATGGACACTCCCCCTCCCTTTGTGGTTCGGCCTGGGTTTTGGGGCCGAAAAGCATGATATGAGGTATAGCCTGGTAGCGCTGGTGTGCTCTCAGGAGCCTTGAACCAGGTTTCAGTTACTGCACAGACGTCGATGTTCTCCATGCTGAGGAGTGCATCAAGTGCCTGCATCTTGAGATATATATATATATATATATATATATATATTCGATTCTCAGCTGGAGTGCTTGGAGTGCCTTCTGTGTGGAGTCTGCATGTCCTCCCGTGGTTGAGTGGGCGTTCAAAAGACGTGCCTTCGCTGAAGGTTGAACATCGAGCTGGCACCTCAGCGTTCGTGAAAATATACTGCCAATCATTAGCGGACCGGAGTTCCGCTGTGCCAACCCCTAACTGGGAAAAGCCGAAAGACAACAACATATATATATAATATATTTATTTTATATAGATATATATATATATATATATATATATATATATATATATATATATATATATATACATATACGTCTCTTTCTGTCTCTTTATATATATATATATATATATATATATATATATATATACACACACATACATATACATCCCTCTCAGTCTCTTTATCTATATATATATATATATATATATATATATATATATATATATATATATATATATATATATATACTCTATGCCTCTCCTTTTTTTGCCCCCTGATTGTCCTCTGGCTGACCATCATCTACTCTGACTCTGTTGCCATCGCTCCATCTTCCTTTATTATCCCTGGTATTAACCCTCACCCCACCCCTAGCTGAGACCAGATCACTGGCAGATGGGGACGGGAAAGTCATTTTATAGAAGAAGCTTACAGTGCCACATATAATATCTTGCAAAGTAGGGGATTTTTGTTGAATGGTCTAACTGTGTGGAGCTACTGATGTCACTTGTATCACTGTGTGTAATGTCAGTTTGATCCAGCCCCCTCTTCAAGGCTAAACTGCTTACTGCAACCTGCCACATGACTGCAACACTGTGCCATCATTGGATACATGTCACATTCCAAGCAGAAACCCTTTCCTTATGTACTAGCTGAGCTGACAAAGAGCTGTTCCTTCTCAGCACCCTCACCTGTTACTTCCCATACCCAAGCGGCTAAATGAACTTTGGTCATCGGGACAGGGCTCCATCCCTCTATGACATGGAGCTGGTTTCTATGCCTCTCACTTCACAATAATATTAATAGTTCAGACCGATGAACCTGTGAAGGGTCCTCTGGGAAATATGCAAATGGCCATTATGGTCATATAAGTGTTTCAGCCAGGAATTCTAAGGTATTACACAGTGATGTGTCTGATTTGTCATGGTCTTTTGGATGTTTTTGTATATGAGTTTTTTTTTCTGTGAGACCTTTTTACTTAATTGAGAAATTTTGCAGTCACACTAATGTTATGGACATAAGGCTTTCTTATAAGCTGAGTGTTTTCAGTAAATGGAGAAAGCATTCAATTATACTGCACTGATGAGGCCATAACAAGGGCAAAACATGTTATGTCTACAGTTAGTGGAGTCTGATTTTGGTTTTAATTATCTGTATGCCTCAATATACACTTAGAAAAAGTTATATGTCCTTACAGGGTCATTTGCATATTTCCCATGGGCCTCCTTCATTGGATGTTAAAGGTATTGCACTGTGAAGTCTGTGGCTTGCCTGGGTATTTTTGCATACTTTTACCTATGAGATATTTCTTAAATAAAGCCTGACAATATGATATTACAGCACATAGGAGTATGGCTATGAATGACTAACACACTTTCCCTTGCGCTCTTGGCTTGAATTCGGCCAGTCTTAACTTGCAAACTTGACTTTGAACAAGTTACTGTGAAAAGAAGGCATTTGTTTCCACATCTTACCTGGGTTTTCCCTCAGTAGCCTTAGTTCTCTTCATCTAAAGATATGCTGCTTAGTTAAAATTACTCTTTCACCTTGACTGAGTCACACCCATGAAGTTATCCATCAGATCATAGATATTATAATATATACTTCCTGAGTTAAGGTCTTCCCAAAGTTACAGATCCAGGCTCATGAGACCCTTAATCTGGCATTGCCCCCATTGTTTCTTAATTGGAGTTCAAGAAACCTGCCACCTGTCCTGTAATTTTATTGTTGAGTGAATGATAGAAATAAACCTCGCCTATTGTAGACCACCATTTATCATAGGATGTCCTCCACTCTTAGCCTTAGCACCTTTAGTAGTATCAAGTGGTGTAGCAAAGAGAAAAGTGCAATGAATATATGAAACTAATACATGTAGGGCCATAAAATACATTGATGACAACAGTCACCACTGAAATGCATAGCCTTTGCTTCTAACAACAGATGCTTAATTGACTAAAACACACATTGCCAAAATGTGTGGATCAAGGCCATGAAGCAAGAAAGATGTGGATAAATACCTATTATCTGAAGCTAACAAGGAATATTGTGCAGTTTGTACAATGAAGGACTGAGTCATTTACAGTTTTAAAACTGTCTCTGCATTAACCTCCTGCTTCCTCATTCATTTCTTGTCTGCTGCCAGAGAATAAAAAACTTATTCCCAAAATATATTAGTCGCAACTTCTCCTTCCCCTCTCCATCATAAAACCTGTCATAAATCTTTGATAACGTAACTTTCAGATTGCCTAGATTTCTAGGAGTGGTTAGAATAAAATGGCTGCCATCGAAATGTAAGATTTTTTTTTTACCTGAAGTTTACTCCTGCGTTGGATCATCCCTGGCCTGCTGACTATCAGTCCCATGTGATCTTGTAATGTTATTCATTTTTATGCAATGGCAGGTGCTTAGCCCTTACTCATTCGCCACATTGTGAGACAGCCTACCTCCCATGATATCAGCCACACAGACATTAGGGGCTTTAACAGGTCTGTCCATGTGGTGCAGCTGAGCTCCAAGGGTTGATGTGCATTGGCCATATGCCCTGGACAAGTCACCTGCTCCTGTGAGTGTTGTCATCATTGCCCCATTGCCTTAGCAGCAGACAAGCTCCATCATCACCACTGGGATACTGCAAGGTCCTTGCATGCCTTTAGTCGGAAAGATATTCCTATCCTCTATCAGCAGGCTTAGCCTCTTCACTCTTAATTCTCTTCCTCTTTCTGTCTGGTCAACCTTTCTGGTGTGCAGGTTGCTATTCAAGTCTGGCTCACCTGGATCATAGTGATCAATCACTTTATGTCATGGGGCATAGTGAATACATTTCATACAGAATTACTTATTTACACAATGTCAAAACAAAAAGAAAAAAAAAATGCAAAAGGGTATGCACAACAAAGGAATGATGCCTGTCCACTGGAAGCAATTGGGTCTGGAGTAAATAGAAGATATACAGACTTGCTGTCTTGTAAACCAGTTTAATGGTTCTGTAAGAACAAAAGTGCAATGCTGGCATTTCACAGTGGCTTAAGGTATAACTAAAAATGGACTAGCTAATGGAACTATGATACAGTCATAAATAACAGAGATCAATCCAAAGGAAAGCTCTGTAGGTATTATGTACACTTATGTCCACCCCACCAGAATGTCGTATTTATTTATAATCGTTATCACCAGAGCAGGAGGTGGTGTGGGTTTGAGATATGCTTGTCCCATTGATCAGTAACTGATTTCTCTGATTATAGACGGGCAGTGAATAAAGATTATGCACTGAATGAAAAGCTATTCCTACAGCATAGAGGGATAAAGCCCTGAGTGCAGCCCAGGCAACCCAAGTTTGATTAGAGGCTCAGATGTCTGACCGAGCAGCAGAGTGGGACAGGGGCATGCCCATTCTTGGATGGGAGGTGGTTATATGGGAGTTCTCCTTAATGTTCCTGGCAGAGGCCAGGGTTTGTATAAGGAGGGAGTAGTCTAAGAGGGGAGAGGGTAAGAGTATTGGATGAGATTCCGCAGAGGCAGGGCAAGATGTTGCATACTCCCATTGTACACTTGCCCCCTTGATGTTGACCATATAGACAATGGAGGGAAAGAAGAAGACAGAAAGGAAAACCCAGAGGTAGGCCTTCAATGACCTCCCCCCAGCATATGTAGGATAGGACCCCCTCCAGGACACCGTTAGAATCCACATCGACCACAGTCAGGAATTCAGTGATAATCTGGGGACAGAGGAAAACCAGTAGACCTGGCTTTAGATGTGGGGCACTGGAGATGACGGCCAGAGTGAAGCAGTGTTAAAAGCAACCCTAAATAAATGTTGAATGTATTGTGCACATAATTCAATAAAATACTTGAGTGGATTTCCTCAGAAGTCTAACCAGAAAATAGAATGTTAGAAACGTTAATAAAATGACAGTGTGTGTAATAAGTCAGAGGGTTAGGGTATGAGCTGATAATAAGCTTCATCCTCTAGTCCTGAGTTTGATTCCTTCACTCTCCACATAGATATTGCATGATTATGAGCAGCTCACTTACCCAGAGCAGTGCTTCTGTGTCACCACTTAAAACAGATTATGTATGGTTATTGTCCTTCCATCTTTATAGTGGACATTCCCTGTTTTTGGAGCTGCATCTTATGAAAAATATAAAAAGTGGTGCACATCCTGTGATTTTTAGGAATACAATAAAACAAGTAGAACTCCACAACGTCAGGTATTTATTCAAACACGACACTGATAAAGGATAGTTTATCTGAAAGCTTTGTTGTTTGAATAAATACATGACATTGTGGAGTTCTACTTGTTTTATTGCTGAAGCTGTTTTTTTGTGGTTCTCCACTCTACTGCTTTGGTTCATCTTCTCTGGGGAGTTTTACACATACAACATTTTCTGACTTTCTTCTAGTTGCTGAAGAAAACCATGATTCTTTGCCTGAAACAGTTTAATACAATTTGAAACAGTAAAAACAATCACAGTTCTATTACAGTAGTAAGGCTTTATTATGGTAATAAAGTAAAAATTGGTCTTTTGTATTGACTATGGACATGCTTGTTCTTCCAAATCTCACATTTTTTCTAGAAATGTACCACTTTGGGCATTTGTTAAGGTAGCTACCTGACATTTACGCTTAGTTGTCTTTACCATGTTAAAAAAATAACTAAAAGAAATGAAAATTGCTATTTGAGTTACAGGTCAAAAAAGTGGGAAGAGCACAAATATGAAACTCATAATTGTGAACAGGGGGTTTCAGGTTATTGTACTTCAGAGTAATCTCATTTTACTTCATGACGTGCTAAACACTGAGTTAGTGTATGCAAGTAATGGAAGTGTGGACACATCGACGGTGCGGGGGATGAAGCCCCTGCAAAAGTGCTTCAATGGTATTAAAGTTAGATTAAATATTTATTGTAATTTCATTTTGCAGCTTTGTGCTCTAAGCTGTGGGATTCATAATTATGGGTCTCTCATTTTTAGCATGAAAACATCAGAAAGTGCAGCATTATGATTAAAATGGAAAATTCTAGAACTACACAAGTCAGTTGCAGAATCTCATGGAACATAGTAACCATCCTAATGCTATATAATATTTTTAACATCAGGAATGCCAAAGCAAAAAAGCCATTGACATTAGAGTGCCCATGAAGCTTTATGACAACACGGGTTGCAGTAAAGTAGAGAGGCCATTAGGAAAATGGCAGTTATCAAAAAGAGTAGGGGAAGTTCCGGGAAGCCCTGGTCAAATTACCCCTAGTCCATATGAACACCACTTTGGAGCTTCCCTAGAGAAAAGAGGCTATTGGCCCAGTGAAACTAATCTAGTTAAAAAAGTGTAAATACAAATAAAGAAAGACCTTGGCAGTTAAAAAGAAAAAGAAATGGTCAGCTGTCTCTGAACATCAGAAAACATGAAGTAGTACACTTAAGGGGAGATGTAAAAGGTGCCTTCCTTTCTAGTAGCTGTGGAAAAAGTGCTAGTGAGTGTGCAGGTCACTGAGTCAGTGCACGAGATGTGAATGTCATTTTATGTACTAATATATAGCATATCCTACTCATGGTATAAGGTTCCATTCCAGCTGACTACATTTCAAGCACAGTAGTTATGCATTATCAGAATACTTACCTGAAGAAACATAAACTCAGTAATGATTTGGGCAAAGAGGAGCATACCAAGTAGCGGTGTCAACATGGACAGATTCTGAACTGTCATGGTCTACTGCTTACAAAACAGAAGAGTATAAGAGAAATATATATATATTTTTAATTTTCTTTTTAGCTGCCCCAGTTGGTTGTTCTCCTGTCACTGGTCTATCCAGCCCTCACAAACATCTTCTGAGTTATGTATTGTGGGTTGTACTTATCGAGGCACCAAAATGTTAGCTGTGAGGCATGTGCCAAACAGGTGTTGCTGTATTAGCCACCATTTTTTTTCTCCACACTTCTCCAGGAATGCAGATCTGCAAATACCTCATTATAGTATTGGGCAAACTTCCAACAGCCACCGGTTGTCCACCATTTCATCTCCTATTTTCTCCCACGTGCTATACCCTCCAATTTCCACTAGGAGAATCAAGCATAGGGAAATGGAATCTTTACTCCTTGTAAGAGAGGACAGCTGTTCTTTAGACTGTCAGTCCTTTCCTTTCTCACCCATCCCCCAAATGACCCAGGGGATAATTCCTGAAAATGGGCTGCCAGACTGCCATAAGGTCTGCCACCTCCTCCGACACTGGTAATTTTGAGACATATTGCTAATTGTAGCACAACTTGTATGTATAATGCATTGAAGTGTGTGAGACATACTGCTAATTGTAGCATGGCTTGTATGTATAATACACTGAAGTGTTCTTTTTTGTTCACCAGTACTTAACCCTGTTTAGAGTATGACTGGTTTTGCACTATTGCAGTACATCTGTGGTAATGACCATGCTGTACTTAATGTTATATTAACTGTTCTCACAATGTAATGTTGTCATTTTATTCTCTGTCTTATACCTTCCTTCTGCTGACTTAGATTTTGGCATATCTCTCAGATACCATGATCTAGCCATAACACTATGGTTTTGACCCTCAGATTTACCCTTGCTCTTCCTATTTTTAGTGATATTCCTCATAAAGTCAGACTGGTTTATTGGTACATACCTTATTAAATAACCTAATTGAAGGCTATATAAAGATTCCCTATCAATAACTGTATAGGATCTAATATATATATATATATATATATATATATATATATATATATATATATATATATACATACATCTTTTGTTATGAAAATTAAAGAACTGCTCCTCTTTCTGGCCTTCTGCTGTGATTTTGAAAGGCCAGTGTTATGGTTTTAATGCTCAGAGGATGTCAGGTGTGGACAGTGATATATCAGATAATATTTAGCATCCCTCTGCATCCATTACTTTTTCAAAAGAAAACACATTCCAATGTTGAAATATTTTATATTCTTCCACCAGACTGCCTTACAAAATATAAGCATCAGGTTGGTCCAGTAAAACTGCCTGCTAATTGAGTAAACAAATGCATTTTAATTTGACTGTAACTCTAGAAGTCTAGTCATCATTATAAGAAACAGCACCATTAAAGGTCATTGCTTCACATTAGTAAGGCAAAGCATTTCAAGAGGGAACGGCCTGGACAGCATCTGTTTTATTGAAAGTATGTTAACAAAATAAGTACTCAGGGCAAGCAGCCTGTTTTCCTTTATATGACAGTGAAATGGGACCAAAAAAGCACAAATAGAAATATAATAATACTAGTATGTTAACAATAGCATAATGAAAGAACGCATAGTTATTATATAGCTGTGTGTGTATGGGAGGAGAGATGCATCATTTCATGTAAGAACTAGAAACTTGATAAATCACAAGTAAAATTTCCACTTGCTGACTTTTAGGGAGGGGAGTTTGTATTATTTAGTTTGTTGGCAACTTTGCTAACAATTAGCTTTTATCATGTAGCACATACTGACTCCCCAAATTAAAGTATTTTAATTTAAAAACAAGTGAAAAAAATCAGATAATATTATCTGAAAGAAGAATGTTTCATATCATTTTGTGTAATCTATGTCTAGCTGTAGACCTGGGGAGGGGATAAGTCTGTTTAAATGGCATGTGTTCATTAAACAGAAGAGAAAGGCAGTAAGCAGAGAGGGCACCAGGGCCACCCTGGCTTAGTGGTCCTGCATAAGTAGCCACCCCCTCTTCACTGCTGTGAGCATTCTCAGTGGAAGAGACTGGTCTGGTCATTCCCAGGTGAATAAACGCGAGCAGACTGCTGTGATGGGAGGAGAATAACATCTCTTTAAAGATGCAAATTGATAATCAAGTCGGATCAGTTCTGCTAATCCCTTCACAAAAGGGGTGAATTGCAAATTGAGCCCTAGTGTTACACTGCCTGCCCTTTCTCAACAATGGGGTCTGAAACACAAAGACTCCCTTAAGGACTGTTAGCACTAACAGACACTGCAAGTCACCTAGTTGCTCGACTGCCAGTTGTGCATTTTAGGCTATGTTGGGAACTGGGATCCCGGGGCAGACCAAACAAATCCAAAGGTCAGCTAATTAACAGAATATGAAAACTCACTGGCAGCACCTAGAACCACAATTATCAAATTCCATGTGAATTGATCACAATTTTCCATGGCAGTGACCCATCGGGTAGCACTGTTGTCTCTAGGTCAAGAACATGTGATTATGATGAGGTTACATTTTTTTTTTTGCCAGGCAGAATTAAGACTCAGAATCAAAACATTAGAGGGCTTCACACTGCAAGCACAAAACTTATGAAAGCAGTACATTGTCAGATTTCAAAAGGGTGTTCCATTTTATATTTTCTCTGCTCATCTATTAAAATGAGGGTTTTGGACACCATGTAAGTGTGGTCAAGACATTTCAGTAAAGCACTAAAGTTAGTGTAGTTATTAGGCATAAGGTGCAAGACATTTTCTACCTGGTCACAGGCATAGTGCTCTGCAACTGGCTGTTTTATGATAACGCACCTACAACGGCCGCTTGCCACCATACACTTAAAACCTTCCCTTGGAGATCTCTGTCCTATTTTTGGATGAGTTCTTTCTTGTATTGCAACTCTATTTTACTGCATATCAGTAATATAATCACTTAAATCATTGTATTCTAATTATGTTTTACATTTCACCTGGGGTATATCTGAAAAGGGCCTATTTTAGATCAGTTCACTGATGCAATTAACAAAAAATACATGAATAATGACTTGGCGGCTGTACCGAGAGGTACTGTCCCGCTGTTTAAGTCTCTGTATGTTAAATCACTGAAGCAATATTGGTTTTATAATGCTACTGTGCAACTTTTATATTTTATAATTAACTAAAATAAGTAATTTTTGCTTAGCTTCCCTAATCTAACATGAGCTCCTTTGTGATTCTGGATTTGCATCCTTATTGTGTTACTAATGGGGGAGGGTTGCTTTTGCTTATTACGTGGTCCTTAGCTGTAGGCCATAGAATGTGTTGATAAGCTAAAGTCACTATCTGTACCACATAATAATTGTCATTTTCCACAGTCGTGCACTAACCCACACACCATCCTTCCTCCACCTTAACAAAATGTGATCTGAAGAAGCAAGTCTTGTTCTCTTACATATTTGTGCAGCACAAGACTCCACGAGCAGGTTACAACTAATTGTTACAGCTTTGTTTTGATGGAAACTTGTGCCTCCTAGTTGATGTTCTTCTGTGGGAAACTCAGACATACTTTAATTTGTTTCAGTTCATCTGTTTATAAGGCTTGGGTTCAGGTTAAAAAAAATACAGGGTTACCAAAACCAGGAGACTTTGTGAAGCAATATTTTTTACAAAAGGGTGAAAATGACCTGTAGCTGTACCTGCTCTACAATTATATATAGAGAGGCCCAGATCTTAATTAACTCTATATTAAATCATGGAAATAGTATTTATTTATTTATCCTTTGTTGACTGAAATAGTCCCACTAGACTAGTAGCCTATTTTCAGGATGGACCTGAGGAGGTATTTATATTACAAGGGGAAATTTGGCCAGGGCATCAGGGAATTTTCCCTACTCTTTTTGAAAAATGCCATGTGATCTTTTACATCCACCTGAGCTACCACCAACTCAGGTAGGTGGGGCCTCAGTTTAATGTCATTTATTATGCTCACCGTTAGTATTGTACTTTTTTAATAACAGCTGCATCAAGCTTGTACTGCTACAACAGTATTGGACTTTTTTTAATAACAGTTGCGTCAAGCTTGAACTGTTACAGCATTTATAGTATATTGTGTATTTGTGTTGGAGCTTTTCTCCCCGGGCCTCTACTGAAAATGGACATGTATCCAGTTAGACTATCCTGGTCAACAAATGTAAAATAAATAAATAAATAAATGTCTCATCCAAAGGATGGCACACTCAGAAGTGCAGCACCCCCCTTATACTGCACTGTAGTGTCAGAAAACCATCTCCCTGGAGTGGAAATAGAACCCACAGCCTTTTGCACTAAAGGTGCTGAGAAGGGTCATTCCCGTAAGTTTTGTGATCTAGTAAACTGTTTGTGGATTTTATGAACTAACTGTACGCTCAGCTTGCCTGTATTTTGTAGTCTGTTTTTTAACTTTTCCATCTCTCAGCCTGTAAGATGCAATACAGATAAAACAGGTTCTGTATATCATATGAGTTGTTCAGAGCCTAAGACAAAAGGTAGATTGCATTTGTATGGAAACAAGATATTTATTTATTTATTTATTTATTTATTTATTTATTTGCATTTGTTTACCGGGGTAGTCCAGCTGGGCCAGAAGTGCCCATTTTCAGTGGAGTCCCAGGGAAAAAAGCTCCACATATAAGACATTTCACATACAATACAGAATTAACATTAATAAAAACATTTAATACATATTATTGTCAGCTTATACAATTGGTAAAAAAACAGTACATAAGTAATCATTCTCAAATCAAAAATATTATACAAGCAATACAGAATATATACATGACAACATTCCATATGAGTAGTTTTCAGCCAACAAAATGTATATAGGACACTTCATGCAGTGGGTACAAAACAGATACAGGCATTAATCAGAGACTAGGTGCTTAAACTTTTCACATGTTTAGGAGGTGTAATAGCTGAGCAATAGGCTATACGAGTCCTGTTGCAGGAATCAGCAAAATCGGTGGATATTGTTGCAGATATAAGTGGTGGTATGATATTAAGGTAGGCTGCAAGAGTACCTGAATTTCTCGCCTGGTTCAATGGAGGGTCTATAAGGGTTGTACCTGAAAGTGCTCATGGTGCACTTTTATTGTTTTAAATAAATAGTTTTTTGGCTTGGCCTGGTGGTTTCTGCCTTTTGAATTACTACTGTTGGGTCTGTAAGGGTTAGGAAGAGAATGAAGTAGACAGGAGGGATTAATGGTAGGATAATGAGGGTTAGTAGAAGAGGGAAGTGGCCAGGATGGAGAGTTGGAGTAAATAAAAAGACAGGTGGATGTGAAAGGAGGATGCCAGAATAGTAAGGTGGGGGTGAGAATAGTTGTGATGGTTGAAGTTAGGTTATATAAGATGTGGTGTAGCACATGTGCACAGCCAACATGAGGAGAGGTGTTTGTTGCTTAAACATTTGCCTATTGCAAATGTTTAAATTCTGCACCCTCTTTCTTTGCTGAAATGTTAATACTTTTTGTGGTAGTGCAACTCTTTACCAAGCAAAAAAGATGCTAATAAAATTCTAGAGACATGGGATTGAATCCCACAATTCAACATTTGCATACTATGCACCACTGAAAAAGTTAATTCATTTCCTCACATTTTCAGGTCACATTTACAAATAATCTTAGTCTATTGTTATCTTACACAGTTGAAGTACTTACCTTACTGAAAACTGTCACTTCTTAAAATGCAATAGATCTGAAAGGAAAATATAACAGTGAAATATATACACAACAATGGCCGAAAAAAAGTTTAGTTTTGTTTTTAAATATGTAGCCTTTCTATTTTCTCACTGCCTACCAATTGTTCTACTATCTAGGTAAGATTTTTATTGAAATTTGCTTACCTTGCTCCCTGATTTGGTATGACTCATGTAAAGTATAGATGTGTGCAGTGCTGTTACTAATAATATGACTTAACTTGCAAATATACCCTTTACTCTGACTCTTGTTTCGTAGACAATTTGATGACTTAGTTGCATTGTAGGCTAATACACCCCTTTGAAGTCAAAAAGAAAAAGAACTATAGCTGACATATAGAATCTAAACCTTTAGGTTTGCATGGATATTATATTGTTTGTAGTTTTTTGCAGAAATGTAATTACCAACTTTTCAGGAGATGGGGGAATACATTTTTACATAATAAACATCCCTTTCAGTTTCAGTTTTGAGAAGCTTCTAAGTTGAAGCCTGCTTTAACCAGTTCTTTACAGTCCTTAAGCTTTTTAGGTGGCCTCAGAGCTGATGAAGAGATCCTTTCCCCTTACAGCCAACTGGTCCTTCAGTTCTGTTCATCTGTTCATCATGATTCTGTAGGGTGTTATTGATGTCACAGAATACGCAGTTTGAAAAGAAAGGATATTCACTAGTGAACAGAGAATTATTCTAGACAGCCATGGTAAAATAAAAACTTTATGAATGAAAAAAGTAAAAAAAAAATTGTTGAAATATATTCTGGGTGATAAAATACTTTCAAAACGGAATCTGGACTAGTTAACTTTTGATTTTGGAGTCATAGTGTTACACTGACATCCGGTGGCCATTTGGGTTAAAACTTAAATCATTCTTTTGTAAGGCATTTTCCCTCTTATTTTTATTCATCTCACTTTCAGCACTTGCATTATAATAGTAACAAAAGCATCTGTGTATGAACTAAATAAAGTTGTCAGGATATCTCACAAGACTTTTTTATTGTTACTAGCTATGCCTTTTGTTCTGGACATTGCAGTGCTTTATTAAAGTCTGCATGTGATATTGTGCATAGAAATTATCTGATCTGGTCTACTGTCATGTGTTATGATTATAGCTTTCAAACCAGAGATCATTGGATTACACCATACTAATTCCAGCCTATGTAAAAATGAATAAATCCCTTAAAATGCCACTAAACAGCAACAGGCTCACTCATTTACATTTATTAAAAATACAAAATGCCATTTTCATGAGCTGTTCCAGAAATTTTTATAAGTGATTTTCAGTGTAATTTTAGTCTACATATAAGAAAAATTAAAACAGGCTCCAAATACAAAATACCGAACAATGTGACCTGACAATTGTATAATCAATGAATATAAGAAAAAATACAAATTATGATGAATGAGTGTTTTAAATGTCAGATTCCAGGAAGTTTGCTTTGTCCTTTTCCAGTACCAAGGTGTCTCTGTGAGCAAATGTGTAACCTTCAGCCACTGAAATCCTTGTTCCTTTGATGTATGTTGTGTTTTATAACCCATATTCCCTGTAAATATATTTTATCTCTATTAAACTCTTTCAGATGAAAAAAAACACTGAAATGTGAAAACAATAAGATGTTTTAGTGTTTTACTTATTTAAAATTAAAATCTGTAATTTACACGTACATAAATCAGTAACTTTTAGCTCTGTTGGCATTTTGACTAAGAGTAGTATAAAAGAATTAAACAGTATTAACTATCTTATAACTGTGAAGAACATGGCAGCTGTGATAACGCAATGGTTCTCCATAATATCACTAATTAAGGAAAGCATACTTTTAATGTAACTGTAAGCAGAGCTAGGACCCCGTGTTTAAACACAAATCTAGTGCCAAACATGTGACCGAAGTTTTAGTGGAAGCATGCTGTTTTCCTCATTTGTCATGATGTTTAGTATAACCTTTCCAGCCAAAATAAAAGGCAGTAGCTTTTTTCAGGCAAGGTGTAGCATCCCTGTGAGACAACTACAAAACAGTGTAGGAGACATACCCTTAAGCACTGTACAATGTCTCTTAAGTCTTGGAGGCCATTACTGTGTAAACACTTGGTTGACATTTGGACTTCCACCGCTCAGCTACTGTAGTCTCCATGTTCTCTGTTAACAACATATTAAATCTCCGTGTTCTCTGTTAACAGCATATTAAATCTCTGTGTTCTCAGATAACAGCATATTAGATTCATTTTAGCACTATCATATAGCAGACGATTTGAAGCTTAAGTAGGGATTTAGAATCGGATCAGGGCTGACAATGCTGTGTGCATTTCACAATATTATTCTGAATGTCTTTGTGACTATTACATTGAATGAAGTAGCCAAGGCATTTGACAGGTTAGTATCCTAGAAAACTAATGAAGTTCTGCACCTCTGAGTTGATAAACAGTAGCAGCTTGAATTCCAGTTTTGCATATCTACATTTCAAGTGCTTTGCTTGAAGCTATTAGATAAGACCAATAATCAAATGATACTGTAAATTGTGCAGAAAGCAATCTTATCTTACAAAAAAAAAAATACAAATATACATAATGCTGGCAGACTTGTTTGCAAAACATACAGAGTTTTCTGTCTGCAACCAGATAATAAATAAATAAATGTTGTATGCTGAGCACAAGTAAGACCAATAATCCATACAAATAACAGTACAAGAAGAAAGAAAAATACAGTTTGGAAGCACTGCATTGTGGGAGCATGTTCATAGGTTCATAGTTTCATAGGTTTGTACTAGGCTATCGACCCTATACTTATATATAAATACATATCTAGGGCCTATACATATAACAATAACAATTCCCTGGCTATTTCTTCCCACAGTATTTACTTCCCTGGACCCCTGTCTAGCAGGGTGACTGACATTATCCCCGGGGTGAATTTCCTATCTGCCATCCAGTCGTCAAGGTTCCTTTTGAAGAGGGCCAAAGAGGCGCTCTGCTTGACATGTATGGGCAGTTTATTCCAGAGTCTGGGGAGTCTCTGGGTCAGGAACCTATCCCTCCAGCATGTTTTGTTCATTGTGATGACAAGGTTTAGATCCCTGGAGCATGTGTCTCTGAGGGATTGGGATTTTTTTAAGTGTAGCATGTCCAACTGCTCTGGGTTTGACATGGCCTTGTATGTTAAGCAGAGATCACCTCTGAGTAGACAATATGTGACAGAGTATAGGTAGAGTTTTTTTAGATGGTCAGCATAGGGCATCTGCTTTTAGTGAGGTATTTCTGTGGCCTTTCCAGTTGTTGCAGATGTCTTGAGAGGTACATAACAAATGGGGCATTGTATTCTATAATGGGTCTAATGAGGGATGAGTACAGTGGGACAATGACCTCCTTTTTTCTGGATGAAAAGCCCTTAGTGATGAGGTGAGCCACATAGAAGGATTTCCTGACTGTTGTGGCGATGTGGTTATCAAAGGTGAGACCACTGTCCACCTGTGTCCCTAAGTCTCTCATGACACTTTTGGTGTTTAGTGTACTGCCACCTACGTGGTAATTCATGGGTACATGTCTTTTCACAAAGGGGATAACTATGAATTTTGTGGCGTTGAGCTTGAGCCCATGGCTCTGGCACCAAGCATCTGTTTCTGTAAGGCCCTTTTGTAGAATATCCACATCATTTGGGGATTCAATAATGGCTCCCAGTTTGCAGTCATCTGCGAACTTTGTTAGCCAGAGTCCCTTAGTGTTGGCCTGTACTTCAGAGAAGTAGATGCCAAACAAGACCGGTCCCAGGACTGAACACTGAGGTACTCCACTTGTCACTTGTCTTGAGCTGGAGTTGGAGTCGGCTACTTTTACAGTGTGGGTTCTGTCAGTAAGCCAGTTGGCAACCCATCGATTGACGTAGGCATTAATGCCCAGCTTAGTAAGTTTATCTATGATTCTAGAGTGGGGGATGGTGTCGAAGGCCTTGGCAAGGTCCAGAAAGGCTGTGTGGACCACCTTACCCTTGTCCACAGCTCTGGAGACTGACTCAAAGAAGTCAATCAGGTTCAGGAGACAAGATCGGCTCTTCATGAACCCAAACTGCATGGGGTCCAGTGTTTGAAGGTTGCCAATGTCTTTGTTTATCATTTCCATGATAATACGTTCCATGGCCTTGCAGATCAGGCTCATCAAACTGATGGGGCGGTAGTTCCCGGGATCCAAGGTGGATCCCACCTTGTGGAGTGGGATAACTGTAGCTGTGCACCACTCAGTGGGCAAAAAGCCTGAGGTGAGGCTATGATTAAACATGGCAGTTAGGTGAGGTGCCAGTTCACTTTGTAGTTCATGTAGTACACAGCCTGGGATGTCAACTGGTCCAATGGATGCTGTATTCTTAGCTTTGGAGAGTGCATTTTTACCTGTGAGGCCAATATTACTGGAATTTGGCAATCTTTTGGTATTGAGATGGGCCCTTTAGAGGGTGAAAGGGGGGTGAAGTTTGCACTGAATCAATCTGCCAAGATATTGGCAATCTCCTTGGGATCAGTATATTTAATGCCATTCTGTTGTAGCTCAGAGCAGATCTGAGCATTGCCATTTAGATTCTTGACATAGCTATAAAATGCCTTGTGGTTGTCTTTGGAATCTTTGGCAATTTTATTTTTGTACTGCAGTGGTGGTGCTGCGGTAGCATTGTCGCCTCACAGTAAGACGTTGTCCTGTTCAATTCTCAGCTAGAGCGTCTTCTGTGTGGAGACATGCATGAATGGGCATACCTTCATTGAAGGTTGTGCATCAGGGCTGGCAACTCGGCACATAAAAATCTACTGCCAATCATTAGCGGACCGGAGTTCCGCTGTGGTGACCCCTAACCGGGAAAAGCCGAAAGATGCAACAACTAGCTTTGGAGGATTTTATAAGGGATCTCAGCTTCTTACTGAGGCTGGTAAGGGAGTTTTTTGCATCCTGGGATTTTCCTCAACAGTTTCTTCCTTTTGTTGTAAAGTTTGTTTATGGCAAGGGACCAACAGATTGGCTTCCTTTTTTTGGAGGAGAGCATCTTAGTTCTATTAGGGATGGCATGATTCATGCACAAGTGGATATGGTCCTACAATACCTTAGTGTAGGATTCAACCGTTGAACTTTCAGTTCCCGTCTGCATGGGTGTCATGAAGTTTGTCACTTCTGACTTGAGTAACATGAAGTTGGCTTTGGAGAAGTTTTTTACAGAGGTTTCCTTATTAGGGGGTGGGGGTGGCATGTGGATGTCAAGGGTGATTAGCTTATGGTCAGAGCTGACCAACGAGGGGATGACCATAGGTGTGGAGCATCGATTTCCCATGTTGGTAATGACCAGGTCTAGGATATTGGAGTCCCTGGTGGGACAAAGGATTAGATGATCCAGGGCGTTGGAATTTATGAATTCCAAGAACCATTGGGCAAAGGTGTTGGTACATGAGTAGTTTCCCCAATTAATGGCAGGGTAGTTGAAATCACCCAGTATTAGGGTGTTTGGTTGTATCTTAACATTTTACAGTATGTTTAGAAAGGTGTAGTGAGAATCTTGGGGCATGGTGGGGGATCTGTAGCAAGCTACAATTTGGATTGCAGTCTTACCTAGTGTTAGTTGTACCTGGAAAATTTCAGACGCATTGTGTTGGGCAACTAGCCTGGTGTTGTGAATATCCTTGGTGAATATGGACACTCCTTCACCTTTATTGTTTCGGTCCTGATTTGGTGGTCAAAAAGTGTGGTAAGAGTTGTAGCCTGGTATTGCTGGGGTGCTCTCTGGAGCCTTGAACCATGTCTTAGTTATTGCACAGATATCTATGTTCTCTATTTTTTAGGAGTCCCTGGAGAGAGTGCATTTTGAGGTTTAGACTTCTAGCATTGAGTAGCATTACCTTCAGATTTTGCATGCTTGCAACTGTTACGGTTGTGGTTTTGTCCTTTGAACTTTCCCTAAAAAAGGAACTATAGGGGTGGCAAGAGCCTTAGCCAGTAACCTGAATCCCAGGGTCGACAGGTGCAGACCATCTCTGGCAAAGCATCATGGTCTGTCGATCATGTCATCCCAGGCAGACAGATACTGGATCCCCTCTGAATGACACCAGAAGATTAGCCAATTGTTGAAGTCAATCATTTTGTCCTTATACTGTGATATCATTCTGTGTGAAGGCAGGATGCTACTCAGGGCCAGGGTCATACCTGCCTGGGCCACATGATCTGAAAGCTCTTCCATGCCTCTTTTCATGTAGTCCATTGAGGTACATCTCAAATAATTCACTCCAACATGTACAATGACAGAGTCATATTTGTACTTGTTGTGGAGTGACTTGAGTGCATGCGTTATGTGGCGGATCCTGGCACCCAACAGGCAGCTGACTGTAATTTTCTCCTTGTTTAGGAGTGGAGTGTGGAGTTGAAAAAAAAGGGCAGAGAATTGAGAGCGGGCATGATCGTAACTGGATGGAGGATGGTCCATAATAGGTAGCATAAATATATCCATAGAAGGACATGGATGTTTCACATAACTGTATTGCTTATTTAAGAAATCACATGGTGATTATTTAACTATAGATTAATCTGACATATATATTTATAACCCTGTGCCCACTATATGGATCTGTATTGCTAGATACAAGTATCTTATTAATGCTACCACTTCATACATGTGAAACGATTTCTATTCTGAACTTTAGTTTTTCCTTGGATATGTACACAAATAACATACTAAAATCAGCCCATTTACCAGGTCAGCAAAAGAATAAGCAATCACAAATGGATGAAGTATTAGTTCAATGAGAGGGTGGTATTGCCTGGAATATATTGCCTTGGTCAGTGTTACAGTGTAAGTGATGTAATGGGCTCAGATCAGCTTGGAAGCATCTAGACCCTATAGCAGCCATTGCCATATTACCTAAATATATGCACTGTTACCCTAAATGGAGATATTCTGCTAAGATGCAGTGACAAGGAAGATTGCTATGTTAACAAAATAGGTTCATAGATTAGTACCAAGCTAACTGCCCTTGCGAGCCATTATAAGTCTAGCTAATTATCCCTTGTGAGACTCAAACCCTGCACCTTGTGTTTGTAAGGCAAACACCTTAACCATTAGGCCTCCCTCCCAACCCCTATTTTGACAATTTCTTGGTTTAGACTGCATACTACAAACAGCAATTGTAAAAACATTATGTAATATATCCTGTATCTGTTTGGTGAATGTATGCAACACTGATTTAGTAGTTATAAATAATTACTGTGCTTTTCACATTGCACTGATGCTATTGTTCTGCAAGTTGTGTCAGTGCCTTGTGCCCAGTTCACGGCTGAAAAGAGTTATTAGTCCTGCCAATCTATCTGTTAAACATACACACGAATAAATAAATAAATGCACAGCTTCTTCTGTTAGCATTATAAATGTTTATGCAACATAAACTCAGAAAATATGATAACATAATACATGGAGCAGATTATTATATTCCAAAATCAGGAAAAATAAAATGCTGTTATAACTAGGTTCTTTTTTTTTTTTAAACAAGTTTATTGTTTTAACATACAAGAAAAATATCATAACAATTTTATACAAGTAATTAAAATAGATATGATTATAACATTCAACAAAACAACCAAAGTATTTACAAAGACATCCACTACAATCAGATCAATTAATTAAACTAAAGTACCATGCTATTGAAGTTAAGATTTTTTTAACAGGTTTTGTAAATTATCCCATACAATATAATAAGATGTTTTCCTAGTTGTTCTTGACCTTATTGTGTTTATTTCCATATGGCACACTATATACATAACATTTTTAAATTCATTGAACGAAGGAGGTGTATCTGAAATCCAATTTCTGATTATTATTTTCCTAGCCACTGCTAGAATAGACCATAACAAGGGAAGCTTAATCTTTTTAACACTTTGAGGTACAGGTGTGTTAAATAATATAAGAGATTTAGAAATAATGAAATTGTCTGTAAAAAGAGCCTGCAAAAATTCATTAATTGACTTCCAATATTCTTTCAATTTTATACAGACATAAAACATATGAGCCCAGTCAGCATTAATTTCTACATTACATCTTTTACATAGATTATCTTTATTATTTATTTTATTCATCATCAAAGGTGTATAAAAAGATCTATGTAAAAATTTCCATGTAAAAAGTCTCCAGACAATGGAAGACGTAGTTGTGTAGGCAGATTCCAATATATATTGTTTATCTTGTTGATTTGGTGGGTCTCCATTAATGGAAGTGAAATAATTCCAGTAGGTATCTACACTGTAAAAAGTTTCTTGTCTGATAATTTTATGTATGTATGAAAGCTTACCTTTATCAGAAACTTTATGTTGTAAATTTAATATCAAGTAATCAATCAGTGTTGGAATAGATTCTTTAACTGTTATAGACATTAGATCTATTTTATCAATGAGATGTTGTCTAAAGGTCTGAACCTCTAACCAACAAGTTTCTCTTAGATCAAATTCTTGTTTTAAGAAGTCTAGATTTTTAACTTTATTATCAGATATCAATTGATACCAGTACTTTAGATCATTATCTATAGCTAAATGGGTTCCTTCAGAAGTAGATGACAAAAGCATACCCCGAGTATACATTATAGGGAATATAATAAAATTCCATTCCCTATATTTAGGATGCATGAATATAAAGTTACGATAGCTAATAATAATGTTTAATGGGTAACTAGCTATATGTTTAGGTGTAATAGGTGAAGTACAAAATTCCTTTAGTAACCATAACATGGAGTTATTTACAATCATATTTTTATGTGTTAAGGAGATTTTCATGAAGTGCATACTAATTAGCTCCCAGTAATCTTTCCATTTTGCAACATATGACTGATCTATTAATAAAGTAATAACTTTTACAATAGAAGAGATAGTATATAAATTAAAGTCTGGAAAAGAAATACCCCCTTGAGACCAGCTATTAGTATGTTTCTTTAATGCAATCCTAGGTCTATTAGGTGCCCATAGGAAAGTTAACATTAGTGTATTCAGTTTTTTGATAATTGTTTTTGTAGGTGGAAGTATTATTGATTGTATTAAATATAAAATCTTGGGGAATATTATCATTTTAATAATTGTAAGTCTCTCTTCCATAGTAAAAACATATTATTCCAGGTATTAAAAAGATTTTGTATATTAAGAAAACAGGTATTATAATTATTATATATAATAGATTTAATATCTTTAGATAATATTATACCTAAATAAGTTATCTGACCTGAATTGGGTACATATTTAGTAAAATCACTAATGAGAATATTTTTTCGTGTATATATAGGTAGTATTTTAGTTTTTTCTTCATTGAATATTAAACCAGAAATACTTTTAAAATTCATCATTTTATCAAATAGAGACTGCATAGAAGAATTAGATCCTGCTGATGTAATTATAACATCATCTGCAAAAAGTTGAATTTTAGATGTATTTTCATCTTTTTCAAAACCCTCTATGTCAGTACTGTTTCTGATCAAATTAGCCCAAGGCTCCATTATTAAAGTGAATAATAGTGGAGAGAGTGGACACCCTTGTTTTGTACCTTTAAAATGGGTATTTTTGTGAGACATATGTTCCTACCTTAATATAAGCCAATGTTCCTTTGTATAAATGCTCAATTAGATTTACAAATGCATCTGAGAAGTTTGTGCACTTCAGTAAGGTAAACAGATAGTCCCAACTTACTGAATCAAATGCTGAACTTATATCAAGACTAATAAGTGTTAAATCTTTCTTTTTCCTATTTGCAAAATCAATTAATGTTAGAGTTCTCCTTATATTATCAAAAGTATTTCTATTTACAATGAAGCCTGTCTGATCTATATCTATAATGCCAGGGATGATTGTCTTCAATCCATCAGCAAAAATACTCATAAACATTTTATAATCAACATTAAGTAATGAGATGGGTCTATATGAAGTACATCTAGTTGGATCTTTATTAGGTTTTAAAATTGGCGAAATAAATGTATATTGCCAAGATGGGGGGGTTATTAGCTCATTTTGGGCCAAAATAAAAACCTTATGTATTAATGAATATGTACTTTTAGAAAGGATTTTATATATCTCTGGTATAATACCATCATTACCCGGTGCTTTGTTTGATTTAAGCTTGTTTATTTGTGTAACAACCTCTGTATATGAAATACTTTTGTCCAATAGTTTAATCTGTTGTTTATTAAGCTTTTTATTCATGTTTGTGGTTATAAACTCCTTTATTTTATCTTTAGGTTCCATGTTAATGTTATTATGGTTAATTTTGTGAAAGTGATTTCTAAATTCATCTAGTATTTCTGGTAGACTAGAAACATTCTTCTTTTCCTTAGAGAAAAGATTTCTTTGATATGATTTTGTTTATTCAACCTTTTGTTTTATTTTTAAGTCTATGTAAGTATTTGGGGCTTATTGAGTAAGACAAAACTTGTATTTCTCTAGAGTTATTTTAACTTTATGAGTTAAAATTTCTTTGTATTTCTCATTTAGTTTGTTTATTTCTTCAATGACTTTCTTATCCATAATATTTTCTTTATTATTATGTTTATAAGAGTCTAATTTACTTTGAATATCTAACAATTCCTTATCCCAGGATTTCCTTTTATTATTATACCATCTGATACTTTGTCCATATAGATATGATTTTAAGGCATCCCAAACATAGACAATGGAGACTTCAGGAGTATTATTTATGTCTAAAAAATGTTGTACTTCTGAAAGTATATATTCTTTATAGTCTTTTAGTTGAGTTAAGTATGCTGGTATCCTTTTGATCTGAACATTGTGAGTATTTTTTATCATGAACTCAAAAACAATTGAATTATGATCAGATATAGGACATGAAATGATTTTGGAATTAATTAAATCTGTTATCATCTGGTTAGAAATAAAGACCCTATCTATTTTTGAATAAGTTTTGTATCTGTTAGAAAAAAGGTGTATGGTAATGATTTTGAATCTATCTGATTATTAATATCATTTAAATGATAAGAATTAGCAAAATCATTTAAATGTTTTGCATTAGATGTAATTTTCCTTTTTCCTATAGTGGTAGTGTCACTTTCATGTAGTATACAATTGAAGTCACCAGCTAAAATAATATCTCCTATAGAGAATGATATGATCTTATCAAGATGGTGTTTCACTGTATTAATACCAATTCCAGGTATCCAATATACATTAATTAATGTATAAGTCTTCCCATTAATTTGTATTGTAACCATACAAAACATTCCTTTATCATCCTGATAAGACTTAATAGTTTTAGGAATGGGCATACTTTTATTCCATAAAATAGCCACTCCTCTTTTTTTCTGAGTGTGCTCTGAACTAACCAATACTGTATATTTGTTTGTGGCTAGTTTATCAATGTCTTTTTTCAAGAGATGAGTTTCTTGAAGGAAGAATAGGTTGGCCTTATGTAAATTAATGTATCTTATTAGGCTTGCCCTTTTACACGGATTATTCAATCCATTAATGTTTAAAGAAATTCCTTTTAGAGATGTCATTTGGTATTTTTAAAACATACAAATCTTATGATCAAAATAACAATTAACAAAATAAGTAATGTTACATCTCCTTCTTTAGGTGTACCTTTAAATATAGCTGTATTTATTGAATCTCTTATGGGATTTTGTATAAGATTCAATTTTGTTTGTAGTGGCAATGAGTTTACAAAATGTATTGTGGATGTCAGAACTATATACATACAACAATGAACAAGAGAAAATAATGTAAGGATTAAACCTTGCACCCAGCCTGGAGTTAAAAACTCCAACTTAGAGTAGTATATACCACTCAAGTTAACCCCCTACCCTAAGCAGCAGTACCTCAGCTACCACCTTATCAATTTAATACTAGTTATATTTAACATTAAATTAACAACTTTCAATTAGATTATCTAGCAAGAGAAAACTACACATTTGATAGAACAGCATCATATAAACTAAGATAAAATTTTTTTTAAAAAACTATTCATACTACTATACACATCTAATTAATATAATACATTTGTATTCAAATAGTATTCAAATAAACTTGATATTAGGAACCAAGAGGAGAGAGAGAAATAAAAGACGTGAGGGAGGAAGAGAGAGCAAAAGAAAGAAAAAAAAAAAAAAAAAAGGGAGAGCATTTTTACATATTAATTTATTCAAAGTTTGTAAAAATAAGTTCTAATATTCATTTAAATCAAAAACTTTGGCTAGTATGGTTCAGACATTACATATATTAAGATGCATCTATTTACTGTCATGTAAATGTAGTTAACAGCTTCCAAAAAACCTTGAATTACTTGTATCTGAGCTTTTTTTCCCATAGTTGTTATTGTCAGTAGAATAAAATATTATATTTATAAAGATTGTTATAAATCATACTGCATAGTTATGTAAATTCTCAGAAACACTTGCATTATTGTAAAGAAAGCCATCTGTATTTTGTATATCTATACTGCTGCTTTAAAATATATCACATGACAACTTCTTCCAGAATAGAGTCATAAAATTATTTATGCTTGTCAATCAGATAAATCAAATGAGTTATAGTAATGTATATGTTTAAATCATAAGTTTCTAACATAAATTAGTATGCTGCAGTCAAGTAAACTTTCAAAAACACTTGTATAAATGTTTCACTTTCTATGCCTTCTAAAATATCACATTTACTTACTACAAAAAACTGCATCATTTAAAATCATTATAACTGACATATTTTATAAATTATAACATAAATACTTAAGTAATTATATAAAATAACTCACATTTAAATGTTAAAGAGTTCATTTTCCTTCACAGAGTCGCATTTGCAGCAATTCTACTTCCTAGTAGAGTGTTCTTCCTGAATCTGCGATGTGTCAGTGTGGATTCTGGGTCAAAGGTCAAATTGACTGCTTTCAGCTTCTCTGCGTGCATTCTGAGAGTTGAAGCTTTTAAAACAACTCAAGGACACTGTTCACGAGGTAACCCACATCCCAAATTGTCTCCCTTAACATTTTGGCGGGAATCTTGTTAAAAACTAGTGACAAACATTCATTTAGCAGTATAAATGCATCTAAACATAACAAAACCTTCACGAAGTATTTTACAGGTTAATACAGCCTCTATGCAAGTGAAATTAATCCCAAGGTTATTAGTAAGTAATAAAGCTCAATATTTTTGCCCCAACTCAATTTTTATACAAATCTTATTATTTACTATGCCTGTATGATCAAAAGCATTTCAATATATTAATATGAAAGAAAATAAAGAGAAAGAATAAAAAAAAAAGAAAAAAAAGAGTAGAAAATAAAAGAAAGTAAAGCAGAGATAGAAAAATGTAAAAGGAAGCTATAAAAAGTATTTACAATGGAATATTACTTACTGCTTATATTAATAAAGATGGAAATAAAACATATTATTTACTATTATTTAGTTCTAATTATTATTAATTAAAGCATGTCAGATTATTTGTAAACAAGCATAAGCAATATAATCAAGAAGGTATAATTAGCAATAGTAATTAAACAACATATAAACTTTTTTATAAGGAATAAATAAGTTATTATTCCATTTATCATATATTCATTACATTTTTCTCCCTGCCCTCCCCCACCCCTTACCCACTACATAATCTAAATAGAATGTCATTGTTTAAAATAAAGAAAAGAAGAAAAGGAGAAAAAAAATGTATCAAATTACTAACCTTACTTCTCTTTTTCAGAAAGAGAAACAAACTGAATGATAGCTTGTTATTGGTTCCTCAGATATTTTGACTGATTATGAAACAAAACATTTCTTTGCACACAAAAAATAACTTTGATTAAATCATTTTCAGAATATTTGTGGCTTTCTGGAAATGTAGTAACTATATTTAAAAAGGTTAATAATGAAGAAAAATATAAAGAGAAAAAAAAGTAAAAAAAAACATAGAACAAATCATTTGTTTTTTAGTCTCTTCTTCTTCTCTGAAGTCTTCCACGAAGTTTCAGTTGCCAACCTCTTTAATGAAGGACTAGCCCATTCCATTTCCTCTATTTTATCCAAAATCTTATTTTTTTTGATAAACAGTAATGCAGAGTCTAAGTCATCAAAAATTTTAGGACCATCAGGAAGGAAGATTTTTTAGCTTGGCAGGAAACAGAAGGTATGTTTTAAACTGTGCTTTTTTAAGCTCCCTTATTAGTGGCAGAAAAACTTTTCTTTTGGCTATTACCAAGGAAGAATAGTCATTGTCAAAACGCACAGTTATCTCATTAACCTTAACAGGAGCTTTAGCCCAAGCAGATTTAAGAACCATCTCTTTATCAAAAGATGATAGAAATCTAACTATAACTGATCTAGGATAGTTTTTGTTAGAGTTAGTATTAGCTATAGTTCTATGTGCTCTTTCAATACCAAAAGAGAATGCTTCTGGTAAGTCTAAAGCTTTAGGGAGCCATGTTGTTAAAAAAGAAGTAATATTGTTACCTTCAATATTTTCTGGCAGTCCAAAAATCCTAATGTTATTGCGCCTAGATCTATTTTCCAGGTCATCAAGCTTTGTTTGTAGATGTGTATTTTGCTTCAGCAAAAACTCAATGTTGATTTCCTCTTCTTGGATTCTATTTTCCATGTCATTTACAGTCTCTTCTATGCCTGTAATCTGGATCTTCTGTTGTTGTAAATCTATATGTAACAAGTCTATTTGTTTTGTAGTTTTTTCTATGAAGGTATCAATTTTAGTATCCAGTTTATCCATCTTAGCAGTAAGTTGCTGGATTGTAGATATCAGAGACTGAAGTTTCTTCTTGATGCTGGAGTCTTGAGAATTTGTCTTACTGGAACTCATTTCAAACAGAGAAAACTGACAGGAAAATTTCCAAGGTGATTTCTGACAGGAATATTTTTAAAATTTCTTTTCTTTTTTAGATATAGTTCAAGAAATAGATAAAACAAACATATTTAGAAAGAAAATTACTTCATAAATTAATTTTTTAAGTAATTATTTCCTGTCAGTGCAGTGAAATTGGTGGAGCTGAAGAAATCTGCTGCTATCCTGTGTTCATCCTTGGCCATGCCCCTCGTTATAACTAGGTTCTGACATCAGAACCTTACTATTAGTGTGCTTTATCTTGTCAGATTTAGAAGATGTTAACACGCTTTGTATTCCTACAAACAAAGACAAAACGTAGCAGTACAAAGCGTCTTACAGCTTTTAAAGCACTTGGTTGACTAGAGCTGTAATTTGCTTATGACTACCATTTATGTTGTGGTGGTAGGTGTGTTACAGCTTTTAATGCCGTAGTTTGTGCTGCCACCATTTTTTAAAGTGGCAATAGATTGGGATAGCTAAAACTTCCCATGTAATAGAAGTTATTGTGACTGGGTTTTCAACCATAACTACGGATTATGAATTCTTGAAATGGATGTACAAAATTGACCTCCTGAGCTTCACTCGACAATGAAATTCTTGAATCTGTTCCTTTAACACATTAGCAAATTGAATCAGAAAACCAGATAAACTTATATAACATATGACAAGAAATGATCTTGCCAGTGAACATGGATATATGTAACAAAGAAGCTGTGAAGGAACTATTTTCAATGTGCTACCAATTTCTGCAGAAAACTGCGTCACTGACAGAATCAGTGAGTGAATTAAAACCTCTTGTATCTAGGAGGGGTAGATTTTATGGCTGTGTGGCAGCTTGTTGAAGGCTAGTTCCAGGGACACAGAGAGTTCAGAAACAAAGGGATTGGCTCGATTTCAAGATAGTCCCATTTTTTTTATTGAGAGCATGGCATTTACACCCCTGCACAGTTGATGTCACTCCCTGCACCCATGAATTTAATAGAAACAACTATGAAATTGTTGCACCTTGGGTCAAAGGTAAAACCACAATGACCAGCTTCAACAAATGTGCCTTTTGGCCAGCTGCTGTTTTTTAAACTGTCTAGCAATTAGGCAATGAGGATTAATGCTATCAACTGCTGACAACTTCATCCTGTAGTCCATGGTTTGGGTCCCTCAGTCTACATTTGTCTACTTTGGGACTCTGACAAAGTGACCCCCAAAAAGAGGCATGCACCTAATGTGTTTACCCCATTAATAAACAGGGGACAAAGCACTTTTTCACAAACATTAGCATAATACGAATGCAAAACTATAGTGTATGGTATGGTTTGTACATATACATGTTTCATGCAAAAATACAAAGAAAATATTTTTTGAAATTCTGTATAATTTAAATTGTCACAAGAAAGCTTAACACGGTTTGAGAATATGTGCCTAATAATAACAATAATAATAATAATCTGAATAGTTCTACAATTAAAAAATAAACACATTATTTTATACTCCTGTGTAAGGAAAGTTAAGTTTTTGGACACTAGTATGTAAGCACCAAAATAACTTTGTGAAATAAACAATTGTCAGATAAGGTTAATATCATTATCATATTACAAGTTTATGGCTCCCAAATATGCAAGAAAGTCTAGAAGATTTAGGATTTATGTCTGAAAGTGTTTGCACAGGTACTTTTATACCCTAAGCAGATTCCAAAGAATTTTTCCTCAGGTAGACGGCAAATGTTGTAGGTGCAATGGGAAAACAAGAGGTAACTGGGAGCATATGTTTTGGGTGTGTAATCAGTTGGCAGACTGTAAAAATTCCCTACAAAGTACTCTGTCAGTAATACTGGTCAAGCAAATGAGTGTAATTAAGGAAATTATATTTTTGAGCTGGGATATAAGATATGAACTGCCCAGATATAGTATGGTCTTTTAAGTTTAATTCTGGTGGCTGCCAAAAAAGCAATGTATTTATCTATTTATTTTACATTTGTTGACCGGGATAGTCCGACTGGATACATATCCATTTTCAGCGGAGGCCCAGGGAGAAAAGCTCCATAAGATACAATGAACAAAAATACAATACAAAAACATAACAATGCAAAAACAATGCAAGAAAGCATGCAAAAAAACAGGTATTTTATATATATATATATATATATATATATATATATATATATATATATACACCCACACACATACATTTCCTAGAGCAAAATAACTCAAAGTAAGAAGCTGTTACAATTTTACATATAAATCTCTTTTCATGTACCAAGTTATGTCTCTGTATACGTTGCATGTATATTTGTATATCAGATTCTAGGTTCCTTACAAATTTGCATAATTTAAAGGGGATCAAGACGTCACTTGTTTAATCTACTTGGTTCTGAGCTACTAGGTTGAAAAAATACACTCTCCAAGTTCCAAAATGTAAGAATACACGAACACAACACCAGCAGTCCACAAGTGTGAGTATCTTGTTTAACTCAATTCTGGTACCTCGGCCTTCGCCTTCTCAAGGAATACCTTTGTGATAACAAACACCACCCCTTTTGTAACACATCCATATTAATTTACATACTTAATTGATTCAATGAAACCATTAAGCAACATTTCCTAATTGCACTGAATAGGACAGCTTGAACCTGTAGACATTTTGTACTTGAACTCCATTACCTTGGAATCTCAAACTTCATTTAAAAAGTATATCTTGTACAAAAATACAACATCACTTTATCTTTCATAAAATTTTGTTGAAAAACATACAAATTGCTTAATGAAATCTCTATGTTCAAACATAATCATTACTTCATATAAATATAGCTACTAAATTTCATTTGTGAAAAATCATTTATATAAAAAATTTTTTTATATAAAAAAATCTATTCAAACTTCCATATTCATCCCATTCGGAAAGAGAGTTTTATAATTCAAGATAAATCTAGATTCCATTTCTAATAGTTTGTCATGAAAACCTGCATCATCACCCAAATTCTTTGGTTTTCCCAACACACAATAGATGGACCCTTCAGGAACCCCCCTGTGCTGCTCCAAAAAATGCTTGGCCACTGGACTATCTAATCTTTTATGCTTGATGTCACCCAAATGCTCTAGAATTCTAAGTTTGACCTTTCTGCTAGTTTGACCTATATACCATTTCAGTTTAACACAACCACAACCTATGATGTAAACTACCCCAGATGAATTGCAATCAAAATATTCCAAAGCCTTGTAGTTTACACCATTGATTTTTGTCCCATCCAAACTTCTAACTTTGGTACATACTTTGCACTTGCCACATCTAAAGGTTCCCCTTTTGGTGTTACTCCTCAGAAAGTTTCTAGTATTTAAAATTTCTTTTAAATTAGGGTATCTGCCATAAGAAAAAGTGACAGTGCTTGGAAAAAGTCTCCCCACTTTGTCATCTCCAGAAACAATAGGCCATAATCTTGATACTGTATTACTCAATATATGAAAAAAATGTGAATATTTGGTAACAAAAAATATTTTTTCTTTTGTTCCTTCCAACTCAACATATTTCACCTGGCCACTCTGAGAAGCACACAAAAGTGAGTGCTTGCTCATATCATAATTCCTTACACCCAATTCCTGCTCAACTCTTATTCTGGCTGATTTGATTTTTGCCTTAGAATAACTTCTTTCCATGAGTTTTTTCTCAATTATATCAAACTCCCCCCCAATTCTGTCTAGTTCTGAAGTATTGAAACCAATACGTTTGAACTCTCCTAGTGGTAAGGAATTTAATAGATGGTCACTGTGCATACTTGAAGCATGCAAGAAATTGTCAGCAGCTGTAACTTTATAAAAGGGTTTATGTTGAACCCTATTATCTGACCCCACATACAGTTCAATATCCAAGTACTGAATACTCCTTCCACCTACTGTGTATGTAAAATCCAGACCACATGGATTGTTCTTGATACCCAAAACGAATTCCGTAAACTCCTTAGGGTCACCTCTACACAGAAATAACAGATCATCTATGAATCCCTTATACTTAACTACCTTCCTTTTGAAAAAATCTTTAGTATAAATGAAAGAATTCTCAAAGTGTGCCATGAAGAGAATCGCATATGAGGGCGCATAAGGCACCCCCATTGCTGTGCCTTCATTTTGTATGAAGAACCTGCCTTCGAATTCAAAGCAATTGTGTGTTAAACAAAATTCTAAAAGATTTATGATGTAACTAGTCCTGGGCCCTTCACCCAAAATTTTCCCAATGGCTTCCAATCCCCATTGTTTATTAATGCTGGTGTACAAGGATTTTACATCAACACTGGCCCAGTAAAAATCCTGTTCCCAAAAGATGTTTTTTACTTCCTCACAAATTTCCCTATTATTTTTTACATGAGCTTGTACTCTATGTAAATAGCATTTTAATACAGAATCTAAAAAAATTCCTATGTTCTGCAAATACGATCCCTTACCTGAAACAATGGGGCGACCTGGAGGGTTCCTCATATCCTTATGAACTTTCGGAATGATAAAAAATCTAGCATTTCTTGGATTTTTAATGTGTAACCTCCTTACATCAGCTGCTGTAAAGAAACCCAACCTTTCACCCCTCTCTAAAATCTCTAACAACAGGGAATTGTATGTTTTAGTCATGTTAGAAGTTAACTTCGTGTAAGTTCTAGCATCATTCAATAATCCCAACGCAACTGAGTTATACTTTTCCCTGGGCAAAATTACCCAACTGCCCCCTTTATCTGCTTGAGTATACACATGATGCTCATTAGATTCTTTCAAAGCTTTCAAAGCATCCCATTCATCTTTATTTAAATTATACAATTTTCTACCCCTACCAAACTTTCCATATTCACATTCCAATTGCTTGAACAAGGTTTTTTCAAAAACACAAATTGCTAGATTACTTTTGGGCGGAATGAAATTACTTTGGTAAGGAACTTTGGGAACATCAAATCTACCATATCCAGTGTTAAATTCGAAACCATTAGAGCTTACACAGTTTTCATCATCAGAAAAAATGTCAATTAAATCATTTTCATGTAACGACATATTCATTAGAGAACTCTCTAAAATTGAATCTTCATTATCTTTTTGTGAATTGTCTTTCTCAGTGAAAAATGCTCTCAAAAATAATTTTTTGCAAAAGTGTTTCGCATCCAAAAGAATGTCAGCCAGAGAAGGAAACCTCGTAGGAATGAACTTCGTTCCCTTGTACAAAACCCTTTTAGCTAAATCTGTGATGCAAATGTCAGATAAATTCAAAATACGAAAATGCTCACCTTCATCATGCTGTGAATGAGAAATATGGCCAATCCCACTGAGTTGCTGTAAATAATCACTCTCGCAAAGTCTGTTAGAAATGCTATCTCTAAAAAAGTCACTATTATCTCCGCCTACCTTTGCCTTGAAAGCATCGACCCCTTCCTTTGTTCTGAACTGGACTTTGCCCTGAACTGTTGGTCCCTCCATTTAAACCTGAAACAGACTCCTGCTCCAAGTTAAGATCCTCGAAGGAAACGCTCTTTCTGCTTGTGGAATCCATGTCGACTGAAGACGCCGATGTATCTCCAGCTGATCCTGACCTTGGACCCCCTCTGACGTCATGTCTTGCGTTGCGCTTTTTTTTAAAGCTGTATTGCCAAGAAAACAACTTGCCAGATTCGTGATCCCTAGTATCATGAATACATTTTTTCTTTTTACGTAAAATCACCTCTGATTCCACCTTAGCGACCCTTCCTTTAATATCAATCATGTTTCTCTCGAAGGCACCAACAGAGCTCTCTTTTATAAGAGTTTTCTGCAACTGCAGGATAGAAGCACGCACTCTATCCAAAATCCTTTCGTTTCTCTTAACTAGAACACCCAGCCAGCTCAAAGTGCATTTTAAGGAAATAGCTTTCCACTCAGCAGATAGGTCAGCTTCATCATCAGCAAACTCATAGGCAGGCAGGCGTTCCACCCTCAAACCTCTTGGAGTAATGTTCGCACTGATGTATTTTTCCAGTAACTTTAAATCATAGAAGGTGGTAACCTCCTTAACCATTGACTTTTCGAGCTCCTCATATTTTGTTGAACAGTCATTAAAAGCACCTACCCAAGGGTCACTTGATGCCAACTTTTCATCCCTCTCCTTCCAAATGGAAATGAAGTTGACTGATTGAATCAAATGAGTTGTACCCAATGGGGTAACTGCTGAAGTGTTCAGCGACATGTGAACCAAAAATACACTCTCCAAGTTCCAAAATGTAAGAATACACGAACACAACACCAGCAGTCCACAAGTGTGAGTATCTTGTTTAACTCAATTCTGGTACCTCGGCCTTCGCCTTCTCAAGGAATACCTTTGTGATAACAAACACCACCCCTTTTGTAACACATCCATATTAATTTACATACTTAATTGATTCAATGAAACCATTAAGCAACATTTCCTAATTGCACTGAATAGGACAGCTTGAACCTGTAGACATTTTGTACTTGAACTCCATTACCTTGGAATCTCAAACTTCATTTAAAAAGTATATCTTGTACAAAAATACAACAACATCACTTTATCTTTCATAAAATTTTGTTGAAAAACATACAAATTGCTTAATGAAATCTCTGTGTTCAAACATAATCATTACTTCATATAAATATAGCTACTAAATTTCATTTGCGAAAAATCATTTATATAAAAAAATTTTTTATATAAAGAAATCTGTTCAAACTTCCATATTCCTCCCATTCGGAAAGAGAGTTTTATAATTCAAGATAAATCTAGATTCCATTTCTAATAGTTTGTCATGAAAACCTGCATCATCACCCAAATTCTTTGGTTTTCCCAACACACAATAGATGAACCCTTCAGGAATCCCCCTGTGCTGCTCCAAAAAATGCTTGGCCACCGGACTATCTAATCTTTTATGCTTGATGTCACCCAAATGCTCTAGAATTCTAAGTTTGACCTTTCTGCTAGTTTGACCTATATACCATTTCAGTTTAACACAACCACAACCTATGATGTAAACTACCCCAGATGAATTGCAATCAAAATATTCCAAAGCCTTGTAGTTTACACCATTGATTTTTGTCCCATCCAAACGTCTAACTTTGGTACATACTTTGCACTTGCCACATCTAAAGGTTCCCCTTTTGGTGTTACTCCTCAGAAAGTTTCTAGTATTTAAAATTTCTTTTAAATTAGGGTATCTGCCATAAGAAAAAGTGACAGTGCTTGGAAAAAGTCTCTCCACTTTGTCATCTCCAGAAACAATAGGCCATAATCTTGATACTGTATTACTCAATATATGAGAAAAATGTGAATATTTGGTAACTATTCAGTGCAATTAGGAAATGTTGCTTAATGGTTTCATTGAATCAATTAAGTATGTAAATTAATATGGATGTGTTACAAAAGGGGTGGTGTTTGTTATCACAAAGGTATTCCTTGAGAAGGCGAAGGCCGAGGTACCAGAATTGAGTTAAACAAGATACTCACACTTGTGGACTGCTGGTGTTGTGTTCGTGTACTATTAGGTTGAAAACCAATATCTAAGACAAGAAGTCCTTATTAGGCTGACCTCAGAGGAGGCTTGCAATTAGTCAGGGGTGGAGCAAGGACATAGCCAACATTTTTTGAAGTATAGTGTGAGTTTTTTTTTTTTTTTAACATTGCCAGTGAGGGTTCTAAGGTTAGGTCAGCAGGAATCGAGTTCAATGATTTACCAACAGACTTGGTGAACAGAGCTTCCCCAGCTGAGTTGTTAGTTTTGAAAGTGAAATCTAACATTTTGTTGGAGGACCTGAGTGTTTTGAGGTTCTGGAAGGGGGTGATAATACTTTTAAGAACAATTATTAGAAAATAGAAATCAAAGTCTAAACCAATCTATTGAAGTAGTGAAAATTGTAATAAAGATAAAAGAACAGGAAGTGGGATGTTTAGAAAAGGGTAGGTGTAAATTACGTAGGAAAAAACTGAAAACTATGGGAACAATATAGGCAGAAAAATGTTTTGGAGGAGGAATGAGTTTAACAGAAGGCTGGAATCGAACAATTTATTTTATTTATTTATTTATTTTTATTTTACATTTGTTGACCGGGATAGTCCGACTGGATGCATGTCCATTTTCAGCAGAGGCCCGGGGAGAAAAGCTCCAACTATGTATACTATGTATATACTACAATTTATGCAATGTTGGATTGACTATATTGTATAGAAGATTATATGTGTTGTATAATGTTCGTTAAATGTGAACTTGTTAATCTGGTTTGATTACTTTTATATAAATGCAAGTTTGCCTATGTTACAAGTGATGTCAATAAAGATTTTTTTTTAAATATTGTCATCATATTATAAAAGAAAAACAGAGAGCAACCATTAGATGTTGAAACGGTCTACGGTAGTTGCTTGTGTGATAGCAGCTTGCAATACACCTGCTCATTGAAACTTACTCAAAAGCTTGATCCCTCATCCTACATAGGCCTCCCAACATGTGATCATGCATAGCCATATCAGACACTAAATTCTAAACCGAAAGCTCCTAGCCATTTCTAAGCATAGCAATTACCGAAACCTAACCCTTCCCCATTCCCTAAACCTAAACATCCATTATTGCTTCCCAAACTAAAACCCTCTCAGCACTCCTTAAACCTTAATGTCCCTGATTGCTCCCAAACCCCCCTTCCCACTACCCAAACTTAAAGCCTCCTTTCCTGCACCCTAAACCTAAAGTCCCACTCCCGATAAATATCCAAACCAGCCTGCACTCCTGCCTCACGGCTACCATACTAACCTTGCCTGTACTCAAAAACTGTATTTGGGTGAAGTACAGCAGCTGCACTCCCTCCCCACTGCTTCCCCACCGCACTCAAGCATGATATTTGAGTTTTGGCATCGGTCGACAGCTATACAAGCTACCATTCATTTGAGTTCCTGGCTGCGAGGAAGTGGAATTTGAGCTCCTTGGGCTCAAGTGGCTGTATTACACCCTTCTAAACATGTTGACAAGAAAATCTTGATACTTGAACACCTCAAAACATGAAGTGATAAAAGAAAGAAACACACTCTATTCTTTTTGCTCTGGTTTTAGTTAACTTTTAGTTTGGTCGGCTCTTTATGCCTTGCTGGAATCAAGCATTCATTTTTTTTATGTTTTGTGCTTTGACCAGGTGCATTTTTGTTTATTAGTCTTATACTCACATATTTCTATGTTTATGAGTATGTCATCACTGGATGATGAAAACAATTATCAAAAGTCATGTAGTCAATGCCACACAGATGACTACACAAACTGTCAACTGTCCAAAGCAGTGAAATATAACTGTTTACAAAAGTAAAGCTGGCATCCTTTTGTACCCACTCAACTACTCACATAGCCTAACCAGTGCAGACAATACTATGGCATGTTTTAATAAAATACCAGCATGCATTTACAATATCAAGTCTTTGGTAACTGAATAGCAAGTGCTTGTTACGTCCACCCAGTCATTAACTTCCACGGTCAAGTAACGCAGACCCAAACATTTTATGTAGGAGGTTCTGCTGTGGGAGGTTCTGCTGCCCTCACCCCTCAAAATGGGGTCCTTCCCCATAACTCCTAACTTAAGTGTACTAATTCCACAGTCACACAACCAAGCCCAAAGTGAAACACCAAGCAAAATGCTACAGACAACAAAATGTGAGTCAGCTACAGTACTAATCAACAACATATGCATGTGCATTTCATAGTTGGCAACTCCTGTCTTACCTGTAAACAAACTGTGCACTTGACAGAACTCAGAGCAACTTGGTGTGTGTGGGGGGTGTGGGGGAGTATACATACATGTATATATACATATATTCATATAAACACAGTATTAGGTAGAATCACAAATGAGTAAAACTAACTGGTAGAAAACACATCTGACGGAAAACTCATATTAAAGATATACCATAAGTGCACACAACATACAGCTGACTTTGAAATTAGCTTAGATAGTATTTCTTGCTTGGGGATTAGGGCTTTGTTCCCCACTGCCCCCTTTATAAATATATTAACTCCACAGTTGCACTACCATGGAGAAAAGAGAACCTGCAACACACTGTGATTCACTGCTAGGGCACAAATGGAAACTCTACAAGCAGTGGTCATCTATAGGTCACACCAATTGCTATATTCACTATCCCTCAGATAAACACTTTCATATATTTCTACATATTTCTACGTGTGTTCTGCAGAACATTGACTAACTATACCACATTTTTCTATATGTGTATCAGCCATATGAGCATTAAAGTAAATGTGACTCCCATCAGAAATTATATTGTAGTGTTTATAAGCAGTACCTTGTATAAGACAGTAAGTAAAAACTTGTTTATAGACTTTGTTAATATCAACTCTGTTGCACAAATTGTCAGCCATTTCACTAGATGCTTCTGTGAAGATTGGGTGAAGATAGGTGCCATTTCACTAGATGCTTCTGTGAAGATTGGATGAAGATAGGTGAAGGCTGCCAGCCTAGCCAGATAGAATTTTGGAGATAATTCTGTCATCTGTAAATATTAATGTAAACCATAGGCTTTCTGTCTTAAATGGTAAAAATAGTGTTACATGTGGAACTGAAAAAAATGTAACAACAGTTGCACTGTGCTGACCAAGTAAAGCATGTTGTGACCCTTTGATGTAAACATGGCTCTGGACGGTCTAGATGAAGGAATTCTTGCTATTGTTTTAAGGCCAGAGTTAATGGCCAGAATTTGCATGCATAAATGTCCTTAATGGCTTTGCTTCCTGACCTGGTGTGAGCTTACTAAAGAATGTAGCCTGAGAGCCTGGGAAACTCAGGGAAGTATGAAGAATGATGTAATGTAAACCAGGAATGTGATTTTAAAAACAGAGAAAATCAGAGAGCATTAAGAATTTTTGTCTTGACCATCCAACTTAGCACTCTGTCTTTGCGCTATATGTAAGTTATTTTAGAATTGTGTTTTCTCTTAGAAATAGATAGAAACTAGAAAGATTAGACTAAGTGTTTTTCTGTGATGTCAGAACTGTACTACTGAATTATTTTAAGTATTTCTCTGTGATCGCTGAACTCTTGACTAGCACTGTGTAATAAAAAGTATTGTCTTGTGTTTTGACTATTTGTTATTAAATAGTTTTAAAACCCTTTCAACTGTGGTTGTTTTATGTAAAGTTAATTTAAGCTCTAGAGTACATTGCATGTATATAGTGATAATGTAAGAAGTCACTCTAATAAGCCTTGACTGTTCAGTCACACTTACCAATTGGATAATAATATTACACAGTAATAATTGGACATCCTTTTAAGGGCCTTTGAGTAGCTGATAAATATTAGTGTGTGGTGGCAGCTGGTACTACCATATAGTCTGAGAAAAAGGGGCACAGCTGGAGAACCTGTGCCAGCCTTCCCCAGGAGTGTCTCTGTGGTTGTATGAACTCTTCTCAAAGTGTGTGTGTGTGTGTGTGTGTGTGTGTGTGTGTGTGTGTGTGTGTGTGTGTGTGTGTCAGCTACTTGGGCAGGGACACAAAGCACTGGTTGGACAGAGAGGGTGCTGGAGGTTTTAGCTTGCCCAATAGGCTGAGATCTGGACCCTATAGCTGTGCCAGTGGGGAGTCTTATTGGGGACCTGGAGAGCAAGGGAGCAACCAGCCCTGGACTGACTGTGATTTCTGTGTGCTCTTAAGAGAAATTGCACTTTACTGTGTGTATTTGTTATCCTTTCCTCCTGTATGAGATGCCCCTCACTGGTGTTGGTGGTAAGGATTGAGACTCCTTGATTGCTGGGCCAGGGCATGGGTGTCACAGCTTCAACCACTGTCTTCACAAACATGGCTTCTTCTTGCACTCCACCATGTATCCCTTCCATCTTAGTTAAATCTGTCCAGAATCCATTATCTTCTCCTTTACAACCCTTGGTACCCCAATACAAATGCCATTGTCTTTAGGGATTTCTTAAACACAAACCTGTATCAACTTATGGATCACCTTAATAAATATTAAAGTAACACTGCATATACTGACATCATCACCAAAACTGTCCCCTATACCTCTGATTTCCTTTTACACCTAAATAGTTGCATACTCTGAAAGCAGTGGGAAATTTAAGAACAAATCCTTATGGTGTGATACTTGTACCAGTAAATTATTTGATACATTAAAGAAAATATTCACTTCATGCAGTAAATCTCCATCATCTCACCTCAAAAAGCCAGAAGGTCATATACAATATGAGTGAACTTCAGGAACTGTAACTCTAAGAACTTTGTTTAAAAGAAAGCAAAGAAAAAAATATTTAGTTCTTTCATCTCTAAACTGACAGAGACTTCTTCAGAGTGCTTTGTTCTTGCTTAAGTTCATATATTTTGGAGTTAAAATATTGGTTCCCCCTCAAAAAAAAAAAAAAAAAAAAACAGTGAAACAAGCTGGCAGAAATCTTAAATGTACCATTAGAAAGTTTAATACAGAATATGAACTTAAGGTAGCCCATATCTGCCAAAGGAAAGTTTAAACTTTTTTCATCCACGTCAGGAAGCTAAGAAGTAACAACCAACTATGCTCTGAGCTTGTCTACAGTGAAACTACCTACTTGGATACCAAGACAATTGTCAATAACCTTGTGAAGACTTGTGGAGATGGGTGAAGGCTGCCAGCCTAGCCAGATGGAATTTGATACATAATTCTGGCATTTGTAAATATAAATGTAAAATTCAGCCTTGTTTCCTAAATGAAAGAAAACACTGTAAAATGTGAACTTCAAGACTGTAGTAACATTGCCATCTGCTGTATGGAAAGCTAAGACAAGCATTTCAAATGTTCTTTGAAGTTAAAATTATGTCTTGTATATCCTTTGATCTAAATAGTGTTGCCGAGGAGGCTAGCTGAACACATTATCTGTATTGTTTTAACTTAAGGAATAATTACTAGAGTGTACATATGAAATGTCCTTTATTGTTGTGGTTTCCTGAGCAGGTGTTAGCTTGCTAAATAATGTAGCCTGTTGGCCTAGGAACTCCAGACTAAGTGTTAAAATGATCTAATCTGGGAGGGCCCAGCAGAGATGTTTGTTAGTGAGTTTAAAAACTATTGTTCAGAGAGAGACTGTAAGCATTTTGATCTTGATACCCAACCTTCAGCACTGCCTTATGCTCTCTTTATGTAAGTAGTATCTTAGAAGTATGTTTTCTTGTAGAAATAGCTAGGACTATAAAGATTAGACTTAAGTATTTTTCTTTTATATCAGAACTTTCCTACTGTATTGTTTTAAGTTTCTGTGTGATCTCTGAACTCTTGGATAGCACTGTGGTGTAGTAGTATTGTCTTGTGTTTTTAATTATTATTAAATATTTTAAAAAACTCTTACCTGTGGCTGGTTTGTGTAGAGTTAAGTTAAGCTCTAGAGTACACTGCATATTTATAGAGTTTATTGTACAAGGGCACTCTAATAAGCCTTAGACTGATTAGTCACACTTGCCAATTGGATAATAATATTGCACAGTAATAATTGTACACCCTTTTAAGGGCTTTTGGGTAGCTGATAAGTATTAGCTGGTGGTGGCACTAATTACTACCGTATAGTCTGGGTAAAGGGGCACAGCTGGAGAATCTGTGTCAGCCTTTCTTAGGAGTGTCTGTGAAGTTGTATAAATACTTATCTCAAAGTGTGGTGTGTCACCTACCTGGACAGGGACATGAAGCACTGGTGGGACAGAGAGGGTACTGGAGGTTAGCTTGCCAGCTAGGCTGAGATCTGGACCTATAGCTGTGCCAATGGGGAGTCTTATTGGGGACCTGGAGAGCAAGGGAGCAACCAGCCCCAAACTGACTGTGATCTATGTGTGCACTTAAGGGAAATTGTACTTTACTGTGTGTATTTGTTATCCTTTCCTCTTATATGAGACACCCTCCCTGGTGTTAGTGGTGAGGATTGAGGCTCCTTGATTGCTGGGCCAGGGCACGGGCATCACAAATCTGGCAAATACATTTATCTCTAACTATATTACACCCACCCACTCATTTATTGTCCTTAGCCCCCAAATCCTGCTGTCCAAAATTACTACAGACCAAGCTCTATTAGCTTTATCCAAAACTGATAATGTACTTGGTCTCTTTCTTATAAGAAGTAAATGTTACCTGGCCAAATCACTTCTTAACTTTTTTAATCTCATTCTCATCATAGGTAACATGAATGACAACTGGAACACTACTACTGTGACCTCACTATGTAAAGGTGGCCATACCACTTGTCCAGGCTATTAAGAGACCCCTTAGTCTCATCAGTCTTATATACAAGGCTATGGAGAACAATATATCTGTGCTCATTAATACAGACATAAGTAAACTCCTAGCCCATACAACTAGCAACAATAAGAAAATCAAGACCACTGGTTCAGACCCAAAAGTATTTTATTCTCTAGTGCCTCGGTACAAAACCTTCCAGGAGTTACAAATTTAAGCTAAAAATATGCTACCTTTTGTACAAAAAACACAAACTCAATCACTCAATAATATAATCACACAATTAAATAAAATACTTCCAATTAACCTCTCAATTCAGTCCCATAGAGACCAAAGTATCATATTTAAGAATAAAGACAGACTCTTTGTATATAAGTTTTTATTTCAAAATAATTTCATCATCATTTTCAACAAATACTTGCTCTAAAATACAACCTTGAAGCATATAAAAATCACTGCCATGTACATCTCTGAAATGACATGCCAAAATCGTCTTCCTTCTGATTTTTTATGTCCGTGATATTTTCCATTAACCTCACTTTAAAAATTCTTTTTGTTTCACCAATATGAAAAAAAACACACCGGCATCTTAAGGCATAAATAACCCCCTTGCTGTTACATGAAAAAATGACCCCTTGGTACATATTTGATTTTATTCATATATTCAAAGGAACATATTATATATTTGCAAATTGAACAACATTGCATTTGTAAGTGCCCATAGATGTTGGACAAACACGTAAGTTACTTTTCGGTAAGACAAAATTTCCATGAACAAGCATGTCCTTCAAACTTCTTCCCCGTTTGTATGACATCATAAGGTGCTTACTTAAAATTGTACTCAAATCCCGATCCCTGTGGAGAAAATTCTAATAATATCTTACAATACTACTAACTTCTTCACTTTGAATGCTATATGTGCTAACAAAATACATTTGTTCATTCTTGTTTTCATCAGTCTCTCCACCCCCCCATTGACCTACAATCTGTCACTATTTTTTGATTTTAACACAAAAGGTTTTTGATTAGCTTCTTCTATTGATTTCCTACTATAACCTCTATTGTAAGACACAATGGAAGCATTGTATATTCCTTCCAACAAATTGTTCTCAACATTGCATATTCTAGATAATCTTAGAAATTCACAATATGACAAAGGTGATAGAACATGGAGGGGCTGACAACCAGTAGCATACAGATACTGGCTTCCATCTACATGTTTCCTCTGTATCCCAGTAAATTGTTTGCCATTATCCAAACCCTTAAGTGTCAGATCTAGATAAGAGACCTGGGTTCCATATTGTAGCCCATCAAAAGACAAATCAAATGTATTTTGTTGTAAATCAGCAACAAACTGCAAAATTTCAGTCTTGCACCTTTCACATATAAAAATTAAATCATTTATAAAACAAAAATAATATTTTACATAATTCTTAACAAAATTACATTTATACACACATACTAATTCAAAATAAACCATGAATAAGTTTGCATACATGGGCAAAAATGGTGCCCCTGTTTTTGGCTAAAAATTTCATTAATATATGCAAAATAATTATTACTTAAACAAAAATAAGTTAAATCAACCAAATAATTTGTTAAAGGAATATCCCCCACAAAATACATTACAGCATGAAGTCCATCCTTATGTTGGATTGATGTATATAAACTTTTAACATCCAACTTTATCCAATACATGTTTTTATTCCACTTAACATGAGAAATCTTATCCAAAAAAATCAAAACTATCCTTAATATAGGATGGAATTTTCAAGACATACGGTAAAAAATATTATGTAACAAAAGCCCAACTCCATGTAAGAAATATTTGCAAGCTGAAATAATGGGACATCCTGGTGGATTATTCATGTCTTTATGCAGTTTAGGCAAACAGAAAAATATAGGTAGAACACAGCCTTCACTGTTAAATTTTTTACATATTTCATCATCTGTAAAATACCCTAGCCTCACACCTTTTTGTAGCAGTTCTTGAAACTTAGTTATAGATTGTTTATAACTTTTCATGTCACTATTTTCATATACATCTTTATTCTGTAAATGCTCCAAGCACATTTTGCTTTCCACTCTCTTAATTTCAAATTATAATAAATATTGTTCTTATTATATAATATAAACTGCGGTGGTGGTGCTGTGGTAGCGTTGTCGCCTCACAGTTAGACGTTGCACTTTCGATTCTCAGTTAGAGCGTCTTCTGTGTGTCGACATGCGTGAATGGGCATTCCTTCATTGAAGGTTGTGCGTTAGGCCCGGCAAGCCAGTACGTAAAAATCTACTGCCAATCATTAGCGGACCGGAGTTCCGCTGTGGCGACCCCTAACCAAGAAAAGCCAAAAGACAGTTTATTGTTCTTATTATATAACAACTTATCACACATTTCATTCATGGCAAATTTTAACATTGAATTAAAATGTATAATTTTTTCATTAGAATTGGGGTAATATATCTGCTTTTCATAGGCACAACAGAAGTGTCAATAGAACAATAAGCATTATTTTTCACATGTTCCATAGACATATTCAAATCTGAAAAAAAAAACAAGAATGAAAACTTTCTTCCATAGAGATATCAGCACATGGTAACTTAACATCACTATTAGCATAAAAAACCTAAAGGTGCAACTTACGAACCAAACAGAAAATTTCCTGGTTTTAAATATGATCCCTAGGTAGCACAATAGGGACATATTTCAGCCCCAAATTCAAAATGGCAAATTGTTCATCTGACAAAATACATCCAAAGAGATTTACAACCATATTACAGTTCATATTAACAAAGTCATTGCCACCTGCCTCTGTTGTTGTTAAAATGCCATGGTGCCAATTTCGAAAATTGTCCAGACCCATTGCCATTGGTGTAGAAGCCATTTTGGTTTCTTTTCTGATTAAATTGCTCCCTATCATTCTCTCCTTCCCTCCAAAACTGGTGTTCATGTTCCTCCAGTTGTTTGGCTGCTAGCAAAGCCAGATAATCATGCTCGTCGCTTTTTATGCCGCCATTGTGGTCTGTTTCTTCTGAGGAAGCAAAAGAAACTGCAAGAGTTTTTTAAAACCTTTGCTGTTACTTCATCCCTTCCCACACTGCTGTTTAGTTGAAGACACAAAAGCCCACCCATTTTCATACTCTCTGATGTCCCTTAAAGGTTTTTTTTTTTGTATTCCACTAAATCTTTTTCTAATGAATTTAACTTCATATTTACATTTTCCATCAAAGAATTCATACTAGAGGAATTCAGAGAACTTTAAATCTGTAAAGATAAGGACTGCAGTTCTTGCTTAAGTTTTTGTTTAAGTTGGTCATGTTCAAGAAAAATAGCAAGCCAGTCCATAACACATCTGTGGGCTGCTGCAACCCAATGTTCTTTAAATACTTTATCAGAATCACACTGCACATCAAAAGGTTCACTAGGGCTCTTTATAAACCGAAGACCTCTAGGTGTAACGTTCAACTCCATATATCTTTTTAAGCCCAAAATGTTAAAATGTACCTTAGTTTCCTTCTGCAGTACCATTTCAAATTTATCATACAGTTCTCTTATACCCAAAGGGACAGAATTGGGCACCTGTCCCATCGCAGAAAAGGGATTATTCACACGTTTCTATCTCTCCTCAATACACTGATCAAACAGCTGGGCAAAATTGGACATACCATGATTGTTCTCACCAGTAGGAATCTGTGAAGTCTGGATACATTGTTCCATTGTTCTCTGTGACCCAGATGAATGTCCAGAAACACCAGCAGCACCCAGTACAGGCAGATAATCTTCTCCAAAAATTCATGGAATGTCTCTGTTACGGTCTGAAGCCATAAAGACAACTAGTCCATACAACTAGCAACAATAAGAAAATCAAGACCACTGGTTCAGACCCAAAAGTATTTTATTCTCTAGCGCCTTGGTACAAAACCTTCCAGGAGTTACAAAATTCAGTTAAAAATATGCTACCTTTTACACAAAGAAACTAAAGTAAACTCCTAGCCTTTGACCTAAACCAATTTGGATTTGTCAATGGAAGATACTGCTTCCTTAATTTTGTTCACCTCTTCAAAACAACACTGAAAGTGTGTACAGTGATCACTCTCTTCACACTGCCTACCTTGGCATTACCAAAACCTTCTATAAATACCCTCTGCAGGTATTACTGATAAACTTACCAGTCATACTGTAAATGTGCACATTGTCTACTGGATAGCTAATTGTTGGGTAACCAGTTGCAGAAGCATCTTCTGAACATAAAAATATTACCAGTGATATCCCAGATGATTCACTGTTGGCCCCTCCTTTTCAGAATGTGTTGCTCTGATTTCCATTCTAATGTTCCAGTGTGGAATGATCTAAGTTTGCTGACCACAGCAAATTGGGTGCAGCTGTGAGCTCGCCTTCTGATATATAGCCTTACATCAGCAAAAGCTTGACTGCCAACTGCTGGTAAATTAACAAATGTTCTTAAGCTAAGTGCTAAGAAATGTAGCGTGAGTCTGTTTGGCAAGCAAACACCCCCCCCATTATCATATAACCAACACCCTTCTAAACTGATACTCTTATCATGGACTTCAAAACATACGTTGAGAGCTCAAGATCATTTGGCCATCACTTTTACATCAATAGTTTGTAAATCCTTCTACCTGGCACATCTCATTTCCATCTCCTATAGAGCTAAATAAGCTTTAGTTCATATGTACTCATCCTTTGTAAAGTCCAAGACTATCACTGAATAAAACAGTCCATTTGGCATGCACTTTTCCATGCAGATTGCTCAAGTTGAAATGCATCAAGAGATTCTTAAATAAAAAGATCACCAGTCTCAGGTCCCTTAGCTACTCACATAGACTAGTAGCCCTCTCCTTGTACTTATTTTCCTACTGTGTCCATTGTGGTGACCTTTGTTTTACTTTTTTTGAGCCATGAAATACCCTGCCGTATTTTACTCATTTCATCTCTCCATAATCAATACTCCTCACACCCCTCTACCAAGGATCTCAATCTATATCAACAGATAAGATCTGCTGGTGGGATATGTACTTACCACAAATGAATTTCACACCTGTAGAATAAGCTCTCCATAATTAACATACAAAACAGTACTATGGCTGCTTCCAACGTTAATCTCAATAATTGAATGGGCGGTCATAAATCTCTGGGTTGTACTGCATAGCCCTTCTCAACAAAGGGGTGAATAACAGTAATTTAAGCAGCTTCTTTGGCTAGTCTCTTAATGGTCCTAGTGACTGTGTAAGCACTTGTAAAAAAGCATGGACCATACCACCATGAAAAAGGATGTTGTGTGAGTATCCATATGATGGTGTTGCCCTTTAGTACCAGAATGAATGCCTAAGATGTCTACCTCAAGGCTCCAGGGGTTCAATCCTGACCGCAGTTTGCATGCTCTTCCGGTCCCTGCATGGATTTTCTCCAGGTAACCTAGTTACATGTTGCATTTCAAAAACATTCAGGCTAACTGGCTAGTCAAAACTGTCCATGTACATAGCATTTACTCTTGCCCATGTGGCCTTGGTTATGGCTGAAAGGAGGTGATGATGTTTGCTCACCTACCCAACTAAAAAATTAATAAATTAAATTATGTCTACCTCAGTTTCCTTTTCCTATTATCATGCAAGTTTCAGTGCCAAAGTCAATCTGTCACTGGGAGCCAGACCAAAACAATTGTTTCATAATCTTTACTTTTTCTATTTTATAGTTAGACAATATTCTTTGTTGTAAATCTTTTTTATTGGCACTGTTTCTGAGGTCCCTATGAGTAATGATGTCACTAATAAGAAAGCAGATTACCAATATCTGCAATTATGACATTAAGACAGTGTTCTGCCTGCCCATTTTTTCACTGTAGGGAGGTTATGGGAACTGAAACATAGTCAGTGTCATGCCTTGAAGTATGAATTGCTGCTTCCTGTACAAAGCAACATAAAATGCACGTCTGTGCGGAATATGTAATAGCAGAAAAGACGTTATATTTATGCATTATAGTTACTAGATTTATAGGTCAGAGGCTGCTTATTAACATTACGTTGCATTCTCCGTAATAATTTACAAAGAATATAATACGTGGTCAGAATTACAAGTCAACATAATAATTCTGCATAACAAAATGAGCAACGGTCAAGTTAATAACCAGTAGGTTGACACACACTGGTACACTACAGGAAAATAATGTGGTGTCTTCAGTGGAGTAAATGTACATTGTCAAAAAGGACTGGAATGTCTTTGGTGGAACAGGGGATAAGAAGGGAAGAGTCAAGTGCATTGAGTAGGATATTAGAAGCAACAGGAATAAGTGATTGTCGTCTGTAGACTAAGAGCATGCTTCAGAATTGTAAGACGCTTGTCATTTTATAATGTACTACTTTAGTTTTAAAAAAGTGCCAAGCCAATTACAGCCTATTGCCAGCATTGTGTATGGTCTACAGTATCCCATCTTCCAGCAACATGCTTGGGCAGTGCTTGTCCCAGACACAGCTCCAAATGACCATATTTTCCCATTGTGGTCCTAATGTCTCCATCTTGTAATCCATAAGTGAATCTGGCTGTTGATACTGACTAAGCATTAGCAAAGATCTTTATTGGCATGTCTGTTTGGCTTCATTCACATGCCCATATCAGCTGGATAAGCACTGGCTACTAACTTCATGGCACTAAGGAATGACTTAATGTTTGTTTGGTTATTGTGTTGTTAATTAACCTGAAGCTGTATCAGCTCAAACTACAAATGAAGAATAAAGGCAGACACTGAAGTTATCTTAAGCATCCCCTTAGTGTTTTTTTTTCTTTCATACAGGGCTAACAGGGGTATGTTACCGATTTTTCATGTTCTGACACTAAAGGGACCACACACTTGACCTTCCACTTTAGGGTGTAAGCTAGAGCCTGAACAAAATACTGGAGGAAGTGTATGACAAAAAGATGAAAAGATAGCAGTCTAGATCCCCCTAAATCACTACCTCTAAAATGCACTTACTCTATTCCTGGCATTCTCAGTGTTCAGCTTTGTTCTCTGCTTGTCCACCATGCATAGGGACAGAGTCTTCTCTTGAAGATAAGAATTAGATTTTTCTGGGCACACAATTGTATTGACTGATATCGAGTGACTTGTAGCAAGGGTGATACTGGTAGGGACGTGACATATTGGATGGAAAGTAGTGAAAGGAAATCAATTGATCACACATCCATGATGCATTCTGCATGGTATTACTTGTAATGATTTCTGAAGCAGATATATTGCATATTTCATAAGATGTGTAATACTTTTCTTAGCTATATAAAAATGTCCAGCTGATGACTGAAATTATTTAGGTTTTAAATTGTCTCGACCCTGGTATTGTAGCTCATTTAGGTTTTCATAAACTGCAGTTATTTTCATGACCTGCCACAGATGCGTGTCTAACTTGCACGTAACCAATTGTGTCAGTATTCCACTGAATAAACTGAAATACATATTTATAGCTTCTTGTAGCTGTTTAAATTTTATATATGCATGTTTGTAGAGTACACAGATTTCCATCATAAAAGCTCCCGTTCTTTATTGAGACCTGTACTTCACTTGTGCTGAATAAATGTTCTGAATGCCTTGACACCTATAAACTCCTCTTTTGTAGTATTGTGGTTTCTGAAAACTGAACTGATAATTCCCATTAACTATAACAATTATTGGAGATAAGTAGACAGGCAGAATGCAAAGCCTGATAATAGTGATTTACCTGGACCTCAGCATTTCCCATGTGAGGGTAGCTACACCTTGATAAAGCTTATGGTATACTGACAGAAGTTATGCACAGAATTTAAAACACCTGATGACATCATTTGAAAGTTATAGGATAGAAAGTTTTATGTGATACTGCTTATCCATTTTTCATTTGTCTTACTTTGTTTCAGCACCACCTGAGTTTGTCCAGTGGCCTCAGTCCATCTCAAAGCCACCAGGAAGCAGTGCTGTGTTCAGCTGTGTGGCACAGGGAGTGCCAGAACCCCACCTCATTTGGCTGAAAAATGGCAAGATCCTAACTCCTGGAGAAAACATCCAAATTTCAGACAATAACAGGTATGGTAAACATACACCTGTGCATGAACTACAACAAATGAAGCCCAAAGCTCAGATTCACATTCTAAGGGGATAATGGTGACTGATATTTAACATACATACAATCCTGACAAAGGTACGTTATTGCCCAAGTGGGCTTTTCTCAGTCAAAGGAAGTTATCAAATCTTGCTGTGTGCATATTAAGAGGAAATATGCATGGTGTTTCTGGTCAGCAAATGATATTGGTGATATTGGGTAATATTCCTTATTGCCCCAAGTTCACTACATGACTTTTAACAAGCCCTACACTAGAATTATACCCTCATGGGAACTGCTTTTCAGTTTTGTAAGCAAGTTTTCTCTGCATCCCCACTGAGATATTTATCAGAAAATGAATGCCTTTGGCTGAGGAGTCACTTTCAGAGACACTGAAAGTACATCACAGGTATGTTTATTTGTATATCTGTGGTTCAAGTGCATCCATTTTATTATTAATACTTAATCATTTAAGGTGTAAAATAGAGAGAGAGAGAGAGAGAGAGACATTTATTACATGGAGGAAAAAAGTTCACAGTGAGTGGAAAGGGAGATTATTGGGGTTATAGTCAATATTGCTAACTATCAAAAGGAGAGCCGTTGAAATGCTTAGGAAGGATACTGAAATATACAGGTTTTATTTTTAATTAATAAAAGCAGAGAATAATTTAGGTTTGAGGAAATAACTATTATGCTTAGGGAGATAATGAAGTTTATATCTGTAGCAAACCAAGTGGCATCTGATACTAGTAAAGAGGGCTGGTTAATTATAGATCAAAAAGTCAAGGCTATACAAAGAGGGTTTATAATAAAACTGGCAATGTATTATTAAGTACTGTACTTAAAAGTGTATATAGAGAGGCCTTTTAGGATCGCTGTGACCACTTGCCTACTGTTGGTCTGATGCTACTATGTACTGTCATGGGAAAAGTGAGTAAAGCAAGGCTTACGTGACGGTGGCAGATGGATAAGAAAAACAATGAAGAGATGGTGAGAAGAGTTAAAAGGTGTAGTGTTGGCATGACTTGCATATGCATTTGCTGAGGAGAGGAGCATGCCTTTGCAAGAACAGAGCTAGGAAGAAGATTATAAGAGAAGTGAAAGCTGAGAGAGAGAGAGAGAAAAGAAAGGCTTAAGATAATGACTACAGGTTGGAGATATGGTGTTATTAACTTTTTGCTACTAAAGGAATATTAATTTCAGAATAGTAGCTGTCACATCAGTGCTGGATAAAAAGAAACAGTGAGAGAAATGGAAAGGGATAAAATGAGTATGAGTATTTATTTATTTATTTGACATTTGTTGACCGAAATAGTCCGACTGAGCTAAATTCTTACAAACTGTCTTATGTGATCTGATTTTTAGTACTTGTGGCTATTGGAAGGGCTTAGTCATTATTTGCTGATTTGTACCTCAATGATGTAAATATGCAAATTTATGCAAAAATGTAGCATAAGTACATTGCAGCCATGTTTAAAATGAAGAGTAATGCAACATTGATGGATAGAACCTCAAACTAGCAAGACATTTTTCATGACATTTAGAAATATAGCAGTGAGACTGAAAACACAAGATTTATTCCTGGTAGTCTAGCTGTTATTGCTACTGCGCTAACTGTGAGCTCAGATGTGCAGTGATGTAATTAAAAGTAGAATGAGGCTATTAAAGCTGGATACATTAAACAGATTAGCTATTTCTTTGAAATGTGCCCATTCATACAACGTGGTCATTATTGCCACATATTTCCTGTGCATCAGACTGATTTGTTTTATTAAATTTCAGCACATTAACAATTCAGAAGATCACATCAGCAGATGAAGCCATTTATCAGTGCATAGCAGAAAACAGTGCTGGAACCAACCAGGCAAGCGCACGATTGGCTGTTGCACTTTCCAAGGAGCTACCAGACAGTCCAGAGGGAGTGAAGGCAGTGCCACTTTCTACCACCTCCATCGAAGTGTCATGGAAGGAGCCACCAATGGAGGTGACAGAGGGCATCATTGGATATGTGTTGCATATTCGAAAAATGGGAGGTAAGTGGCTTCGAGGAGAAAAGAGACAAAGACAGAGAGCATCATGCAATATTGTACTAAGTGCTGTTTGTTGTGTTTTTCCATGTTGTGTAACACTAAGAAACCAGTCCTAAGTATAATTCCACATTACGTAAATTTATGCAGAATTCAGCATTATGCTAGCCACCTGTTCTTTTGCCAGGTACTCAAATGGCATCTCTCCTTTGTATTTATATAGCTGTGTAGTCAATCAGTTTCTCATACCCACAACATTTCGTACATCATAAATAAGGACTTATTCATTGCAATTAATGAAATCAACCCTTGCAGCATTTTGTTTATCAGAATAATGGAATTTCTGCAGAGACATCTCTGGGGTACTTTTTCACACTATGGAAATATTCAAAGGTTAAAGTCAGAGATGCAGGAAGGGCAGTGGGGATGAATCTGCTGTCATGGGTGCTAGGTTATGGAGGGGAATCGACAAGAGAAAACAATATTTTTTTTTTATAATGTGTAGTTTCACTCTTTTCTTTTTACAGTTTACCCCACCTTCTCTAGCCCCCCTTGGCAGTGCTGGATTAAGGCCCTCAGGAGTCTGGAGCTCAAACTTTATATGGGTACTTGATGCAACCGGGGGGCAAGGAGAACCTGAAAAACGTGATCTTTTAACTTGTCTTCATAAATGAAAACTGTCACTACCAACTTAGAGGCAGGTCACAAAACAAAAAAAAGATTTTCAGAGAAGACAAAAGCTCAGATTTCATTATAAGCTCAGACTTGTACTGTTGCCATGCTCTGAGTTATGATTTGAGTGGTAGCCCCTTGTTTGGAACCAAAAAAAAGTGGGATAGCATCATTATTATTTCTCAGCTAAACCTTATGTGTCTTGCTGTCCCCTAAAGACTGAATGCTTCAAGAAATTCTGCTTATCGAACACTGGTTGTATTATCTGAAGTCAGGTACTACAAAAAAATTACCCTGTCCTGTATTTATGATTATTCTGGCATTTATGATTTTAGTTTTAGATTTTGTTTGCTGACAAAACTGATGAAGTGGACTATACAGTAAAGTGGTTTTAATTTAATTGCTAATAACTGAGTGCATGAATTTATTTGTTTTAGGAGCCTTTGGTTACTAAGCGGTTTCATGAGACAAGTATTATCCCTGCTTTCTCCCTTTTTTCTCACGGTTCAGGTTTTCTGTTTAGTTTATTTGTTGTACATTGTTGTACATTTATTTACAGTTTATACACAGGAGTACCATTCTGTATTGTAGTTTTTGGCATTATGACCAAGAACCATATTTAGCAAAAGGAATTGCTTCAAGGGCAATTTCTGCTGACATATAAGGTGCTGTACCCCTGGAATCTTTTCTATTGCCTGGCATATTTTTGCATGCTTTTCTGGCATGCAGGTAATGATACAACCACACAGCTTTTGTGGGAACAGAGCACTAATTGGGTTTAACATGGTCTGGCTTGGGCTGCAGGGTTAGAGCTGGCAGTGGACTCTGGGCTGGGAGTTGTGTGTGATATAGGCTGTGGTATGATTAAAAGGAAGAAATGGGTATGCTGCTATGGGTACCAAACTCCCTTCCTACAGATCTATTTATAACCATATATTTGTTAAAGAAGATAAATACAGAGATTTGGGTAGCCACCCATCATGCTGTGACTCTCATGATGATTGTTGGGTGGTAGAAAGTACAGGGAAATGTATGGGGAAATGTAAACTACCTAACTGACTATAATCCAGGATGCACTTGGATTGCTGACAGTATATGCACAGCATTTTTTTCACTTTTCTAATACATTATTTTATTGCTTGTGTCTGTAGTGAGTGGAGGAAGAAGCCCTCTGTTTTGTAATACCATTTATCTCATCTGTTCCAGAGCCAGACAGCAGGGAATTACAAGAGGCCGTCAGTAAGACCACCTTTCAACACTCGTTCACAAGCTTGGAACCCTCTACCACCTATTCCATTTACCTCAAAGCATACTCTCCCCTTGGAGCAAGCAAGGAATCAGAGGTTGTTGTAGCAACAACCTTGGGAAGTGGTGAGTCCTCTCCTACAAAGCGTGAACTGGATCTGAAACATCTAAGTTGGTGGAACCTTATGAGCCACTTAAATAGGACCAATTGCACAAATGAGTCATTACTTTGGCCTTCAGGTTGTTCATTTATTAAATGTATTATCTTAATTAAAGCATTAACATGTACTTATTGATTATTTGTACTTTGAATTAGATCTTAAAATGTGAATTATAAAAAAATAGTTTGATTGGCCTTAATAAATTACTTGAGCCTGCATCAGATTATATAGATGAATGGTCACGTTTCAGATCCGTTTTGCTTATTTGAACATAATTCATATTTGAACATGTACTAGGGACAAGATTGACATATAAACAGTGCATGAAACTGAAACTGGTAGTATTATGGTGAAGCTGCTTTAGCATGTATTAAATATGTTGTGGATGATGGTTATTAGGTAGTTGTGTTAACTATGATCTGTACATCATAACTAGCACTACTACACAGTGACTGTATTGTGTTAAACTACAGCTCACCCCCTAAAATGTGAGCATTGTTTCCAGAAATGTCTTTCTAAAGTTTACCTTTATAAATTTGCACTAGCTGCAGATGCAACAGCAGATAAAATAATTCAGCATGAATACGCACACAAGATTTAATATCCCACAGGGAAGGAGGACTAAATTTAAGAAAGGAAATTAATTATTATTGTGCCAGTAATGGATAAAAGATTAATTACAAATAACTACATTTACAACATTCATGAATAAAAATCAAAACCCATCCACCCATTTTTATAAATCATTTTTCTGGTGAAAATTGTGGTGGCAGCAAGCTGAGTTGAGCAGACCAGAGTTCCCATCACCACAAAAAATCTCTAGGTCCTCCTGGAGGAGGCCAAAGAGAACTTAACATACCTGAGATATATAATCCATTCAGTACACCTCTAGTGGGAGGCACCCAGGATGCATCCTCACTAGGTGCTCAAACCACCTCAATTGACTCCTCTCAAGCCTAAGGAGCTGCATTTCTACTACAAGATCCTCACAAATTTCTGAGGTCCTCACTGCATCACAGAGAGTGAGACAATAACCATTCAAAGAAACCTAGTTTCTGCTGAATATATCTCTGAACTCATCCTTTTGGTACCCACAGTTCATGACTGTAAATGAGGATGGAGACACAGACTGACTGCTAAACTGAGAACTTCATCCTGGGACTCAGCTCCTGCTTACCCATTACAGTCCAGTGTTGTTTCTTTATCCATCTGCTGGGTGATCTCCCAGTCTCTTCCACTGTAATTTGTAAGACCCCAAGATACTTAAACACATCCACTTTAGGTGGCTGTTCCCCTCCCACTTATAGACAACAAACCAGTCTTTTCTGGGAAGATTTAAAAATTATGATTCTCGTCTTAGCAGCTTCATGTTCCTCAGTGAAGTGGTTCAGTGCATGATAGCGGTCACACTCACTAGGTTCTGGAAAGGAGACCCCATCTGAAAATGTAGCAGCAATGTAGAGTCCATCTGGTTCTGCAAAGGAGACTCCATCAGAAAGTGGAAGAGCAATGTAAATTCATTCCATCTGGTTCTGCAAAGAAGACTCCATCTGAAAGTGTAGCAGCAATGTAGAGTCCATCTGGTTCTGCAAAGGAGACACCATCTGAAAGTGTAGCAGCAATGCAGAGTCCATCTGGTTCTGCAAATGAGACCCCATCTGAAAGTGTAGCAGCAATGTAGAGTCCATCTGTTTCTACAAAGGAGTCTTCATCTGAAAGTGGAGGAGCAATATAAATTCCATAGTGGGCATGGAACAGTAGATCATCTCCTTGCCCTTGTACAAATATTGGAGATGTCATGGGTGTTTGCCAGTCTTGTCTACATGTGTTTTGTGGATCTGGAGAAGGTATATGACCAAGTAACTTGGAATGTCTTGTGGGAGATGCTACAACAATATGGGGTTCTGACACTGCTATTGTGTACCATTTTGTCCCTGTATTTACAGACCATATGCTGTGTCCACATACTCAGTGCTAAGTCAGATACATTTAAGGTGGATGTAAGACTTTACCAAGGGAGCATCTTTATCTCACCTTCTGTTCATGATGTTCATGGACTAGACATCAAGGTGCAGCTGCGGTTTGGAGAATGTCCACTTTAGGAGCATAAGGGATGACTGGATAATGGAAAGTGGAAGTTTGGGAAATTGACTGGCTGCACCCATCAGCCAGTCATCCTCCCAGCCCCCTATACTCATTCTGTGGCTGCTGTTGCATCCATCAGACAGTCAGTCTCTCAATGCCCCCCCCCAATATTCTACTGCAGCACACATCAGGTCAATCACCCAGCCCCCACCCTCATTTACTACTGCTGTTGCACCGTTCAGTTGGTCAGTCTCCCAGAACCCTCCCCAACACCTCACTTCTGAGCAGACTATGACATACTTAAACTGTTCCACTAGAAGTAGCTGTTTCCACCTCATTTGCGAGAACAATATATTATTTTCTGAAACAGAATCATAACCTCTGATTTTGAGATGCAATTTTCATCCCAGCTATTTCATTCTCAGCAGCAAATGGCTCCAGTACATTTTAAAGATCATAGTCACTTGAGACTAAGAGAACAATATCATCCATAGCATGTATGTGTCTAAACTGGATAATGTTGTCCCTTGATATCTTGTCCATGAAAATGTCATACAGGAAGGGCTGAAGACACACCTTTGCCAGATTCCTATGTGTACTTTGAACATATTTGACCTATCACTGACACTGCAGATGAAGTTTCATTCCACACATAGAGAGACTGCATGGCATGCAGCAGACATCCTGGGACCCATACTGGTTCAACAATTCCCAGAAGACATTCTAGACTACTCGGTCATAACCCATAAAACACATGTAGACAGTAATGGCAAGCTTCCATAGCCTTTCCAGTATCTGGTTTATCTCTGACTAACAGATGGTGTCAAAGCTATGGTCTTAAACACAATGCTAAGAAATGCATAATTGTACCCTTTGGGAAATCAACCATCTCAGCTAATTACCATGTTGGTAATACTTCCCTAAGAGACAGCCCAGTGGTCAGGGATATGGGTACATAGGTAGACAGTAGAATTACTTTCAAATACCATGTGGCTACAGTGGTGAGGAAGTCCTTTTATGTTTCGCAATTTATAAGTAAGGGCATGGCATCTTGGTCCAAAGAGGTTATTATTCTAGTGTATTCCACCCTTATGAGACCAATCACAGAGTACAGTACTTGCTTTGGTATGTACCTGATCAGGCATTTGCAACAGCTAGAGTGACCTCAAAGGTTCCTTACAAAAAGAATACAAGGCACAGTAAACCTGCCTTATGAAGAGCTCCTTAAAGCCCTTTCCCTTGACTGAGTATCCTATAGGTTGTTGAGGGGTGATCTATGCCTGGCTTACAAGGCATCCACAAACCCCACACTTATGAATCTTTTACATATTCGTGAGGTCTAAGGACCCAAATTTTGTCTGTGACTTAAACAGAACATGCTGGAAAGACAGCTATGTGTCCCAGAGACTGTCCCTCCTATTGGAACAGGCTTCCCATTCATGTGCAGCTGAGATCATCTGTTATTCAGTTTAACAACAACCTAGATAAGTGAATGGGGAATAGGAAATTTCCAGCAGGCCTGGCACCCATGTCCTTTATGGACAGAGGTAGCTTATAAATGCCTAGACCTCAATGTCCTATTTGGATGCAGGACATCATCATTATTCTTTCAGAAAATGTTTGGCTAGGCTTAGAAAAGCCCCCCCCGCAGGTCATTATCCTAGTAACAGTCTATGAATCTATGAATCTGCACAAGGACAAAGAGTTAATCCATTCTCACTGGCCAGAACAGAAACTGCATTGCTCTTCCTGAATCACAAGCTTAACTATAGGACAGATTTTTCTTTCCAACAACCTTACATAGACTTTCCAATGGTGGCCTTTGGAGCATAATTCCTCTATAAATGGAACATACCATCATTTTCTGTTTTTAAAAATGGGAACCGCAACCCCAGTTTGCTAAACCAGGGGTACTACACACACTTTCCATAAATATCATTAAGGGGAATAATCATGACTCTTTAATAGCATCCAGCACCTTAAATATTTATTTTCAGACTTCATCTATTCACACAACCTTGCCACAGTGAAATTACTGTGGTGACTTCATCTACCAAAATTGACCCAGTTCCACAATCTACTTCTGGGACTGCCTCCTCAGAGAGTGTGTATACACTTGATTTCACAGTTCTGTAAAGCATTCCTACCACTACTGGATGATGTTCCCAGTCATTATTAGCAATTCCCCTTTTTTTTCACATTTTACTTGGGGTTGGGGAGTCATGGCCACTACCATTAATGACCCTTTTGATTAGTTCTGTCAGGGGATTTGAAAAATCTCAAAGTTCATTTCTGCATACTGTTTGAAATCTCATTTTGCACTTGTGCCTTAACTTCATTCAGTCTTTGTACTTTCCCTTCCAAATCCTTCGCTGTTAACTTCTCATCTGTCCCTCCTTCTTCTTCTTCTGGCCTGGGCGTGCTTTTCCAGACTTATGACTTCCCTTATAATTTACCTTTTGCTTCCGTAGTGAAAAAAGCTAGTTTCTACTCCCTGATTTTTTTACTTTCCTCTACACCCCTAAAGAAGGTCTTCTTCTCTTTTAATGTTTATTATTACCTTTTTTGCATGTCCTGTTTCTAATTATACTTTCCTACTTTGTATTTAGTCTCCAGTTTAACTTCACAGTGTTTCCTTGCTCTTATCTGTTCATTCCATGTATACTTTTCACGTTCTGTCTTTTAACTACTTTGATCTCCCTAGTGAACCAGACTGGTTTTCTTTTTGTCATGTTGCCATTTTAAACCCATTTTACACACTTCCTCAGAATGCTTTTTTTCACCCTTAGCTCCTCCACTTCTTTTCTTTCTCGCCACCTCCTCAGAAGACTGTTTACAACCTCCTTATTTTTTGTAATCATCTCCTGTGTAATCACATGACCCATGTTTGATTAGCAGCATGGGCACTGGAGAGGCTGCAGGAGGAGGATAGGAGTGAGCGGCTGAGCATACAGGCCAGGCCAGCTCCGTGCTGCATGAGTGGTGAGCAGCTCAGTCTGGAGGTTGTGCATGCACAAAAGCATGGAGGAACATTCCAAGGGCAGCAATCATGGAGCCGGCAAGACTGCCTCGAGGGAATGAGAGTTAGGACACACTCCCTGGCAAGCAGCATCTTACTGCACCAGCATTCTTGATTTCCTCACCTATGGTCCGGTTGAGTTCAGGAATACCCAGTGAACAAGGACAAGTGCTGGAGGCAGCTAATTGTCAGCTGCAGGAGGAAGCAAAAAGGCAGATGGTGACTTACTTTTGCTCAGGAATGACATCAAAGACAACTAGGTTTCATATGCTTTTCACTTAATGCACTTCAGCCTTTGGTGATTGTGAAGGACACAGCAGTTAATACTGGTCACTGATGAACATGACTATTCTTATGAGGTCAGTGCTGTTTTGGAATAGCACTTTAGGTCCAGTGTTCTTCACAATTGCCATCTTTCCTTGTGCTTACACTAGGTGGCCTATAAAGAGTATGAATGTGCAAGCTTTCCCTTTTTGTGTTAACTTTATTTTTAGGAAGCTTTCTTTTGGCTCTTCAAATTCTCCCCCCTTCCTTTCTTCCCTTCCTTTTTGTTTCTGTCTCTCTCTGCTGTCTTCTTTGCCCATCTCTTTTTCCTTTAGCGTTTCTCTCCCATGCTGCACACATACTGATACCCCTCTAGTTTCCTTGCCTACTCTGTTGTTCCTAAAAAATCTGCACCCTAGTATTAACATACTTTATCCTATTCCCCTTCACTCATTACCACAACCACACTGGCATTAATCTGCACTGTTAATGTGTTCAGCTCAGCCATCTTCCTTCCTAAGTTTCTGGCACTGCTGAGAACCACCCTGACTCTGTTTCTTCCTCTCTTCATTTTCCTGCTCCCAAGGCCACTTGTCTTTTCCATTTCTGTCTTTCTATGATTTCCTGCCACACCTAACCATTTCATTTGAGTTCCTTTTTTCATCTCTTTTCACTTCCATGTCATTCCTTTGATACAGTCCTTGTCATATTTATTTATGCATTCATTTTCTGTTTGCCTTTCCCCTTTCTATCATTTACTGCCTTTTCATAGTGCCTCCCTCCAAATGTTACTAATTTGTTCACCTATCTTGCAGGTTTTCTATATCCCATTCTGCCTTCATATGACAGTTCTGTCATTTTCACTACCTTCCTGATATCTTACCCTTCCCTCAGGAGGTATTCCCTTATCTGAATATATTGCTGCTTTTTTATTTAATTTTTGTTGCGTAATGTACTCATTATCTGTGTTCATTTGATTATCCTTTATAAATAGAACTTCACTTTTCCAGCGGTACTATCTAAATTAAAAATGTTAATAATAACTGCAAGCATTGTCATATGTGAGCATCCAGATTAATGCATGAAACATTTTAATTCAGGAATAATTAATTATAAACGGCAACAGTTTATATTAGTACTTGGGCATAATGAAATGCATCTCTCCAAGCTATAACTGTAGATAAATCCTTTATTAAACACGAACAACACAATAAGGTAAACGAAACACTGATAAATCAAGCATCTTGGTGTTGGTCAAAGTATTTCAATCAATTTAATTCAATTAATTTAATTAATGTAATTGTTTAATCGAAACAATCACCACTGAAAGTCTCTATTTAAATGAACTTGGTTACCCTGCTGTTTCATCTTGAAAAAGCCTGACATCTATGCAGGTGAAAGCGCTTGATTTATCAGTGTTTCGTTTACCTTATTGTGTTGTTCGTGTTTAATAAAGGATTTATCTACAGTTACAGCTTGGAGAGGTTCATTGGACTACCACGGTGCTTACTGCTTTTTTCCTTTTGGTTGTTGGGACTTAGTTCGTGATTTGGCTTATAATGAAATGCATACTAAATATTTTAATGACTTACTGGCAGCACATGGTATGGTATGAGGGTAACATCTGAGTGTCTGATAGCTGTTTTGGCAATACATTACAAATGTCTAATGTACTCGTGCACACCTCTGGATTGTCTTATTGCACATATTGAATGGGGAAAAGATGGCTATAGCCAAATTATTTTATGTGTCTCCCTTAGGCAGCTCTAACAGAAACATAGCAATTAGACTGCACTGAAAAAATGATTGCCTATTATATAATTAATTAAAAAAGAAATGGTTACTCTTTCTAAAGAGAGTACTACAATTACAAATGTGAATGTCAGTCTAAACTACAATATTATTTTCTACCCAATACTACCTCAGTTTTAATGTAAGGTACACAAATTTCTAACAATTCCCATAAATTGTTCAGTTTTCTATACAGAACTTCTTTTGGTTACTGGAATTAGAATAATTCAGGTTTCAAGAAATTGTACATAAAAATAATTTCATTAGACATAAAAGTTATTATTTCTGTTAAGGCTTAGTGGCACCTTTTTTGTTTTATGTACTCAGTTCCAGCTGCATTGGGTTTTTTCACCAAAGTCCTGAATGAAACAGCAGTACAGGCATTTTGGGAACTCCCACACAAACCTGGTAAAATCGAAGGATTTAAGCTGTACCACAGGAAGATGCCAGCAACAGAATTTGATGGTCCAGAGATCCTGCCAAGTACCACCAATTCCTTCATATTTATTGACCTAGGTATGTTCAAAATGTGTATTTTTTAAGCCAGGAATTCTTTCTACAGAAAAAAATCTAAACTATTTTGTTTAGAGGAATAAAGCCCTATGATCCAGTTGACCCAAGTTTATTTAGCATTTTGGGCACTGAAAGAGGCGCGCAGGGGAGGGTAGGAGTGAATGGCAAATGCCAGCTCACTTATTCTGAGGTGAGTGAGTGACTTGTGTTTGTTGACTGTTTCAAAGTCATCAAAGTGTGCCAGACTGCTTCTTAAGCTGTGAGCCTATCTCCATTGCTCTGCAGTGATCACTTTCAATGCTATAGCACAAGACTAGAGCTTAACAGTGTTGAAAGGTACTTAATAACATTTTTAAGGGCATTTCTTATATCAGAAAGGTGCTTAATTAGTTTGCCTGGTTCCAAACTTCAGTGCACAATCACAGTGCTCTGTGTTCTGCATGATAATAAAAGCAATGGATGTCAAGCATCTTTATGAGTTGTTTTTAAATAATGTATATATGATGTACATAATATTCCTGGTGTCTCATTTGCATGTATTTTTTCATCTGTTTTCCTTCGACTGCCTTCCAGATACCTTAGGGCTCTATGAGATCAAACTTCAGGCCTTCAACGGAAATGGTGATGGGAATAGTACAGTGCGCTTCGTTTCTCTGAAGGGGAATACGGGTAAGACTGGTAAGTAACTTTGAAATGGTGTAACTTATGCAGTGTAGGAGAGGTATGTTTTAGGCTGTTGCAAAGTACTAAACAAAGACGGAAGAAGAAAGATAAGATTCTAGTGGTTTCTGCTCACTCTGGACAATCATTAGGTTTCTTTTCTCCCTGCAATATGGTTCCAGTATTATGTAGGTACCAGAAACCTGCTTGTACTTCTTAAAACTTTTATTTCTTTGTATTGGAATCAAAGGAAGGGAAAGCGCACCCACTTTTTTTAAGCTCAACGTCTCACATACTTTGCAGAGGAATTCGTCTCCACCTGCATGACATATCATCGACACAGTTAAATCCGTAGTTTACCCTGTCAGGTACTGCTGTCAATCTTAGATGGGCAATTAATCCTGCTAATGTCTGGAACACAGCAGCTGATATAAAAAAGGTAGAAAACTGTTAAACTGTTTTTCACTGTTTTTATTGTAGAGGGGAGGAGAACTTAACACTCCCCTTTCATAGCAAAACAAAGCAATTAGATTAGTCAGGGGGTTTAAAGACAGTTGTCACCTCTTTTGACAAATTTACAGCAACACATTATTGAAATGCTAAGCTTTAAGTGTTGGTTATTTATAATAGTTTATACGTTAAGATAACTTAAATGTAGTATCAAAGATTTCTGTGATATTTACAGAAAACTCAGAAAATATTTTTTATTGTAAAGTATCAACACATTTACCATTTTCAAGCCCCACAGACACACACACAGGACAGAACTGCAGAAAGAGAGAGACAAGTGGCAACCCTGTCAACTAGGTGCACTGATAATGTTCATAAAAAGGTATTTTATGCTTTTTTGTGACATCCTTACAGAGGGGGACATGCAGATCCATGATAAGAGTTACCCACTGACTTTGAGTCAGTCCTTATGCTGTTAGAGTGCATGAGCATTTTGTAGTCCATAAATGAAATGTGCCCATTGATGGTAACCGCAATATACAGCTGAATTTACTTTAATGTATGTTTACTATTTGCTAAAACACTAAGAAAAAGAAATCAGAAGTAGTTAACACACACACACACACACACACAGACAGACATGCATTTAAACACAGTACTGCATCCTACATATTGTATTGTATATGCTACATACATTTTTATACACACATCATATGTGTGTGTGTGTGTGTGTGTGTGTGTGTGTGTGTGTGTGTGTGTGTGTGTGTGTGTGTGTGTGTGTGTGTGTGTGTGTGTGTGTGTGTGTGTGTGTGTGTGTGTGTGTGTGTGTGTGTGTGTGTATTTATGTGTAGACATACATATACAGTTACACAAGATTTCCATTTTGATTTGTTTTTCTTTAAAGGACATGAAGTACACACACAGGCATATAATAATGTAGCTCGTCATCACACACACACACACACGCACACCCACACACACACACACACACACACACACACACACACACACACACACACACACACACACACACACATATGTTTTTGTACACATTATTACTATGTTGATACCTCAATGTCTCCAAAAAAAAGTAAATAGGGGTTGGGAGGGTGGCCTAATGGTTAAGGTATTTCCCTTAAAAACACAAAGTACAGGGTTTGAGTCTCACAAGGGATAATTGGGCTAGGCCTAAAATGGCTACCAAGGCAGTTAGCCTAGTACTAACCTATGAACCTATAGGTTCATAGGTAGGTACTAGGCTATCTGCCCGAAGGCATTTATAAGCCTAGCCAAAATGTGTTGGCTTTCGCTGCCCCCTTAGATTAGTTCCTTGTGCCTCTGTCCAGCAGAGCCACTGAAGTGATCCCTGGGGTAAACTTTATGTTTCCCATCCATGGTCAAGGTTTCTCTTGAAGAGTGATAGTGAGGAGCTCTATCTAATGTAGACTGGAATTTTGTTCCAAAGCATGGGAAGTCTCTGGGACAGGAATCTATCCCTCCAGCATGTCCTATTTATTGTTGTGGTGAGGTTTAGAGCCCTAGAGTATGTGGCTCAAGGGAATATGGTTTTCTTTAGGTGGAGCATGTCCATCAATTCTGGGTTGGACATGGCCTTGTATTTCAGGCAAAAATCACCTCTGAGTAGGCAGTATGCAACCGAGTACAGCTGGAGTTTCTTCAGTCGAGCTGCATAGGGCATCTGATCCTATGGTCTTTCCAGCTGTTGCAGGTGTCTTGTAAGGTATATCCCAAATGGGGCATTGTACTCTATGATGGGTCTGATGAGTGATGAGTAGAGGGGCACAATGACCTCTTTTGATCTGGATACGAACCCTTTTGCGATAAGGTGGGCCACATAAAAGGATATTCTAACCACTTTGGCAATGTGATTATCAAAGGAGAGATTACTATCTACTTGAGTCCCCAGATCCCTTAGTACGTCTTCCATATTTAGGGGACTACCACCTATGTGGTAGTTTGTGGGTACTTTGTTTTTTTCCAAAGGGGATGACTATGCACTTTCTGGCATTTAGCTTGAGACCATGATTCTGACACCAGGTATCTGTCTCATTGAGACCCTTTTGGAGGATGTCTGTGTCAGCCAGAGAGTCAATTATAGTCCCTAGTTTGCATCATCTGTGAACTTGGTCAGCCATAGTCCTCCTGTGCTTGCCTGTACCTCTGAGAAGTATATGCCGAACAGGATGGGTCCTAGGACTGAGCCCTGGGGAACGCCACTTGTAACCGGTTTAGAGTCGGACCTAGCTCCCACAACTCTCACCATGTGGGTTCTGTCCATGAGTCAGTTGGCAACCCATCTTGTGACATAGGGGTTTATGTTCAGGCTGGTGAGCTTGTCTATAATACCAGAATGCGGTATGGTGCTGAAGGCCTTTGCGAGGTATAGGTAGGCTGTTTGTACAACCTTTCCCTCATCTATAGCCTTGGTAACTGTCTCAAAGAAATCCATCAGGTTTAGGAGGCATGATCTGCCCTTAACAAAGCTGAACATGGTAGGGTCCAGTGTTTGGAGGTTCCCAATGTTTCTGTTAATGAGTTCCATGATGATGCGCTCCATAGCCTTGCAGACCAAGCTAGTCAGGCTTATAGGGCAATAGTTCCCAGGGTCTGTTGTGGCTCCACCTTTGTGGAGCGGAATAACCATTGCTGTGCACCACTCTATGGGTATGTAGCCTGTGGAGAGGCTGAGTTTTAACAGTGTGTTTAGGTGAGGGAATAGTTCATCTTTGAGCTTGTGTAGGACACAGCCTGGAACACCGTCTGGTCCCATTGATGCTGTGTTTTTGGCTTTGGAGAGGGCTGTTTTAACCTGAGTGTCTGTGATTTCAGGGGCTCTACATTCTTCTGATATGATTATGGGCCCTTTTGGGGGTGAGAGGGGGTTGAAGTTTGCACTGAACCTGTCTGCCAGGATGTTGGCGAGATCAGTCGGTTCAGTGTATTTTGTTCCATTCTGCACTAACTCCGGGCAGATCTGAGCATTGCTACTTAGATTCTTGACATAGCTAAAGAATGCCTCGTGGTTATCTTTGGAGTCCCTGGCAATTTTTCTTTTAAAGCTCACCTTGGATGATTTTATGAGGGATCGTAGTTTCTTGCTGATACTGATCAGGGATGTCTTCCCTTCTTGGAATTTTACTCTTTTCTGTACTAGTTTCCTCCTTCTATTGTATAGCTTGTTTATGGCAGGGGTCCACCAGACTGGTTTCCTTTTCTTGGAGGAGTGAGTCTTGGTTTTGCTTGGGATAGCACAATCCATGCATTCTTGTAGGTGCCCGTAGAATGCATTTGTAAGGGATTTTGCAGCTAGGACAGCATTATCCTTTAGCATGGGGGCCTTGAAACTTTCCACCTCGGTCTTAAGTAACATGAAGTTTGCTTTTGAAAAGTTTTTCACGGTGGTTATTATTTTATTTTATTTATTTAATGTTCTTTTGAAAGTTGCAGTGATCATGGAATAGTATTAATAAAAGATGGGCGAATAGTGCTAAAATACTGCAGTCTTAGAGTTTTTAAAACTAGTAGGGTGTATGGGGTGCTACCTGTAAAAAAATGCAAATATTTTATTAGTGTTTTCTTAGTTTCAAATGTGCTACACATCTGGATGTTTCCTAGGTTTTCTGATTTCAGGCAATCATAACACCATTGGGCTTTCACATTGAAGTTGGTCATTAGGCATAGCTTCATAGGCTTGCTTATCAAGCTCAGGGCTTACAAAGAAAGAGGCTTCCAGTGTCTGTATGAATAATTGTTATGATGATTCTGTCCTCCACCTTATAGAATATCTCCTCAGGCCGATCTCTCTATAGGTTTTGGAGGTATGTGGAAGGACCTTCTTTGGGGATCAAGACCACAATAGCTTGCTTCTAGATATGAGTGTCATAGCCAGTTTTTAATACTTTATTAAGAATGTGCTTGGGGGTATACTAAGTTTTTATATATAGTTTCCATGCTCTAATGATGCTGAGTGAAAGTGTACAAATGTAAGTGAGACAGGTTCTGGGTACTGATGTTTGTGATATGGAAAAGTATAATTGTGGGAGCACCAATGGCTGTGATTTGTGAGGGCAAACGTGTTTGAGACTGCTTGTGGGTACTGATGGTCATGAAGGGTAAGGGTACATACGTGGATAAGAGTTTCTGGGTACCGATGTTTGTGAGATATAATGGTACGTATGTGGATAGTTTGTAGATACCAAAATGTGTGAAAAATGTAAGGAAATGCAAATTTGTGATGGAGTTTAGGATTGCAGTGAGTGAATGATATGTGCACTAAATATTTATGTAAGTATAATGATTTTTTGAAAGCAATAGGTACATGACAGGTATAAGGGTACATAAAAGGATGTGACATTTCATAGATTCTCACCACTGCATGAGAGGTGTAAAAGTATGACTACTGATTGCAGAATGACAAAAAGGCATGCATGTAAGCAGATACCATTGTTCTGGGTACTGACAAGTGTCTGATGGACACAATGGCAGACTATCAATGTAGATGCCAGTTTTCTAGATAATGTTGGGTAAGTATAGGAGTAGGTTTGTGGATACAACAGTTTCTGTATACTGGTAGCTCAGACAACATTGTAAGGGAGAGTGGCTGGATGTGACAGTTTCAAAGTGCTGGCAGGTGAGTGGTAGTTGTAGGAATGTGAAGGTGGATTTGACATTTTGTGGGTACTGAGTGATAGGAATAAGGGTACATATCTAAATGTGACCACTTCAGAGTACTAGTGGATGAAGCAGTTTTAGCCATATAAATAAATATATATATATATATATATATATATATATATATATATATATATATATATATGGATTCACTTCAGAAGCTCGAATTTACAAAATCTCGAACTTCAAATAACCGAAACCAAAACATCGAGTTTTGTAAACTCGAACTTCTGAAATGAAATGAAAAAAAAAAAAAAGACAAACTTCGCTTTTGCAGGGGCTTACTGCACCCCCATGTGGGGGCTGTGCCCCACACCCCATACTTAAATATACCAACTCCAAGATCGCTACAGTGGGAAATGGAAATCTCCGTCTTGCTGTATGCGAAGCAAAACAGGAGATTTCTCATTTCCTGTCAACACCACACAAAAAAATAAAACATTACGTACACACAGAGCGTACAAGAATCCTTGCCTCTGTGTGTACGCAATGTATTAAGGTAAGTAAACTTTTATTTTTCAACACTACACATATTCGATTTACTGAAATCTCGATCATATGGTCTCGACCATACAAAATTCGAGATTTCCGTAATTCGATTATGTGAAGTGTACCCATATATATATATATATATATATATATATATATATATATATATATATATATATATGTGTGTGTGTGTTTGTGTTTTGTGTGTGTGTGTGTGTGTGTGTGTGTGTGTTTGTGTTTTTTGTGTGTGTGTGTGTGTGTGTGTGTGTGTGTGTGTGTGTGTGTGTGTGTGCGTGCACATGCATATTTGTGTGTGTGTGTGTGTGTGTGTGTGTGTGTGTGTGTGTGTGTGTGTGTGTGTGTGTGTGTGTGTGTGCGAATATGTGTATGAGTATGTGTAATTCTGTGTGTGTCTGTGTGTGTGTGTGTGTGTGTGTGTGTGTGTGTGTGTGTGTGTGTGTGTGTGTGTGTGTGTGTGTGTGTGTGTGTAAAAGTTTCTGGGTGTGATTACTAATGGACAACTGAAAGATGAAAGTGTATGTATGTGACAGTAATGGGTAGTGGGTAGTATCAGATGAGTGACAGTTATAACCTCATGTGAATGTGGCAGTTCCTGGATGGTGGCAGTTTAGAGTTTTAGCTGAGTGAGTGAAGGAAGGTTGAGACATTCAGTCACAGGAAGGGTGGTAGATGCACTTCCTAACCGGGTAGTGGTAAGGAATTCATGGCAATTTACGGATGATAAGTGATGCTCGCAAATATCAGTGACATGATACTCTGTAAATGGCCAGGTGTATCAGTTGGTAGGTATAACCAGGACAAAAATGAAAGATAAATGATGACAGTTTTGGACTTTGGGGGGATTAACAGAGATTACCTGTGACAAGGGGAATGTATGATTATTTCTAGCTGTTGAGCTGTGAGTCACATAACTAAAATAATCAATAAAGCTGTGTTACTGTCTGTATGTGGTTATGTAATATTCATTGTAATTCAGTATAGTTAATTCTAGTATATTTCTTTATGCTTATTAAAAACAGGAATGGAATAGTTTGTAATAGCATGACTGATAGGTATCACATGCCACAAGAATGATAATATTATTTCTGTATACTGATGAATGTTGCACAGATAATAAATGTAAGGATGAGAGTTTTATGGGGCTAACAAATGTTTGTGGAGTCATTAGCAAATCATAAGCAATGAATGCACACTAGCAATTTGTATTGTATGTCCCAGCAGATACGGATCCCATCTGCCACTGTAACCAGGGAGGTGAGACATCACTGACTGGAATTGTTGTCGGAATTCACATTGGCATGGCCTGCATCATCTTCTGTGTCCTCTTCCTCATGTTCGGCTATCGCAAGAGGTAAAACTGCAATAAATCATTTTGAAAACAGGATGCAATCATAGCGCTTGCACTACTAGTGAACACAGACAGCACACAGAAGTTAAACAATTTCTGGGCTTTCTAAATTATCAAAGGAAGTAGCATTTAATGCACCAATAACCATGTAATAGAAGTCTGACAGTTTGTCATTGACCCATGTTGAAGATTGTTCCAGAGATGTTTAATGTGTTTTTTTTTTTTTTTTGCATAGGATATGTTTACCCCCTGCAGGAGCCATGTTACAGCTCATTGTGGTGATTTGACTGATTGGACTTCAATGTTTTGTTGCCTGATTTTTTCTGTCAAGGAAATGTGCTTTTTCTTCTAATCCAAAACTTATAAGTATACCACAAGTTTCAGTATTAGGTGTAGAAGTGTGTCTGCAAGTGTTTGATTGTTAGGGTTACAATAAGAACTAGGAAAAAGGATAGATTTAGTATTGTGTATTTGCGCGTGTTTATGTTTGTTAAGGTATTGGAGTTTGCGCGCTAATGTTTCCAGGTTGGTGGTTGGAGTGGTTAGAGTAAGGTCTTGGTAATGGGATAGATTTAGAGTTTTGTGTGTGAGCGTGTGTGATGCTTTATGTGAAATGTGTGCATGTTCTTGTACATGAAATGTGTGTGTGTGTGCGCTAGTGCCTTGTGCAGTGGTACCATTTGAGAAAAGGTTTGTCATAAGGTTATGTGTAAAGTTGAGGTTAGGGGCAGTGACTGGGCTAGTGTTAGCATACATGGTAAGGGTGGTACAGTGTCTAATAAGAGCTGTATACAGGGGGGACAATTCCTTCTCTGGCATGACTCGACACTATGGAGGATGAAGCAGGCAACTCCATATGCTTTGTTAGTGGCAGGGGTTATATGGGTATCAAATTAAAGCTCATCATCCATCTACAAGTAAGGATCAAGCAGGCAACTCCATATGCTTTGTGAGTGGAAGGGGTTATATGGGTATCAAATTAAAGCTCATCATCCATCTACAAGTGTCTTACTATTTTGTCAGCTTTTAATTGTTACCTCTCAGTAGCGTATAAAGCTCTCAGGGGACTTCTGTCAAATAACCAAAAAATGCCATTTTTCCATGAACATAGGACACCTAATATTGTTGTTCTCGATCCTGTTAAAATTCTGCATTTAAACAAATGTGCAGGGGCATAGCTTTGTGAATATCTTTATTATATAACCACATCATTTTTTTTGCTTTACATATGAGTTACATCTGCTTTGCCTTATAATAGGTAGGAACCAAAACATACTGCGAGCGAATTGCTTGCTAGGGTTACAACCAAATAAGCATAAGTGTTTGGACTACAGGCTATGTGTTTGTTTTCGTTGTAATTTCCTGTAGTCGTTATCTATAGCTGACATCTTTATGTTTTTTTTTTGTACTAGTCTCTTCTGTAGAAAGGGAGCACAAGATAGCTGGAGTGTGCCGCAAAGGAATGATAGTGTCCATGCAAATTCTGAGAGATCACACTGCAATGGGCGGTCACAGACTGGGAATAAGGAAAGCAGAAATAAGCCAGCAGAACTGATCGAACTTGTCAACCAGGTAAGAAATTGGTCCTTTTTTCATAGTACAAGAAGACATTCATTTAGGCTACAGTATGCTTCATTATTTAACTAGAAAAGAAATGTAACTCTTGTATCCTGGAGAAATGTGATTTTAACATGTTAGATAGTTTTCTGCAATGTGAGTATATCTATTTATATTAATTAATCAGTCATACACCAAGAGAAATGGAAACACAGTAGAAAGAAATCAAAATCATGGGTTCACTTTTCCAGGACTTACAAGTTCTTTAATAGTTTCCATTATGTGCGGCAAATTTTTACACAAAATACGGCAATCCTTGTCCATATTTCAAATATTATGAGTAAATCTATTAAGTGATCCATGCAGCATTTGCTTTCTGCATTTCAATACTAAACATGATTTAATTGCAACAGTGTGCAAAGTGAGTCGGTGAGTTTTTTAAATGTTATTGATCAAGTAATCTGAGAATATTTTTAATCTCAGATAAATTGCATACTCCATGTCTTCATAACTGTAGTTAGCCCATTTGGAGCCCTGTGAAGTTCCCTGAACTGGCACCCCATCAGCTTTCTGTTTAGGAACACACACACACACACACACACACACACACACACACACACACACACACACACACACACACACACACACACACACACACACAAAATATGTAGCAAGCAAGCTGTTTCTGACATATGTAAGAAGCAGCTCGCTACAGTCAATTTACCACGCAGAGCACTTCAGCTGGAAAATGCAATACTGTCATTCAATTCTGAAGCTGCAATGTTCTCTCAGCTTCAGAATTTAATTCAAGTTCTGTATTCCTGTATCACTGGCACCTGTTGATTGTGCCCCCTAACAACTTGTGCCTGGGGCAACCACCCCTTTGCCCTACTCTAATCACTGCTCTGCATTTCTAGATGACATTTTATAGTGTTGACAGTTTTGCCTAGTTATTTAGGTTTTGAAATCAGCTGGGTCTACAAAAACAGTTGTATCAAAGTATGAATGAATATGGACAGGCATAAACTTTGTTTTATGTAGATGGGGGGTCTGTTCCAGAGCAGTGGTATCCTCTCTGAGATATATCTGACTCTCCAAACTGCTCTGTTGATGTTACAGAAAAGGTTTAGATCTCTAGAACAAGTATTTCTGAGCCCACATGACTTGCTGATATGCAGTAAATCCATCAGGTTGGAGGATGCCTTCTATGCCAGACAAAGGACACCTCTTAGCAGTCTGTAGGATACCCAGTATAGTGATAGAGCTTTGGGTCAGTCCGTGTAGGACATGTTGTTTAGGCCTTGTATCTTTTTAGTTAGGTTATCGCTGTGGATGTTCCAGTTTTTGCATGTGTCTGGACAGATGCATGCCAAAGGGGCATTATATTCAATGACTTGCCTAATGATGTCTGAGTAAAGGGGGACAGTGACATTTCTAGATCTAGACACAATCTCTTTCTTTATAAGCTGTGCAATATAAAATGCCTTTATTACAACAATGGACACATGTTGGTCAAAAGTTAGGTCACTGTCCGCAGTTCCCAAATCCCGAACAACTTTGTCAACTCTTAGGGGGAGTATTGTCAATGTTGTAATTCCCTGGAATAGATGACTTCCCAAAGGATACAATAACATATTTTTTGCATTTAGTTTCAGTCTATGATTTTTGGCCCCAGTTAATTATTTGGGACAAACCTTCCTGCAGGATGGCTAAGTCATTTGGGGATTCAATGACTGTTCCTAGCTTGCAGTCCTCTGCAAACTTAGTCATCCAGAGTATTTGACTTCAGAAAGTAGATGCCAAACAAGAGAGGTCCCATCACAGAACCCTGGGGGACTCGACTGGTGTCTGGTCTCTTTGTGAAGGCCACTTCCCCTATTTGGATTTCCTGCAGCCTATCTGTAAGCCAATTGGCAATCCAGCAGGTGACAGAGGGGTTTAATCCCAGTTTATTTAGCTATTCTACTATGCCTGAAAAGAGAATTGTGTCAAATGTTTTGTTCAGGTCTAGGTATGTGGTGTGTATAATTTTAACTTCATTCATTGCTTTGGTGACCTTTTCAAAAAATTCAAAAGGTTGAGTCAGCTTGATCTGCCCTTGACAAATCAAACCTGAGATGGGTCCAGTGTTTGGAGATTCTCTATATCCTGATTGATAACATGACTATAACTAAAGCCAGGCTGGTTACTGCAAAAATGCTAGGTTGCCAAATAAATTAGTTTCAAATACTATTCCAAGAGAATATACCTCACCCCCAGCAGAGGTAGTCAGCTCAGTAAATTTACATGGCATAATCTCTGAGCAATATCCAGAATTCACTTTGCAGATCAAAATTGTTTTTCTGAGGTCAGGTCCAGTTGTATAGCCAGATAAAGCTCTATGCCCACCTCTGCTCACATAGGTATAGTTAGAGAGTGTTGTGTTGTCTAGGACAGATGGGGTGTAGAAATAGTGAGTGGACAAGGCTTCACAGGGTCAATTACAGTTGCATAGATGATTGGTGAAGAGGTATGTTTTAAGTAGGCTTTTGAAGGAGTGTGTGGAGTTTTGTAGTCTGATGTCAGGGGAAGGTTGTTCCATATTTTTGCTATTTCATGGGCAAATAGTGATTCCCCGGAGTTGTTTTTGCATGTGATACTTTTGATTAAGGCTTTGTTGGAGGACCAAAGTTGTCTATTTGAATTGTAGAAGTTAAGCATGCCAGTCAGGTCGGGGGTTTTCTTGGGATAGTACAGAATTAGATGAGCTAGGCTGAGTTGATGGTACCATAATAGGTTCGGAAATTCAAGCCAGTGCAAGGTTTGTAGGGAAAGGCAGTGGTGGGATCATGATTTGGCATTGGTAACAAATCTAGAGATTTTGTTGTAACAGATGGAAAATTTGTTAAGGTCAATTTTGTAAAGATTAGTTAATTAGTTTGAACTGGGGATGCATAAAGTAGAGTAGACTAGATAATATGTGGGTCCTGGCTATTACAATTCAAGATTCGGTGGTTAGATAACTTTTACAGCAATAGAGGGAATTTAGCTTTTTTTGGACTTTTCGTAAAAATCTACTGCCAATCATTAGCGGACCGGAGTTCCGCTGTGGTGTCCCCTTATCAGGAAAAAGCCGAAAGACAAACAACAACAACAACAACAAGTGATGGTTGTTGATATGTGTTTTGTGAATTTGAGTTGCTGGTCAGTGGTAACTCCTAGGAGTTTAGCCTCAGTGATGGGTGATTTGGGTTTTGCTGGTGGAGAGTATAGAGACGGTAAGGTTGCTCGTTTTACTAGAGTGGAATAGCATTAGTTGTGTTTCCTTGGGATTTAGTAAGAGTTGTGAGTTGTTAAGCCAGTTCTCTATTTCAGAGAAGGCTTCTTGGGCTTTTTGTTGGAGAAGTTGGATGTTGGGTGCAGAGCATATGAGAGTTGGGTCATCGGCGTATTGGACTATGTTGGCTTTAGAAGTAGCTGAGTACGGTTGGTTTGTGAAAATGTTAAAAAGAAGAGGTCCTAGGATTGATCCTTGCGGCATGCCTCAGGAGGTTGGGAGTGGGGGGCATAGAGAGTTATGCCATTTGACGGCTTGTTGGCAGTTATTTAAATGGCTTTTAAACCAGAGGAGGGTGGGGTTGTTAAGGTTGAGGTCAGAGAGACAAGACAGTAGTTTATTATGTGAGACTGTGTCGAATGCCTTGGATAAATCTAGGAAGGTAACTGAGACAAATTTACTTAGATTCCTGTGGGAGTTTACAATATTGGTGAATTTAAGTAGGGCAGTGGTGGTGCTGTGGGATGAGCGAAATCCGTGTTGGGTTGAGGAGAGAAGGTTGTAAGTGAGGAAATAAGAGAGGAACTGGTGATGAATACATCTTTCTAGGATCTTAGAGAGAGGCGAGAAAATTGCAATTGGTCAATAGTTGGAAAGGTCTAGGGAGGGACCACCTTTGTGGAGTAGTATGATATATGAGGTTTTTCACAGGGATGGAACCGTGTGTTCAGTGATGAATCTATTTATTAGAAGTGAAATGGGATAGCCTATAGCTGTGGATGCAATTTGGAGGTATTCAGCAGGAAGGTTATCGGCTGTAAGGGTGGTTGATTTGAGTTTGGCTAGGAGTTTTTGGATAGTGGAGGTAGGAACAGACTTAAGTGTGAAAGGTATGGTATTGATTTGGGCCTGAGGTGGTTGTGGGGTGTTGGAGGAAGTTATGTTGTTTAAGATTTTGAGTGCTGAGGAGATTAAATAGTTATTAAAGGTGGAGGTTATGTCCAGGTCTGTACCTGTTATATTGGGGGAAGGAGTAGTGGTTCTTCCTGGCTGTAGGATGTTATTTATTGTTGCCCAGAATTTTTGCAGTTTGGTACTGTATTTGTTTTGTTGAGTGATATAGTCATTTTATTTATCGAGCTTAACCAGCTTTTTTGCTTTGTTCCAGAGCTCGTGAAAAGTTTGCCTAGCTCCAGGTGATCTGATGTGGTGCTAGGTTTTCCAGGCTTTATCCCTGGCTCTAAGTAGGGCTTTTGTGGTTTTCTGGAGCCAAGGGGTGGGGTTGCTACATATCCTGATAGTTTTTAAGGGGGCTAGTTGGTTGAGGATATTTAATATTGCAGAGTTGAAGCAATCAATTGCTTTGTCTAATGAAAGGGTTTTGATGGGAGACCAGTTGCAATGTTGCAAGGCTCTTATGAAGTGGTCTCTAGGAAAGAGTTAATTATTTTAAGTTTGTGCCTAAGGGTAAAAGTGGGGGCTGTGGTCACTCAGAGAGTTTGGTAGGGTGCCACATTGATAGGCAGTATTTGGTTGATTTGTCAGGATCCAATCAAGTATAGATTCTCTTTTTGTGGCCTTATCAATGTGTGTGGGAGTATCTATAAGTTGAGTGAAGTTATATAGATTAATGTGGTGGGTGGGGGTGGGAGAATGTATGGAGTTCCAGTCAATGTTTACATTACCTAACACGATAGTTTCTTGTGGGAGGGAGTGTGACGCACAGTGAAGTATGGATTCTAGGGTGGTTAGGTTGTCACCCGGGGGGATATAGATACCCAGTAGGTTTAGGTGCTTATGTTGGTTAAGGGAGAGTTTTGCAAAAAGAGTCTCTGCATTGTTGAAGTTGGGGGAATCCATTTTGAGGAGTTGTAGTTTTAGGTTGGTTTTGTAAAGTAGAGCTAAGCCTCCACCTCCTTTATGTAGTCGGTCTGCTCTGAGAATGTTATACCCAGGTAGGGTGATGGAATTATCTTTAATATGTGGTTTAAGCCATGTCCTGTGATGAGAATAATATCAGGGTTATATAAGGAGATGGCAGCGTGAAGGTCTTCTGTTTTATTCATGATACTGTAGGTATTCATATTTAGTATCAGTAAGTCGGTGGGTTTGTGTTTAGCTGGATAGTGATGGGTGCAGGGCTTATTAGCAGTTACTAGCACGGGGTTGGGGTGAATGTCTCCTCCTAGTAGTAGCTGGGTAGTTATACAGGTGATAGTTTTTAGGTATTGGACAATTAGGTAGTGAAGTTGTAGACGTGGTTGGTTTCTAGATGGATAGAAGTGGTACATGGGAGGGGCATGAGATATGGGGAGTGGGGTGTATATGGTGGGGTATATGCTTGCATGAGTGGGGATGATAGTAATGTTGTGGGTTAGGGTGAAGGATTTGTGGTGGATAGAGTGAGTGACTGTGAGGAGATAAGAAGTGCAGATGATGGCTATGGAGAGACTGGTGAATAGGGAGATTAATCCCAGGAGGGTATAGTGGAGATGAGACTGGGGTTAATGAGACATAGTGGGAGTGAGGTTGTGGAGTTAGAGGAGGTATTTATATTTGATGAGGGTGTGAGTTGGGAGAGTAGGAGATATGGGTGTGGATATTGAACTGGTAGGTGGACTAGAGTGGTGGGAAGTGAAGGACATGTGTAGATGGTGCTGATGGATGTAATTATTGGATAATGGGAGGATGAAGGGAGGGTCTTAGTAAAGGAGGTTACCTATAAATTCATTGTATGCAGGGGTGGGTGGGAATTGGGGGCAGGGTAGGGGAGCGGAGTAAGCCTGTAGGACGAACAGATTGGGATGAGCCAATCAAGTTATGTGCAATTCAAAAATAAACTAACAGTTGCTCAGAAGTCACATCTACAATGTTAGTCCTTGTTACCAATGCTTTTTTTTAAAGAAGTGAAAGCCCTTTTTAAATTTACCAGTTGGATGCCCCAAGAAATTACCTTGTCTGAGGGCTGAAAGAGAGTGACTCAACTATTGTTGAATCAGAGGCAGACTGGGGGGGTAGTGGGGATACATCACATAGAAGAAGAAAAAATAAACAGGTAAATGTTTTTTTCGAGACTGGAAGGGCTAGAATTACACTTCATTGTGGAGTGTTTTACAGACTTTAAGTGTAGGAACCAGAATGTGTGTACCTGTGGGGTAGTGGGGATATAACACATATAAAAAAGATGTATAAATGTTTCTTTAGAGACCGGAAGGGCTAGAATTACAGTTTAGAGTGGAGTGTTTTTACAGACTTGCAGGGTAGCAATCAGAATGTTTCTACATGGCAGGGGCTGAAATCCCTGCTGCTGGGTCATGTATTTATGTTCAGTACATTAAGGATTACAGTAAAAAACACAACCTACTAATGCCTTTTATATTATAATGAGACATACACTTAAGTTCTGCAAGGTTCTTCAATACAGTTGGAAGTCCCACTGGCTTTACTTATGTTAGTGGTGTTATTTGCCAATGGAGCGAGCTCTATAAGACATTGGGGCTGAGGAAAAAAGAAAGTAAAAGATGGTAGAGAACAGTGAGCAGTTGTAAAGTTCTACAGCTTTATCACAGAAAAAAAATTAAAAATACAGTTTAGAGAACAGTAGACAATTGTGAAATACCACAACACTAAAACAAAAAATAAACAGTTTAGAGTATTAATCACAATATAACAGTATAGAAGTAGTAAATAATCTAATTATAGCAATAGTTAGATCTTTGTTTTATGGCAAATACTACACTCATATATTACTGAACATTTACATCTGTTTACCGGGATATATGTGTGTGCTTGTGTGTGTATCTTGAATTGATCCTGCAATGTATCATCAAGTTAACTAGCAGAATGTACCAGCTCTTCTCTTATGTCATCTTGTCTCCCTCCATATCACAGATCTTTTTGTACACAGATACTGAACTGGTAAAACCCTTTCTCAAACTTTACCATGTACAGCCTCTGGCTCATGTGTAATTATATACTTGTTGCTATATAAGTATTTCCTGGTAATATGTAATTTTCTATACTCTATTTTCTATTCTATTAATTATGTTGCCAAAACAACTAAAATAATTAGGCTGATATGCCCTGGTCTAGCCAGTTTTTGAAATAAGCTTCCTTTAATGGTGAGAAGTCCACATATGCTAGCAGCTTCTTATCTAAGCACGTTATTATTTAATCATACACTGGATTATGTTATTGCATAATTACCCAAATGCCAAGACTACTTTTGTTAACTTCCATTTTCCTCAGCTTATGCCCCATCTGTTCTTTTTCTTTACAAATCTTGATAATTATTTCTTTTAATTTATTACCCTTCAAGAATTTCTGTTATATTTCGTTTTTATGTTTTCTATACTACTATAATTTACCATTTTCCCTTTAATCTCTCACCTTTTTATCACAAAAATTATTTTTTCATCTATTTTACTATATCTTTCTCTGTATCGGGAAATATTGTATTTTTCTAATTTGTTCTTTTGCTGCTTATTCTTATGTTGATATTTTTATTTATTTTATTTATAGCACAATTTCTGTTACTCATTATTATACTGCTTTACTTACTATTTAAATCTATTTGCATAGTGGTGCACAAGTTATTATTATATATTTTCTTGTATGTGTTATTCTATCCATTGCTATAATTTTAATTTAATTTTTGTATTTAGAGCTTTTTCTCCCTGTGCCTCCACTGAAAAGGGGCTATGTTGCCCAGTCAAACTATCTCGATAAAGAAATGCAAATTAAAATAAAATAAATAATTAAATCTTTGGGTGGACCAAATATCTTTACATCTGTTGTGGAAACTGTGTTATATGATAGCTTTGCTATTAGTAACTCGTCTCAAAGCCTTTCTGTTTTCTCAGAATGCCCTACTGTACTTTAGTTTCACATAAATATCCATAGTTATTAATGTCCATCCTACTTTTAAACTGAATTATAATTCCACTGAGAAAATTCAGTGCTTCTGTGCCTCACATTGCGAGATTTTAATGCATCTGTTTTTTCTTAATTTTCTTTATAGGAAGCATTACCTTATTATGGACTTTATTTGTATATATTTGCTTTTCAAGGTTGTAAAAGTCTTGCATGGGGTTTTTCTACCCTGTGCCACTGTTGGAATTGGGTTATGTTCAGATAGAAGTTCCCAATTAATAAATATAACTAAATGAAAATCTCTAAACAATCTCTGATAATAAATAGAGAGCTAAGCAATCAGACAAATATTATTTGACATTGCTTGTCTTGCATCTATTACAAATGATTACACGCAATCCAGACAGGATTACAAAATAGAACTGGAAGAGTTACCACATATTTTCCATATTCATTGCCCTAACTCTGAAACAGCAGGCTGATAAATTATATCTAAGAATGCTAGCTCAACTACTCTCCTATTCTACACACTCATACACACACACACACACACACACACACACACACACACACACACACACACACACACACACACACACACACACAAAACGTCCTGGTCTGGACTATGTCTTCTGTTTCTACTACACATTTGTTTTTAGCTGCACACCTCAAGTTACCACAAAGTCTGTATCAGTTATAGGGTCGAACATTTTCATTAGCTCCCCCTTTGCTGTCAGATCATTTGGAGATTTTTTCATTTTTCTAACTTCATCAGTTTGTGTTTCTCCAGTACTGATCCCTAGTTTAACGTCCATACTTCCAAACCTACTACTTCATTGTTCATACTATTCTAAATGGACACGCAGTTTTGCAGAACAAGGCCAGCAACAGAAGAAATCATGCAATCTTTTAATGTCATCAGCAACTTACCAGCTTATATCTACGATTGCTTATACTGTATTTACTGGTATGTTTGTATTTTCTGTATACATTCCTCAGGATATATGGTTTTATGCACACTGATTTATTATAGGTAGGACTCATTATTTTTTTAATTTGAATCCCAGTTAGAAACATTTCAGCTGTATGTTCTAGTTTACAGGCAATATAGCTAATAAAACAAAAGATGATTTATCCTTTGCATATTTCACCAGCCCTCATATTCAACTTGATCCTTCCTCACAGACTTTGTCCCCCCCCATTTATAAAAACACTTTCATGTTTGTGTTGTGAGGGGTGGCTTTTTACAGAATCAACTTTATTTTGCCAGTATTTTCCTTTTATTTTAGTCTTATTAATGTTGATTAGTTACTAAGCATCCTTGTCAAGTATAGACTGCAATCTTTCCAAGAGTTCTGAGATAAAAGAATCTGGGATCAGACCAAATTCCTAGGTATTTAAAATATGGTATGGTTTTATTGGAACAAACCAAAGAAAGAGGATGTGCTAGATGAATGGGACTTTACCGGGTTCTGGGACAGAACTTAATATATTACTTATGTGTTGTCAGAATGTAAGAGTCGTGTCTTGGAGTTAAGTCACTATTTAGGGCTTGTGCTGTTGGTCACTAGTGGTATTAAAATTTACTCAAGACACTATCATGTGTGCATGGTGGTATAAATATTACATACTTAGAAAAGGGGGATCGGTATGTAACATTAGACAAAGACAGACCCAGGTGCTTATCCTTCTGGTATACCTTAAGATATTTTATATGGCATGGACTCACTGGGAGGACATCCACAGGCTAAAACTCGAAGGGGAGGTGTTACATTTGTTGATCAGTCACATGTCCATGTGGACTGGCCTATCCCAGCAGCTGCTAGCTCTGGAACTAGGACATCCTAGATGTGCTAAAGCTGACATCAAACACTTTGTGCAGGAAGCCAAAGAGATAAGGTACACTTCTGGACTTACTGCACAGTAGCGACTCCCAGCATCAAGGATGTACAGGGCAGAAATGGTTAAAATTTAGAAATCTCTCAGCAAGATTTTCTGTGGAGGTTGGTGCAGGTCAGAATTTTTACTGTCTTTAACCCATAGCAACCTGAGGTGAATGTATTTAGGTGCATTCAGAGAGCATAGCCCCTTCCACATAGGATATATAGATAGACACAAGTGGTTTCCTCACCAACAAATTTTCTTCTTTATTCTGACTGGGGGGAGATTAATGATGTGGCCTGTGCTAAACTGAAGTTATTTGAAGCAGGATTAATCCAGTGTTCGTATATTTTTTACAGAGAAAAGTACAGGTGAATATTAGGTGCAGTGTTTCGCCACCTCTGTTAGTTTGCTTCAGTAATGATCTGCATGGATGTTTACCAAACCACTGAATGTAATAATGAAATGGCATACAAACTGAAAAGGACTTGTTTATAGTTACAATGACCTCAAGCCATTTTAATGTAAGCATGGTCCTCAAGCAGTATTAACAGAGTTAGGGGCCTTAGCAGGATTAAGTGAGTCCAATGACTCCTAGAAGGATTAGCAGGATCAGGTGATTCCCAACTGCAGTATCAGAATCAGAGACCCCACAGACAGACTTAATAATGCCACAGAGCCTCCCTCCCCCCGACTCACCTCCATCCTAAATATGTGACTCTGGCACACATGCTCCTTTTTTAAGTTTATTTTTCAGAATAGCTGGACACCTGGTTTTATAGTCCTTGAGGTTCATTCCCCATTCTTATCTATTGTTACCCATCACTTATTTACTAAGTGCACAGTGTATATACAGCAACTTGATAAAACATAGACACTTAAAAATGAAATACAAAACATAATATGTGTTGGACTGGGGCCTACAATAATCAGAGTGATGGTCTCAGTAACCATAGGTTTTGCTGACTCCAGAAAAAAAAAAAAGCTGTGAACGTTTTCCTTCTTTTTTTGCTCCTTCCTACCTCTGCTTACTTCAGTCACCTGGCCTCCTGTCAATGTGCTTACCTCAGTCACCTGGCCTCCTGTCAATGCCCCATTCCTTGTATCTGCCACCCTGTTGTTGGATGAGAAATGTGAAACAGGGACTCATCACATTGTATGACCTTCTTTTCCTTCACCATATTTCAAGTGCAGCACATCTTTAAAAAATACGCATGCATGGTTCCACAAACACATTCCCACTCTCACATCCACCAGGGTGATGCTGCTAGCTGATCTGTTTAAGGTTTCCCTCAGTCTAAAAGGAAGAACAGATTGCTGGCTGCTTAATTTTCCCTCTGCAGGACAGCTCTCCAGGATGAATGAATGGACTTACACCTATCATATTAGGATGGCTAAACAGCTAGCAGTCTGAATAAGGGATTTAAAGTAGAAAGTGGTACTAAACAGAGCTCCATCTCAGGAAAAAATACTGAGCATAGAGTAGGTTTGGGGAGCTTCTTCTTATAGAAGTCATGTTTATTGCCTTCAGCAGGAACATTACAAAAGAACTGAAAAGCAGAGTCTGCCTTTGTGTAAATGAGTAGGTGACTTAAACAGGGCAAACGCTATGTCTGTGTATTTACATTACATATACATGTATGTGTGTGCATATGAAAAACGGGTCTATGTCAGATAAACGAAAACGCAATCTGTCGAACGCTCAGATGAGGGAATAATCATAACATCGAAATTGGTATTGCGGGGGTCTGTGCCCCCCACACCCCCCACTAAATATATATACCTACTCCGAGGTCACACTACAGTGAGGAAAGGGCAAATATCCCACTCTTCACTGTACTGCAGTCCCAAAATACTACTTCCGATGTTATGATTATTCAATCATATGAGTGTTCGAAAGATTGCGTTTTCCTTTATCTAAAGTAGACCCTGAAAAACAGGAAGTAATTACATGAGAGTGAATGCGAATGAATATTTCTACCTCAGAAAATTGGTGTTACATATAGCAGTATCATTGCAAAAATGGTAGAAGTAGCAATCATAGTAAACGGCTGTAAAAATACAGCAAAGAATAAGAGAAATTAAATTACAAAAAGGGAGAGTGAACTAATAGCACAGAGGCTGGTACTCTTTGACCGTATGCAGGAAAATTACTCCCTTTCAACAGTTAGCTCTATTTCTTTCTGTCTCACTTATACCGAGCAAAATAGTACTAAAAGAATGGTTCCACTGTTATTGCATAGGTATCATATGCAAGTATATAACTGATTTATCTGTTTTTTTTTTCAGAACCATCATAAGCCACCAGAAAGCCAGAACCAAGATTCACCTCAGTTTGAAGTCACAGTAGAGCAACATCCATCTCAACAGACAACTGGCTAAAACTCAATTACTTCACACTTTCTGCATCTGACCAGAAACCTGAGGCTTTCTCAAGGCCTTTTAGGCTTCTGGTTACCAAATAGGACTTTTGAGAGAAAATTCCAAAGAACCTACCTCATCTGATTCAAATGTTCAAGTTAACCAGTTGTCTGCAGCATATTAGCTGTTGCTCACACAGACAAGTTTTGCCATTTGTCATTAAAACAAACTACCTCAAACTCCATCCGCTGTCATAGTACCGGCCGCATGGCTTAGGCTCCCTAAGCCATGTGGCTTTTATGTGCTGTGTTTACATGGAAGGAAGAAAGGAAGGGAGAATTCCAGCCAAAGGCAGCCATATGCCAAAAACATCAACTAGAACAGAATTTTCCCAGCCCAGCAATCTGTTATGAGGAGCAGGGCAGAACTATTATAAAATTCAGTAGAAGCAGTTCTGCTCAAATATTGGTATCCCCCATCTACCCACCCTCTATTCAAAAGTCTCATAATCTGAAATGTCACTTAGTAATAAGTATTATGTGTATAATTTATGCAGATTACTATGTAAACATTTTCAGAAGTATTTTTATGATTCATTGTCATTCTAGATACGAGAAGGTTACCTGACCAACTTCCTCAGGTTTGTCACCAGAATGGGTGAAGTGAAGGCAGATGTTCCACTAGCATAAATATTTATGCTTCTTTTCTTCCATTCCTGTTTGCTGAACTGGGGGAAGGTCTTCTCAAAAATGGGACAGTGCAGTCTTCACAGTTTTTTTTGATAGACCTCACCCCAAATTTCTTCAGTGGACCCAGAGCTATGGATGGTAAATTAACATTACTAATGAGTGGAACAGTATGGCCATGCAGGTTTTCAGAGGAGTATTTAGACACCAATCTTCCATGTTTCTGCCTGCTCTTTCATACACACACTCAAATATTAGTGCAGACAAAAAACTACCAATGCAGCTAGAATTCCATCTACCATATATCTGAGAATAAATTTCTCTGTATCACTGCATTCCATAATTTCACACAGCCTTCATAAAAAGAGCTCCTCCTTTGTTTTGGGCACCGACATACCAAATAAGCATTAACCAAATATTTTCTAATTTACAAAATACAGATACTGGGTGTACCAAAGCAAGGTTATATAAAATGTTGCTGTTTTTGTGATTGCTGGCTTCTGTTTGTTAACTCCTGTACTCTCATCACCCATGTAAACACAGCTTAGTCTCACTTGGTCTGAATCGTTTAAGATTTGGGCTTTCGTTGGCTGCCTATACCGAAAGGCCTCTGCTTTTTTAAGCCTATCCAAATATTTTTTCAACAAAAGCTAACTTATTTCCAAAGATTTAAAGCTTTAAAAGGTTTCTATTATATGTGTGCTTTAGATGAAAGCAACCTTTGTTGACCGCCTTGTTTCAAAACTGCAGTGGAGAATGGGCAACTGTGTCTGTTCCTGGGTGATCTGAAAGGCCATACTTAAGTAATATTGCAGTTATTAACAGTCTAGAAGCCAATAAAATTGTTTGATTTACAGAATTTTTTTTCCAAAAGTCTTTGCAGAACATTCTAGAAACTGCATGGCCTGCACTTCAGAATAAATAGCTCTTTCTGTTGCAGTAGTAGGCATGTCTTTAAAGGTCATGCTAGTTGTGCAATACTGAATTATTTCATGTAGATATGTTTCCTGATCTGGTTCATAATTTATTCTCTTGTTTTGTGCATGGAAATATCTGACTTACACTGTACAAATTTTCCTGTGTGGTATTGACTGTACCAATTTAAATATTTAAGTTTGAGGGGGGCCAGAATGAAGTGCACTGCCATAGAAAAGGTATTACAAGCTGCTAGAAGAACATATGGTGCAGTACTTTCTTAAAAAAAAATGAAACCGTTCTTTGCCCTGGGAAATACTGCATACTTGACCCATGTAATTGAATGGTTAATTGTTACCATGCAAACCTTGCTTTAATACAAGCTGGAAACTGTGACTATCCCAGAGACGTCACGCATTAATGCTATTCAGGGAAGCCAGATAAGGCTAACCACTTAAACAGAAAGAATTTATCTTTTATATATCCATGGGAAGCTTTTAAGTTTTATAAATAGTATGTCATAGTTGGTCTGTTAGTCCACTTACAGGTGAGTTAATATTTGCATCACCCCTTTCAATAGGAGAACATTTCTAGTTTGGAGTACATCCAATGTCCTCTTGTTGAATTTGCAGGCACTCTCCAAGTGATCTTTTAGATACATAAGAAACTGGAACCAAAGTCTCTATTAACTACAAAAGCATTTATTTTCAGTTCACAAAAGGACACAGTGGTCAGGGGCTAAAGGGAGCAGGTCCAAGACGAATGCTTGTCCTTGAATTCACTGGACTTTCAGATCACCTTGGTTATACTCAGGGGCTCTCATAAGACAGGCCTGTACACTAAATACATATGTATTCCAGGCTCTTTTTCTTTTTTTTTTTTCCTTTTTGTATTTGTTGAAGAAAGATCTTGAAGTATATTAAATATCTTTCAGGAATTATGTTGTGTCATACTGCTGATAAAACTATAACATTTCCAAATACCCTTGACTAATAATTAGTCTCATTTTGTATACCTTTTCATTGTCCTTTAAATTCCTCACCAAAGTACCAGGACTGCAGTAAGGAGTCTACAATTATGAAGAGTAAAGATGGTAGACCATGGGCGTTCAAGTTCATCGGGCTAAGAAAAGTTCCGCTACGACGGCACTGTGACTTTATTAGCAAAAGATGCCCCATTTCTGTTCTTGGGCTTCACTTGTGGAGAACTACAATTCCTCAGACTGGCCAAAGAGATTACTCATCAGCTTCATTTTGCATATTTCATCTTCCGTTTGTACCAAACTGCTTCAGTGCAAGATATTTCACTCAGTTCAAGATGTTCAAACAGCTTACATCATGCTTCATATCAATATGTTTTTGCTGCCATTTTCATCCAAAGAATTTCAACAGTATGACTGCATCATTATTGCATTGTTTGTGAGATGATGTACTCTATTAAACAAATATTTCATTTTACAGAGGGGTACCATTATTAATGTTGTGGTACTCGACAGTTCTCCTTCTGTGCCAAAATGCCATCTTTACTGTGCTATTCCTTTTGTGTGTTTCACATTATTTGTGTTTTCCGGTTTTATTGCCAAGCATTAACCTGTACACCGGGTATTTCAGTGTACTGAGCTTGAAGGATGCCAAGCTGTAGTTTTGATGAGCTTTCTTCTGTCCCTTTTTTGTATTAAATGGGCTGTTCTAAAACAAAGCACTACCTCAGCTTCTGACACTACTTTGGACAAACAACCTTGCTTCCTAGAACTACTGACAAAATTTTCCCTTCTCTGGTAAGAATTGTTAGATTTTTTTATGTTTTAATATACTCAGTAATGTGACCTGCATTCGCATTTCTGTTCCCATTCTAGCAAATGGAAGTCACTGCAGGTGAGTCTTTGCTCAGGGCAGAGAAAAATGTTGACTGTCTTTACAGCTGCAGCAGGTATGCATTCCTGATCAGCTAATGGGGAGGGACATGTTTTCAGTGGCATGGTAGATGACACTTAGCTGTATGGCTAAGTCACCACTTTTGAACTTGAGAACATGGGTGCTTTGATTAGAAGATAGGCCATAGGGGACTTGGCTAGAAAAGGAAGGCTAGGGGGATGTAAGCACCATCTTGCGGTGGGACTGCCACTGTCTAGATCAGGCAGTATATGTAAGGTCACTGTAAGGTGGGAGGGCTTCAGTACACACGGTATTATTAATGCCCTATGACCGTGTGTCACTGCATACCAGTGCTGGCAGAATAAAGCACCATCACCCATTCCCAACACAATGCACTAAGTATCACATAAGTGGCATTTAAGGTTTCTTAAGAGCAGTAGTACCAAATACATACAGCATAGCTTAGCTACTCCTGAGAAGATGCCGGGTCCTGTTGGAGTCAGATTATGTAGGAGCAGAAAGGGGTGATGGAATGAATAAAATGGCATCTGCTATCCTGCTGAGCTGTATCTTAACTGATTAGTATATGCTAAAAACAAAAGCCATTACCATATATTATACACGGATAATGCCAGTATACAATTATAACATTCCTGACTGGCGCCATATTAACACTCTATGGTCAGAATTAGTTAATGTCACACCCTGTGGTGCCAGAGTAATGTTACAGCATCATATACTTATATGTAATACTGTATGGAAACATTCCTAGTGAAATCAAAAAGGTGATTTTCAGGTTCTGTACTAAGCCCCAGACCTGGTTGTGAACCTGGATCCCTTTGCAGTGTAAATTGCATGGCTATAGAAATGTGCCAAACTTCATAAATGCTCAAAAGTACTACTCACTGTAAACTGGAATGCCTGCATTCACAGAGTGCATTGTGATAATGTGATGTATTACAGCAGTTCACATGCACATATAAATGTAATGGCAGTTTATATAGCACATATAAATGTAATGGCAGTTTATATAGCACATATAAATGTAATGGCAGTTTATATAGCACATATAAATGTAATGGCAGTTTATATAGCACATATAAATGTAATGGCATTTATATAGCACATATAAATGTAATGCTGTAAACAGTGACCCTGCTGTGATGCTAATTTTCAGCTTGATGAATCAGTGTAAATGGCCACATATGACCAAACTAGACTATTACTGTTTCCATTGCTTTCTGTGACTTTTGAGTTACTGTAGTACTAGTTAAGGATTAAAAACAAGTAAAGCATAAGTAGTTGTTTGGTGACTATAACATCTTAGCACGGCGGAATAGTAGTATTTCTATACTATTCTGTGTATACGTTACACCAACAGAGAAAGCTAATAGTTAATTAACCTTTTATTGTAAAAGTTTGCATTTTAGAATTTGGATTCCCATAGCACTCCTTTCCTCTTTTTGCTTCCTGCTCGAATGGTGACTGTTGGCAGGATATGTGCGGCCTGTGTTCTGAATAGTGACTGACTGATTGATGTAAACTAAAATATATCACATACTCAAGATAAACAGACTTATTGACATAAAAATAAGAAACTAGTAGTGCTTTGTCAAAGAACTGCCCAATATGTGGACTTTTAATAACCAAAAGGAGTGAACTGTGTTGGAGAGAATTTTCAAACTTTCAGAGTAGAATGACTTTTTGTAGGACAGAGCTTTTTTCTACTTTCTTTTGTATGGAATTTTGCCAAAACAAATTGCTTTCTTTTCTATATTCTGGATATTTTGTAGCTAGAATCATTTATATATTTAGAGAGCATCGTTTTTACCTGCAAATATGTTCTCTTTGTTTGTTAAGGAAAATGTGGATTTTGCTTAGTAAATGGACCTGGTGGTTCCATGATGGGTTGATCAGAATATGTGTACTACACAGGGGGTGTCCTTAATGGCTACAGTAAATCCAGCTTGCTTCATCCATCTAGCTACATGTGACACAACTGAGTACCCATGAAAGTCAAACAACAATTTGTAAAATATATAATTTAGAACCTTCATAAATTCGGTGTCATAAAGCAGTACTTTAAATCTGTTAGCACATTTCCCCTTTTAAAAAGCTGTTGAATTCAACACTGCTCATAATGAGTCAATTAATGAATTATTTTCTATTCTGAAGTTTTCATTTTGAAGGTCCCTGCATCACTTGACTTATATTTTGTTTTTTTCCCTGTATTCTGATTCTGCTGCAGTGATGAAAAATTAGAATAATTCAGTAGTTAGTTCCTTATCCTGCTCCTCGCCCTGGACTTTTCACTGGTATTTTTACTTCATAAGGAGTACAATTTGCCTTACATTAATGTTAAGCAACAGTGCCTAATTTTATTATTACTTACCTTAGTCACAAGATAATTAAGCAATAAGACAGGATGTGCCTTAGTGTGCCTTTTGAACCAAAGCACACAGGAATTCAAAGTACCTTACTCGTTTAGTAAATGTAATTATTCCAGATGTAGACTGCCCTTGAGTGCCTTCTTTCACTTAAGGTTCATCTAATTTGTGTAATTAACACAGTGAGAGACACAAGGTTGAGTATTCCTGACATGTTTTGTTATGTCTGGATACAATAGAAGCATATAATATGCTTAACCAAATCTCAATACCAGAATGTGCCACACTAGTTGTGAATATCAGTGAAAATCCTGGGACTGTTATTGTGAAAGGAGTACCCATTTTACTGATCTTGTATGTTAAAAGGGCCTAAAGTAAAAATAAATATGGAAGATATGGCATCCCATATGACAGAAAACTAACAACATTCTGTAATGGAATTGAAAAATTTGCACAATTGTTTTTTAATTTGCAAGCACTAATACTTTAAACTGGAAGCATTATTTGGCCACAAACGTACTGTGCTAATCCAATTAGTACCACTCATGAAGTAGAAAACACACTAATCCAGTTAGTAGCTGACATTATTCTTAAAGGAAAATAAGCACATCATTTGAAAAGTGTAATGTCAAAAGTTTGTGAATTGAAATTCAGTATAAACATTTTTTCTTAGCAGTTCTTTCTTCCCATTCACCCATTAACTTCCAACCATCAGGTTTCCCAGTTTAAGTTTACATAGGTTCATAGGTTCATAGGTTCATACTAGGCTATCTGCCCTAGGGCATTTATAAGCCTAGCCAGAGTGTGTTTGGCTTTCGCCACCCATTTTAAATTAATTTTGCTATGCCCTTTTTTGAGGTTAGTATACTGTGCCTCTGTCTAACAGTGACACAGAAGTGATACCCGGGGTAAACCTACGATCCCTCATCCACTCATCAAGATTCCTCTTGAAGAGAGTCAGTGAGGGACTCTGCCTAACCTGGACTGGGATTTTATTCCAGAGTGAAGGGAGTCTCTGGGTTATGAATCTGTCCCTCCAGCATGTCCTATTTATTTCAGTGCTGAGGTTGAAGTCTCTCGAGCGCGTAGCTCGATGGGATTTGGATTTTCTGAGGTGCAGCATGTCCATTAATTCCGGGTTGGACATGGCTTTATACGTCAGGCACAGATCGCCTCTGAGCAGGCGGTATTCCACTGAGTATAGCTGGAGTTTCTTTAACCGGGCAGCATATGGCATCTGTTTGAGCCCTTTGATCCTCTTGGTGAGGTACGTTTGGGGTCTTTCCAGTTGCTGCAGGTGTCTGGTAAGGTACATCCCAAAAGGGGCATTGTACTCAATTATGGGCCTGATGAGGGATGAGTAAAGAGGCACGATGACCTCCCCTGATCTAGATGTGAATCCCTTCATGATTAGGTGGGCTATATAAAATGTTTTTCTAACCACTTTGGCCAAGTGGTTGTCAAATGAGAGATTGCTATCAACTTGGGTCCCCAGGTCCCTAATTACTTCTTCTGTACTTAATGGATTACCACTTATGTGGTAATTTGTGGGCACTTTGTTTTTGCCAAAGGGGATGACTATACACTTTTTGGCGTTTAGCTTGAGGCCATGGCTCTGGCACCAGTTGTCTGTTTCTATGAGGCCCTTTTGGAGGATGCTTGTGTCGGCTGGAGAGTCGATTATGGCACCCGGTTTGCAGTCATCTGCGAACTTGGTCAGCCACAGTACTTCCATGTTGGCCTGTACCTCTGAGAAATATATACTGAACAAGAAAGGTCCCAGGACTGAGCCTTGTGGGACGCCACTTGTAACTGGTTTGGAGTCTGACATGGCTCCAGCAATTCTAACCATGTGGGTTCTGTCCTTGAGCCAGTTTGCAACCCATCTAGTGACATAGGTGTTTATATTTAAGCTGGTGAGCTTATCTATAATGCCCGAGTGGGGTATTGTATCGAAGGCTTTTGCAAGCTCCAGGTAGGCTGTGTGGACCACCTTCCCCTCGTCAATGGCCTTGGTGACTGTTTCAAAGAAATCGACCAGGTTTAAGAGGCAGGATCTGCCCTTAACAAAGCCAAACTGGGTAGGATCCAGTGTCTATAGGTCCCCAATATCTTTATTTATAAGGTCCATGATGATCCTTTCCATAGCTTTGCAGACCAAGCTAGTCAGGCTTATGGGGCGATAGTTTCCAGGATCCGTTGAGGCACCACCTTTGTGGAGAGGGACCACTGTTGCTGTATGCCACTCTTTGGGTACGTATCCTGTAGTAAGGCTGAGATTGAACAGTAGTTTTATGTTTGGGTTTAGCTCTTCTTGGAGTTCATGTAGGATGCAGCCTGGGACACCGTCTGGTCCCATTGATGCTGTGTTTTTTGCTTTGGAGAGGGCGGCTCTTACCTGAGCATCTGTGATGTCAGGGGGGCATCACTTTGCTGGGATAGATATTTGCCCTTTTGGTGGGGAGGGGGGGGGAGAAGTTTGCGCTGAACCTGTCAGCTAGGATGTTGGCAATGTCTGTGGGTTCGGTGTATTTTTTGTCATTTTGGACTAATTCTGAGCATATCTGGGAATTCCCACCCAGGTTCCTAGCATAACTAAAGAAAGCCTTGTGATTATCCTTAGTGTCCTGTGCAATTTTTCTCTCGAAGCTGGCCTTAGACGATTTTATGAGTTCCCGTAGTTTTTTGCTAATACTGATCAGAGATGCCTTCCCTTTTTGGGATTTTGGGATTACATGTAAGTAGGAGTTATGTCACTCCAGCAGCTATCAGGGGTTTTCTCTGTTTTTAGGTTCCTTGCTCCCCTGGTTGCCATTGTTATGTTAGATTCATTTTTGTGCGTTTGCACTTCTACACATATGTCACTCAGACTATAATAGCAAGCATTGCTTAGCAGGCCTCACATGTGGCTCACTACAAATGGTCCTGGTTTTATCTTACCCTTCCACACTTCGACTGTGTGTCACTACTACTGTCATGCTGGGCAACCTCCTACTCCTGAGAATGGTCAAGCTGGGCTCAGCCATTTGCTTCTACCCTAACTGACCAGCTCCTCTAGAGGCCAAGCTACTGTTCAATTCCACGACACCTCAGTTGCAGAGCTTTATCCCTGTGTACTAGGAAGCTGGCTTAATCTAGTATGAAAAATATCTCAAAATAGCAATAAAAAACATACTTACTAAAATAGATCAGTTATTTTACTTAATTCAGTTGTCCAGTCATTTTTGCAGTTGTTTGCAAGAAATGAATAATTCAGTTATGTAGTTCATAAATATTTAGAAACTGGGATTATGAAAGTCACAACTGATACTCCTGTAATGTATATACCTGAGCAAGTCAACTACACCACTGTATACACCTGAGCAAGTCAGTTACATTACTGTATACACCTGACCAAGTCAACTACATACCTGAGCAAGTAGCATTCCTGTTTTAAAATACAGAAGAAAAAAGTAGTACTTTAAAGATGTGATTTACCTATACAAATAAAAAAATATGAAGTGTTAGTGCAAATTTAAGGCATATGGAGTGCTGGAGTCAATGTTATGAAGCTATTGTTTTTCTCTATATCAGGTAATTTACAGCTGAATCTTTTATAAGGACTGAAGTTGTAATTAAAGTAGCATCATAATCCAGTGCTACATAAATTACTATAATGTGAAAAGCAATGTATTACAACTGTAATAATGGAAAAAAAAACATTCTCACATTTATACAAGTTGCAGGGCACAGTCTTCCCATGGTCAAACAAATGGCTAATCCTAACATAATGGGTTTAACTCTAGCTCTTCATTTGTGTTTTGATAAAGTAAAATTATTTTTATGCTAGCTATGAATTTCATATTTTGCTTATTGTCTGTCAGCGTCCTCCCAAAATACACTTTTTATTACAGATCTTAAATCATTTAGATTAGGTAAATATTCCCCTCACAACAGTTCTAGACACATTAGTTATACACAAAATCACACACACTGGCATCCTATTTAGTGCTGACTAATTTTTCAATTTCATTCTTGATGTTTCCAGATTTTCTGATTTTAATAATTTTGCAATATTACCCCACTTTCTCATTTTTTTTTAAAACATTGTTAATTGAGTAAACCAACTTGGCGTAAATATCTATTTTCAGGATGACCTGGGAACACTTTCTGGCTAAATGACTTTGTTCATTGTCACAGAGTAGACAAACAGAGACATGAAGGAATCGTGCGCAGGACTATGGGGTGACGCTCTTTAGTAGTTTGTAGCCGTAATCCTGTGCCCTAAACTGCTAGACCGCAGTTTTATAAATATGTGTTAGTTTTATAAATATGCTTAGCTTCATTCTACTGTGCTTTTGTCACACTTTCTTAGAAATTACAAGAATTCCATTCCTCCCAAAACAAAATAGTCTAGTAACTGACTTTAGAGACACGAGCATTTCTTTTTAGATACTTCTCATCTTTGAAACATAAAGTTTACCAGAAATTAAAGATCCCGCAAAGATGTTGATTAACTAGACAGCTTCTTCCTCTATCTTTTAGTAGAGACACTTACTATCTGTGTAGAAGAAGACCCCCCTCCCTTCACTACTGACATTACAGTTATATCCTTAATATGATTTGTAGTCAAGAACCCGACTCTATCCTGTTTTTATGAATGCAGCACCAGACATAACCACCATCCCATCATGGAACCACCAAAGATAGACAAGAAAAACGAAGTAGCATTTATTATTAGGTGACTGATGCTAGAACCAATGAGAAAATGTTAAAATTCTTAACCTATTTGCAATTTCCTTATATAAAAAGCTTTAATATGATGTGAGACAGTTTTCCTCACCAGAGAAATATATATATGTTTGGAGAGAGAGGAAAGCTGTCCTCAGATTCATGGACTGTTATCCAAAAGTGGTAAAGAGATGTATTGACCTGTAATATTTGGAAAGAGGTTATGAACAACTATGATATGTGAAGTATTTTAGAGTCATAAGCACCATCCCAGTATCTGTGGACATACCACCAAGGTTTCTGACTTCTTCTATTTCTATTTTCCAATTCCATTCACCTTCTCCTATCACACAAATGTTTGTAGTAGTTACTATGAAAAAATGGCTTCTGTTACACTCTCATAATCGCTGTTTAATGTACTGGATCAGAAGAGAATTGGTAAATATATTCATCTTAAAACATATTTCAAACTTCATCACTCAGTTAGGTCACAGTACTTGTGACAATTTATTGCTATCAGCATGTAGGCAGCTGTCTTTATTTGTATTGAAACTATAATTATATGTCTTCATAGGGTCATATTAAATTTCAGGCAGTTTATTGCAGCTTACCAGTTATCACATTTCTGGTCACATTTTTTATTAATTTAATGGTGATAGACATTCTACAGATTCTTTTATTTCTGTATAATGTACAACAAATTCAGCTGCCTTCCACTGTATTATTTTACCAACCCATGTTTGTATTGTTTGCTTTAACATTAGCAAAGATGTCTTATGACAACATATAGTCATTACAACCTACATTACATTTTAAGTATAGCAGTAAGGCATAATTGAACAATATTTACTGAATTCAGAATAGTTCACTAAAGATGGAATAACTACAGGAAGCAAAAAATAAATTTAAAACCAGTTCTACACAAAGTTTGAAGGTTAATGGGAAATACATTTTTAAGTCTTGTTAAACTCTATTTGTTCCCTTGTCAAGGTCAGACATTGCACTTTTAAGTAATGTGATTTGATCTGATGGCGTGTACCACAGAAACCTAACCTTTAATGACAGGTAAATACATAGCCCACTTAGTTTACCTGTTTTCGAAACTACCAGTTGGATGGCAGATCCTATATAATTTGATCTGCTTCCACCATCCACAATAATCATGCTGTGTCAGTCTCAGTATTTCAGATCATGCAACTTCTTTGTAAGGCTGTTATCTGTCCCAGTCCTCCCATGATCTGAAATATATCTTCATAAGTGTTCTATCCTTGCATGCATATCCCCTTTTCTTCAGAAAGGCACAACTGTTTGGACATTTTTGAGTTTCTGGCTATGCTTAGGATTTTTGTCATTCACTCCTATACCAACTCAGTTTCACCGAGGGTTTATATAACAAGATTATTTTTCCTTTTTATGTAGCTTTTTTTTTTTGTTGTGGCCTCACCCCCTGCTGACCTGAGGTGTCCGTAGTCTTTATATAAGTCACACATTGTTACATTAATTCATTTTGGCTAATCTTTCTTGGGCTGTAAAACCTAGATTGTGGGGATGTCAAGTGTCATCACCCTCAAGGGAGGGGGGTCTTTTTATTTATTCCCTCTTGACTTTGATCCTTCTGAACTGTTTAACGTGCTGAAATCAAGCATGTGCCTAAGAGAATATTTATGTTATTATTTCCTACAAAGAGGTCTGTTAACTCCTCCTCCCTACTGTACACTGTAAGCATGCTGACATATCCATGCTCTGCAGCCAAACTGTCAGGCATCAAAGCACACCTGACCTCCCGCCCTAGAAAAAGTGAGAGAAGAAGAAGTAATTCAGTCCTCCAGCAACAATTACTTTCACTCACCCTGAATGACTCTTCAGTACAACCTGAGCATTGACTCTTAGTCAAACATAGCTCACCAATGGCAGCCTATAATGTAAACTCTGCACTATATTAATTCCCCTCTTCTAAACTTAGGTCCTCCAGAATTGTATGTGGTACTCCAGAAGGGATCTCACCTACCTTCAACACAGAAGAACAGGAATGTGTTCTATTCATTTCTTCATAAGCGTCTTTGCTACATTTTCTTCCATGTAATTATTTACCTTTAGGTCATTTGGTATGACTGCTGCCAGATGCTTTTCACTTTGTCGTTGCACTACTTTTTCCCAGTTATGTATTCTTCCACATTTCCTTTGGTGTATTTTTGAACTTTCTTGCTTTTAACAGAATACTCCATGCCTTGTCCATTTCTTCAATCTTGTCAGGTTTCTTCTTATTCCATGTCTACAATGAATGGTTTGACTATTTTGTAAAATAATCAGACTAGCTATGTTCATCCTGGTTCACGAAGGACCTGAACTTCTTGCTGTTTATGTGTCTTTAGTAAGGGGTTCAGACTATTCCCTGTGAACTACCTTTATGGCCAGCAGTTCATTTTTTTTTCACTTGGCGGATAAACCTTGGAAGTCTAGGGTGTCAGACTGATGGATAGTTCAGTATGGCTCCCCAAAGGTTTATGTATCCCTACTCATGTTTCCCATCATTTGGATTAAAGAATTTAAATTTTAGTGTGGGTGTCATCAGTTCTCCACTTTATTTCTTTAGGATTCTTGGGTACTTCCCATCAAGGTCTGTGCATTATCCAACTTTAATTTTAGGACGCTTTTGAGACTTCCTTTTGTAAAGTAAATTGTTCTACATTGCTCACTTATATGTTTTCTTTGTTATATTGAACACACTATGAGTTTGATCGATAAAAGGTTTTGGCCTAGTAAAAACTACACTGTTAACAAAATATATACTTAACATGTCTCTGCCATCTAGAGGGCTTTCATTTTTTTCTTTTTTTTTTTTTTTGTGAATAATGCATTTAGTGCTCCTTTATCTGCCATGCCTGTCTGTCCATCTTATCAGAGTCTCTATCTAGTTTGTATTAAACAAGCCACTTCCTGTTTATCTTGGTCCTTAAAATGCCTATCGAGGATACTCTTTTTCCAAGCATATCATCTCAGTTAATTGTCTTTATTTCTCCTTTTGGTTGTTGCCTATTCTAAACCCTTGCTATATTTCCTTCTGCTTGAGCATGTCCTGTTAACCATTTGGCATCATCTTTTTACCACTGCTTGTATAATAAACAATGTTGTTTTTACTAGCTTTTATCTTACATTCTATGATCCATAATTTTATTCGTTCACTTTGATTTGTATATTTCCTTAGTGCTCAACATTACTATCCTACAGATAACCTCATACATTTCTATGTCTTTGATGTACACACAGACTGTCACTAATTTTCTGCTAAGAGGAATAATGTATTTACTCTGATGATGTATGTTCCTGTGTATCCCAGAATTCTGTACCACCCCATACCCACACTTTCATTATTATTATTTTTTTTTAATTTAACTAATGCCATATAATTAACACATGAAAACTTTCCACTTTTGTTATTGAAATTGTTTCTCCCTAGTATGAGTGAGCCCTTCTTTTTCGTGAGTCCTTGGGTATTCTCACACTGTGACTTTGTATTAAATGTAAGATAGCACACAGTTAACCACTTTCCCAGCTGTGCCATTTCCAGCTTCACCTTCTCCATGTTATTTTGCATACAACTAATTTGCAGATCATTGTGTTACGTGCAGAATTTTTTTCTTCTGCAAGTCCTTGCAGTTTAATGTGTAGCGGTATTAATGACGACCATTACTACTACTGAGTGCTGTAGAACCTCATTAGAAATTTCAATTTCCTTATAGTAAACAATGTTTCTAACAACTTCCTGTTCTGCTATGTGGTCGTCTTTTATCTAATTTACCACCTTGCAACCTACATCAAGGCTGCCTAACCGCCATCTTTGTTTTCTGCATGCTGCTGTGTCAAGTACTTATTTTAAACTTAGGTAAGCCACAAGGACAGACTCATTCTGGTTTATGTAGTACATCAGTCTATAGCCTTCCTACTGTGAATCCCCACAACTATGGGTTAGTGTGCTCCAGGTGGATCTAAATGTTCAGCATGTCTTTTCTTCAAGACTGATCCCATCATCTTCCTCCTAAAAATAGCAGAATAACTTGTGTGCAGTTTCCTACCCAGTCTGAATCAAAATCATATCTAAGCTCCTCCTACTTAGGGACATTTTTATGATTTGCTGAAGTCATTTGTAAACCATTTACTAGTTCTTCTTTCAGCCTAAAGTAAATCCGATCTGGTCCCACTGCCTTATCTGCTTTAAGTGTTAAAAGTTTTTTCAGGATCCTTTCTTCTGTAAAGTGGATTGGATTAACCGATTATCAAGAATACCTCTGTTGTTTGGTTGTGTCTCAACAGTTTCTATTTTATTCCTTCCAGTACAGCTTCAGATACTTACAAAGTGTCTTATTCGTCTTCTTAACAATAGCTATTTGCAAATGTTTCTTCAGAAGAGGCCTTTGTGTTAATAATTGTTGTCCTGCATCATTCTACTTTAGTGGATATAATTATCCATCACAATAATGTTGAGTTATCTTAACTTTGTGGAGATATCATTTTTCTCCTTAACCTTCTCTGTCATGCCCTGAGAACCAGTATTTCTCTTTCTTTTCTCTGTCGCTCTTATTTTTTTTTGCCTCTTTGATATCAGTTTTAGTTTTTAAGCAATTTTTTATCCACTCAATAAATCTGAGATTAAGTGACGGCACTTTAATGATACACTCTTATATTTCAGTTTGGCTCATCTAACATTCCACACTTTCTGTGGCATATTTCTAAAGCTGAATTTGCTTTGAGCCATATGGTGTATGACTTATCAAGTGTCCCCAGAAGATTCTTTTGGTTCATTTCCATGGCCTCTTCATTTTCCCTGTTGCATTGGTCTGCAAATTATTCTTGTTTCAAAAGTATTATCATTCATTTCCTTCAATATGACCAAAAGTATTTCTTCCCCTCCTCACTTTCTCATTAGCTCCATCAGGTAAATTAATTCTAAGGGATCTACCTCCATCATATTTTCACTTCCCTTCAAATTGTGAACACTGATAAGTTAACATCTCAGCCATGATTCTATGTGCATCATGATGCCTGTACTTTAGCAATCTCCTGGCAATCATTTTGTGTCAGTGCAGAACATTCTGGAAGCTGCTTACCCTGACTGTAGGCATTGAACATGAAAAAGGAAATCCCTGTATAATTTATCATTTGTGAATTCAGAAACAAATACACATTCCTCTGCTTCATTCTCTGGCAATCCGTAAGAAGCCTTTCTAGAAGCCATAGGCCTTCATGAGTTAAATATCTAGGAACTGTCACCTGAATAAGTGCTGAGACCAAAATACATAATGCTTCTTCTTGATGACATTTAGTCTTTTGTGAATTCAGAAACAAACACATATTGTTCCATTTTCAGCCAGTACATAAAAAGTCTTTCCAGAAACCATAGGCCTTTATGAAATTCTTTTCTGAATAAGTGCTTGGAGCAAAATATGTAACACATCTACTTACTGTCATTTGGTCTTTTTATACACTACAGTATATGTATGTCCTCTGTGGTGGTGCTTGGAACATGAAATATTTCACACCTCTGCATCAAATGTTACCAGCAGGCATTGTATATACAGTAGACTCCATAACAAAAGTGCGGAACTGCTGTTTTAAGGTGGATGCCAAATATTACTGAAAGTTTCTCATTCTCAAAACCAAATAAAACATGCTGTTTCTCTTAAAAGGTGTTATGTCTTGTTGTCCCGGATGTCCGTGTCTGCATTAATGTGGTTGATATTTCATTGTTGATTGCTGTTTCATTTCCTCAGACTGATTTTGACATCTGCGTTGATGGGTATGGATTTCTAGAGTGCAGAAAAGCATTATGTCTGGGAGCCACCAATGAATCTGAGATTACAGACATCAAAGAGTGAGACAGCATGTTATTTCCACACGTGATTGATAACTGTTTGACTGTGTTCAAAAGGACCATACAAAACTGATCATATTCACATATGATCATACATATGATCGGTAAACATTGCAAGATTACTGTGCAAGGCCCGTCTGTGCTATTTCTGGGGAGTTTCTCCATTCCTACTGCTGTGTGACCATGTTGTGTTGTGTAAGCATATAGTTATTATATATAAATTCAAAGATTAAAGGTACAAGAGGGCTTGTGCCCTGGATTTCTGTGGGTGGATTTTGTGTGCTTTCAATCAGTTGTCGTCAAGAGAATATTTTTTTTTAATGAGCATGTCTTGATTGTAAATCTTCAGTTTGTTAAAAGAAGGGAAGGATGCAACAAAATGGTTCATTAAAAGTGGAAAAAAACCCACTTGAGAGATTAATGTTAAACATGAGAGGTGGGAATTGATGAAAATGAAGGGCTTTGGGTGCATGATAAAACGTAGTTTATTTAATGCTGGTGTCACAGGAAACTAAATCAGTTAAGTGGTAGATACATAAATGAACTAATTAAACTTCGAGCAGTCTTGGGCTACACAGAATACTATAAGTGTTTCATTAACATAAAGGAGAAATATATTTAAAGAGTGGTAGTTTCCCCTATATAGGAAAAGCAACTAAGACTGTAAGAGATGAGATCATAAAAAAGGAAATAGGGGTCTAAATGATTTTTGGATTCAGGTTGTGGTACAATCACCTAAGATACAGTACATGAGGTCAGCTTGTAGACCATCATGTTACAAAGTCAAGGGTTAGAGGTAACTGGGACTTAAATAGAGAAGAGATTGCAGAGAAAGGAGTAGTAGAATGTCATCTGATATACCCCACTTAAAGAATTTAGTCAACTGCACTGTCATTCAGGATCCCCTAAACCATATACCTCCATAGTTAAATGTTGTAATTGTAGGTTATGGAATGCATGTAGATGGTTACCAAGTGATGTTCAACTGCTGTGAAATCAGAATCAAGTGACTGTGACACAGTATGGCAAGAAATGGCCACTAGGGCTCAGTTTTAGAATGTGAGAATAAGTCATTTCACATAGTGGTCTGTGACAAACCATTTGAAACAGATGAAAGGAAGACATGTTCGATACACAAATCATGCTTCAAAACTACAGGAAGGGTCAGGACTGATACAAAAATCATGCCTTCAAAATGTTTTGCAGAAATGGCTTATGCCATTGAGGAATGGTATCCAGTCATGCTGCCAGTGATCTGGCTTTTGACTCTGTCCCAAATACTCGGTAGAAGTGACCCGGAAGGAGACTATTGTGACAAAAGGACTTGTTTTTTTATTAATAAAGGTAGGGAAGTTCAAAGTATTATGAACACCTGTCTGAGACAGCACATGTGGCTGTGCATATGTGGGTGCATTAGGCAGGGTTTGAATGAGAATGTGCATATTCTGCTGTAGAACTCATATATGACAGTTTCATTAACAAGTTTAAACTGCTTTAACACTGTGATTCCATATTAGCTCATCTTATATCAAGCATGGTCGTATTTACTTGTACATAAAGGTTTAAATATTTCATAAATATATATAGATATATACCATAAATTAATATTATTTTGTACTCCAGTACACACAAATACCAATCCTAGCATTCTTTTGTACTCCAGTACTCACTCATACCGGTCCTATCATTCTTTTGTACTCCAATACTCATTAATATTGATCATATCATTGTCTCACATAATGCCTGCCGCTTTTTTATCCTACTCATATTATCATAGTTAAGCAACTTTCTCCACACCCTGCTAATTCTTCACCAAGACTATGTAAATCTCACATCCACTAACTTCTTAGTGCTTCCCATGTTCGATTTTTAAATACCAACCTTCCCTACTTGCTACATTAGTTGTCAAGCCTTACTATATCTACTTTATCCCAAAAGGTCAAGTAGAAAAGTTCCAGCATTACAACAAGGCAGAATGCCCAAACTAACCTCATACTCTACATATACAAAGCTACCATTATATGTCCACTTTGCATCCTTTTGTCCTTCTCTATTTCACTAATTTACATTAAAGCTTTTGAAACCCAGTACATAACTACTACATGCATACCTCTCAACCTCTTAGAGCACAAAATCTGCACAAAGCCATTAATAAAAGTGGGATAAAGGCCCAGAAATAGGGACATGTTTTAAATATTGCTCTAAAAAACTTAGAAAGTTAATAGAACAACAGGTTTTGCTTTAGCATGAATTTTAAGGGTATGAAGTCTGAAACTCAAATGTCTGTCATCATTTTCTAACTTCAGTCTTTAATGATTTGCCACTAATTTGCCACAAAACCACAGTTTTATGAAAAACTGGCCAAATATTTGAGGCAACAATCTGGATATTCTGTGAAAATCTGTACACTTGAGAGGTATGACTACGTGTGCATATTCTCAGCTCCAACATTTCCATACTTCCAACAGCTGTCCACCTCCATTTGTCTGTCTTAAACTTAAATGGGGTCATGTACTATATGTACATTATTCTTAGCTGCATATCCTAAATTGGTACCACTACTTTTCACTTTAAAGAAGCCACCCAAATTCTCCGCAAAAGCTTTTCTCTAAAGTCACACCCTCTTTATCCCATCTTCTGCAAATCATTCCAGTTCACCTACGTTTCCTTACTCCCAAAATGTTGCTATATTGTCCCAAATGCTTCCTTTTTTCTTCCTCATTCATCCATCCATGGAATACCTTTGCTACTTATATCCCATTCACTTCTATGCAACGATAATTCAGTCCATAGTTCTCCTTCCATATGACCAAATTCATTTTTTTCAGATCCTTAAATCCTTAATTCTGTACTCACAGTCCACCAAAATGAGTGCTACACCACACATTCTTCTTATACCTCATGATCTCAGTCTTTTCCATTATCTTGCAAAAATCTTACTTTTAATACAATCCTTTCATTTTCCCACATTTTCTGTTCAGCTGACTTCCAATGTCATTCCCTAGTTTACATCCTTGCTTAACAATTTCCATCAACTACATCACAGGTAACTCAAGTTTGACTAACAGCTTATGTACCCATATGACATGGCCAGGGAGGATGGGGTGAGCAACTGCTGCCAGCTCACTCATCCTGGGGGAGGCAGCTCTGACTCACTCTATGGGTGACGTGGGTGACACCTAGTGGAAGCACTAGGTGTTCACACAGTGGAATTCTGAGCTGGCTGACCTCATGCTACCCTACTGCATTTGCTCCAAGTAGCTAAAGGAAAAACTGTTGTGCAGAGGCATACATCCTCTTAGCAGGTATTAAATGTGGTCTCAGAAAAGCCACTGAGTGGTGGTGCTTCCATGAGGAAAGGATAGATCACCCCATCATGACTAGCTATCTGGCCTGCTCCCTATCATTTGGCTCCTAGTGGGGAACAAAGGAGTAATGAGGGCTCTGTGCAGGAATGAATGGGTCATGGGGCTCTCACCTAGCCCAGTAATACCTGCATCTGATTCCATTGGAAGGTCCTGGGAGGAGCACACACACACACACACACACACACATATATATATATATATATATATATATATATATATATATATATATATATATATATATATATTTTTTTTAATTTAATTTATTTATTTATTTTATTTTATTTTATTTTACATTTGTTAACCGGGAGAGTCCGACTGGACGCAGGTCCATTTTCAGCAGAGGCCCGGGGAGAAAACCTCCAAGTTAGTTAATTTACAAGTTGGTTAAATCATTTGGTACAGATATAATAAGCATCAATAGAGGTTAATGTCAAAGTTACAACTTGTCAGTGTGATTCTATGTAGCAAATAGTCATACACAGTTCAATATCACATAATACATAGGTCACATAAAAATGATTGCTAGATTCTTAGACTTCACAATAGGTCATACGTAGGCAGTCATACAAAAAGTAATATTTTATTTATTTATTTTTTTTCCCTAGTAGGGAGACCATCAAAAGAGCAGGTGTTTGCTAGGAAAAAAGTTCTGGAGTTGGTTGTTTAATTGTTAGGATACAATTTGAGAGATAGATAGTCTTAGATTAGGAGGGTCCTGTTTATTAGGATTGAGTTTTGTAAGGAAGAATTCTTCATTCATATGGACAGTAGAGGTTGATTCTACAAGGAACTTGACAGTGCTTTGTAGGATTCAACATACATTGGTGGAGATCTTAATGATTTGCCATGGTCTGGATTATCTTGGGGAGTAGCATGAGCATAGCCAATTATTAGTGTAGTGTTTTTTTAGAAGGTGCTTAAATTGTTTTGGAGAGGTTGTGGCTGTTATGTGGTTTGGAAGTGTATTCCGGGCCTGGGCTATAGTGCAAGCAAATAGGGATTTACCTGCTTCATTTTTGTGTCTGATTACTTTTATTAGATTTTGGTTGCTAGATCTTAGTTCTCTAGTGGTTCTGTAAGGCTCAATAATGCTCTGAAGGGCTGGAATTTTATCTGGTAGGTGGTAGAGCTTTTGTGCTGTTGAGATTTGATTTAGTAGTAATACATGAGGTAGCTCTAGCCAACTGAGCTGTTTTAGGGATATACAATGATGGGACCTATGTGTGGCTTCAGTGGCAAATTTGGATTTGATTCCATTTTGTTTAGGTCTTTTTGACTCAGATTGGTTAGTATGGGGGAGGCATATAGTAGGATGGATAGCAGGTGGGTTCTAGCAGTAGTAGTTTTTGTATGTGTGGTCATGAATTGTTTGTTTCTGTACAGTAGGCCTAGTTTCTTGTTCACCTTTTTGATGGTTTGTGCTATATGGGTATGAAATTTTAGTTGATCGATTTCTACACCTAGTAGTTTTGTGTGAGGAGTTGGTGTTATTTGAATATTACTTTTGGAGTTTATAGTTAATGTTTCTTTTGAGAGATGGGATCTTCCAAGATTAAACAGAATCAGTTTAGTTTTGTTGGGAATGAGAATAAGTTTGATACTGGCAAACCATGTTTCAGCTAGAGTGAAGTTTGATTGGATAAGGATTTGTAGTTCTTTTATGTTTGGGGTGACACATATAATGGTGGTATCGTCTGCGTATTGCACTACTGAGGCAGTGAGTAGGGCTGAAGAGATCTCATTAGTGAAAAGAAAGAATAGTAGAGGGCCTAGGATAGATCCTTGAGGGACTCCTATGGAAACTGGCAGTAGGTGGACAATCTGTCTTGCCATAGTACTGCTTGAAGTCGGTCTGATACGTAACTCTGAAATCAACTTATTGTGGTGGAGCAAAGGTTAAGGTTAGACAAGGTTTGGAGAAGCATATTATGGTTCACCATGTCAAAGGCCTTTGATAGGTCTAAGAAGATGGAAGATACAAATAAGCCTTTGTTCCTATGCTGGTTAACTGTGTTGGTATAGGAAAGGAGAGCAGTAGTGGTACTGTGGGAGGGTCTAAAGCCATGTTGGGTTTTGGATAGTAGATTGTTTTTTGGAGGTAATATATTAGTTGGGGAATGGACAACTCTTTCCAGTATTTTGGACAGAGGGGATAGGATAGCAATTGGGCAGTAATTGATCAGTTCTAGAGAAGAACTGCCTTTATGAAGTAGAATGATATGTGAAGTTTTTCGTAAGGTGGGTACTTTATGTTCAGATAGAGATCTGTTTATGAGGATAGATACAGGATAGGATATGGCCTCTGCAGATATCTGAAGGAAATCTGCAGGTAATTTGTCAGTGGCCAGGGTAGTTGGCTTAAGTCGCTGAAGGACTTTTGAGATTGTCTTGGTTGGGACTGGTTGTAGGTAGAAGGTAGTAGTGGTCTGTGTTTTATTATTGTGGAGTGGGGTGAATAGTTGTGTTGGAGTGTTTGTGTTTGGTTGGGCATTTGCTAGTTTTAGTATTGTTTCTGTGAAGAAGTTGTTGAATTGTGTGGGGATACTGGTATCATTATTTGGGAGCACAGGGGTAGGGGTGGAGGCTTTTCCTGGGTATAGTATTTTATTTATGCTGGACCAGAATTTTTGTGGATTATGTGCATATTTGTCTTGAGTGTTTATATAGTAGTTAGTTTTGTCGGCTTTAATCTGTCTTTTAGCTTTATTATGAAGTTCTAGGTAATTTTGCCTTCGTTTACGGGATTTATCTTTTTGAAACAGTATCCAGCTTTTATCCCTTTCTTTCATTGTGTTTTTAGCTTCCTGTGTGAGCCATGGGGCATGGTTGTTTTTTATCCTTACTGTTCTAGAGGGTGCATGGTAGTTTAAGATATCTAGAAAGGTGTTAATAAAATATTGGACAGCATCATCGAGGGGTAGTTGTTTAAGGGGGGTCCAGTTGCAGCATTTTAGTGATCTACTAAAGTCAGTGGCCTTGTTCTTTTTGTTGCATATCATTTTAAGGATGGGCTGGTTGATGTGTTGGTTAGATCTATTCCTAATTAGATAGGTTGGCTGGTGATCGCTTAGACTGTCTGTGAGACACCCTGACTATTGTACAAGGGAGGGATGGGATAACAAAATCCAGTCTAAGATGGATTGACATTTAGTTGCTTTGTCAATTCTGGTGGGGTTGGATATTATTTGGGTGAATCTGTGGAGGTTGATGTGGGTAGTGGGGTTGTGGTTAGAACATTTGAGCCAGTCTATGTTAAAGTCCCCTAGTACTATAGTTCCATGGGGAAGGGAGTTTGAGGTCCAATTAAGTAGGTTTTTTGTTGTATTGATGTTATTGCCTGGAGGGAGGTAGGCTCCTGCAATTACTATTTGTTTGTGAGAGTTTAGTTTGAGTTTTGCCAGGATCAGTTCTATATCCTTAACTTCCTAGGTATCACAATCAAACTATTCCAGGGTGAGATGGTTTTGAAATAAGATAGCTACCCCTCCACCTTTCTTCTCTACCCTATCCTTTCTTATTATATTATAGCCTGGGACTATGATTTCATTTTTGCTATGTTCAGGTTCAAGCCAGGTTTCTATTAATACGACTATGTCTGGTTTATATAAGGCTAGTAGGGCATGAAGGTCCTGGATTTTGTTTAGTATACTTCTTATGTTTATGTTTAGGAAAAGGAGGGATGAGGCGGGTCTGTTGTAGATAGGGTTAACTGAGCTTGGGTTAGTGGTAATAGTATGAGTGGGTCCGGGGTTGGGGTGTATGTCACCATAGCAGGTCAGTGTGAGTAGGAGGTGTAGATAGAGTTTAGGTAATTTGTGCAGTATCTTGTTTTGTTTGTGGGAGGTGAGTGGGTTAGTTTTTGGTGTTAGTTTGTTATGACCGTATGTGAGTGTCTTACAGGTATTAATATCGGTTGGTGTGATTGTAAAACATTTTAAGTGATTGTGGTAAGGTATGGTTGTAGTCTGACACGGAGATGGATTGTTGAGTTGTAGTTGGCAGTGGTAGGAAGAGAGGATGGAAAGAAGGAGTAGGGTGAGAATAATGGTTGGATAGAGTAGTAGTGTTATTAGTAGGTTCTTTTGTGATTTGGGCATCTTTATTTTTATGCAGAGAGAGTTGTTGAGATATAGCTAGTACATGGGTATTGCTGGAGGGTGGTGGAGTGAGTAAGTAAGGGTGTGGTATAAGTGGATATGTAGTAGTTGATTGATTTGGGAGTGTATTGTTTGTTAGTGGGTGTGTTTTTTTTCAGTTTCAATTAGGTTGATAGGTTAAGTGGGTGGAGAGGTAATTACTAGTGGTTGTGGTGCTTAGGTATAAGGTACAGTGATCTAGGGGTGGGTGGGAAAGGTGGTAGGGTAGAGGAGCGGAATGAGCCCGAGCGTTAGCGAAGGCGAACGGAGCGGGGTTGTACTGGATTGGAAGAGGCCCAATATTCACAGAAACAATCAGTGTAAGTTGGTGAAGATGGAGGAGACCTATAGCTTCACTGATTTATTTTATGCACAAATCTCTGAAGGGGAATTAGACAGCCCTAGGGCTGAGAGCTAACAGGCAATTGTCTGGGAAGAGGGTTAGTGCTAGGTATATTTGCACTTCTGTTTAGGTGGATATAGAGCCTTAGAGCTGGTAACAGGATACAGGAGGGAAAGTGTAGCTACTGGGCTGGGAGTAGGGCTAGAGAGGTGAGTGGGGGTGTAGTATTGGGAGAGTGGTGGTGGTGGTGGGCTAGGGTTATGGGAGAAATGGTCCTATTAAGAGAAGAGACCAGTGTGAGGATGGGGTATAAAAGGGGACTGAGAGGGGATTAGTCTATTAGCGATTGGTAAGTGGACATTGGGTGATAGAGAGAGATACTTTTAAGTGGAGGTAGGTAGAGTGAGGGACAGCGAAAGTGATTGAGCTAGTGAGACGGGGGATGGTGGGACACTGGAAGCTTTTTGTGGTTGTTAAGATGGTTGGGGCTCCCAGGGCTGTGACTAAGCTGACCAGGTACCCTCAACAGAGTATTACAAAGTAGGCTAAGTAGGACTAGGTAGATGATATATATAACACATACGTTCTTTAGTTAAACTGGCACTGTTGTTGGTGAGGTTTCCACTGAAGATGCAACACGCAAGGGAGTTGTGGTCTTTCCAAGTGGGTTAGGATTTGAAGAAAATCTTAAAGTTTGGTGCCAGGGACCTGTAGGATTAGTTCTTTAGCTAAACTGGCACTGTTGTTGGTGAGGTTTCCACTGAAGATGCAACACACAAGGGAGTTGTGGTCTTTCCAAGTGGGTTAGGATTTGAAGAAAACCTTAAATTTTTGTGCCAGGGACCTGTAGGATTAGTTCTTTAGTTAAACTGGCACTGTTGTTGGCGAGGTTTCCACTGAAGATGCAACACGCAAGGGAGTTGTGGTCTTTCCAAGTGGGTTAGGATTTGAAGAAAACCTTAAAGTTTGGTGCCAGGGACCTGTAGGATTACTGGTCAGCACTAACACACTACTGCGTTGGAGGATTAGGGGATGATATGTATGTGTGTATATATATATATATATATATATATATATATATATATATATATATATATATATATAGGTTCATAGGTTCATAGGTAGGTACTAGGCTATCTACTCGAGGGCATTTATAAGCCTAGCCAGAGTGTGTCAACTTTCACCGCCCCATTGATTAATTAACTGAGCCTCTGTCAAGAAGTGCCAATGAAGTGATCCCAGGGGTGTATTTTCTGTTACCCATCCACTCATCAAGGTTTCTCTTGAAGAGTGTTAGTGAGGGGCTCTGCCTAATATAGTTAGGAATTTTGTTCCAAAGCATGGGGAGTCTCTGTGACAGGAATCTATCCCTCCAGCATGTTCTATTTATTGTTGTGGTGAGGTTTAGCTCACTAGAGCAAGTGGTTCACAGTGACTTGGATTTCTTTATGTGGAGCATGTCCATCAATTCTGAGTAGGACATGGCTTTGTAAGTCAGGCAGAGATCACCTCTGAGTAAGCGATATGCCACTGAGTACAGCCGGAGTTTTTCCAGTTGGGCTGCATAGGACATATGTTTGAGGCCAGTAATCCTCCTGGTGAGGTACTTTTGTGGTCTTTCCAGCCATTGGAAGTGTCTTGTGAGGTACATCCCAAATGGGGCATTGTACTCTATGATGGGTCTGATGAGTGACGAGTAGAGTGGCATTATAACCTCTTTATTTCTAGATGCGAACCCTTTAGTAATTAGATGGGCTACATAGAAGGATTTCCTAACTACTTTGGCAATATGATTGTCAAAGGAGAGATTACTATCTACCTGGGTCCTCAGATCTCTTATTACCTCTTCTGTATTAAGGGGGCTGCCACCTTTGTGGTAATTCATGGGTGTTTTGTTTTTCCAAAACGGTATGACTATGCATTTTTTGGCATTTAGCTTGAGACCATGACTTTGACACCAGGTGTCCACTTCAGTAAGGCCCTTTTGGAGAATGTCCATGTCAGCCGGAGAGTCAATTATGGCTCCCAGTTTGCAGTCATTGGTAAACTTGGTTAGCCATAGTCCTCCTGTGTTTGCCTGTACTTCTGAGAAGTATATGGTGAACAGTAGGGGTCCCAGGACCAAGCCTTGTAGGACAACACTTGTGACTGGTTTAGAGTCAGAACTGGAGCCCGCTATTCTTACTGTGTGAGTTCTGTCTGTAAGCCAGTTGGCAATCCATCTCATGACGTAGGGGTTTATGTTCAGGCTGGTGAGTTTTTCTATTCTTCCTGAGTGGGGAATGGTGTCAAAAGCCTTGGCGAGGTCAAAGTAGGCTGTGTGAACCACCTTCCCCTCATCTATGGCCTTGGTGACTGCCTCAAAGAAGTCAATTAGGTTTAGTAGGCATGATCTGCCCTTAACAAAGCAGAACTGGGTCAGTTCAAGTGTTTGGAAATTCCCAATGTCTTTGTTAATGAGTTCCATGATGATGCGCTCCATAGCCTTGCAGACCAGGCTAGTCAGGCTTATGGGGTGATAGTTACCAGGGTCAGTTGTGGCCCCTCCTTTGTGGAGCAGAATAGCCATTGCTGTGCGCCATTCTATGGGCATGTAGCCTGTGGAGAGGCTGAGGTTGAACAGTGTGTTTAGGTGGGGGGGTTAGTTTGTTCTGTAGTTCGTGCAAGACATAGCCTGGGACACCATCTGGCCCCACTGACTCTGTGCTTTTGGCTTTTGAAAGGGCTGTTTTCACCTGTGCGTCTGTGATTTCTGGGACACTACACTTATTCGGTATTGCTGTGGGCCCTTTTGGGGGTAAGAGGAGGGTGAAGTTTGCACTGAATCTATCTGCCAGAATGTTGGCAATATCAGTAGGTTCAGTATATTTTGTGCTATTTTTCACTACCTCAGAGCATATCTTTGAGTTGCCACTTAGATTTTTGACATAGCTAAAGAAGGCTTTGTGGCTATCTTTCGAATCCTCGGCTATTTTTCTTTCAAAGGTAGCCTTGGAGGATTTTATGAGGGACCTTAGTTTCTTACTGATACTGATCGGGGATGTCTTTCCTTCTTGGGATTTGCTTTTTTTCTGAACTAGTTTCCTCCTTCTATTATATAGCCTGTTTATGGCAGGGGTCCACCAGACTGGTTTTCCTTCTCTTAGGGGAGTGAGTCTTGGTTTTGCTAGGGATGGCACAATTCATGCATCCTTGTAGGTGCTCATAGAGTGCATTTGTAAAGGTTCCTGCATCTTGGACACTGTTATCCTTTAGCGTGGGGGCTGTGAAACTTACCACCTCTGTCTTATGTAAGGTGAAGTTTGCTATAGAAAAGTTTTTCACTGTGGTTTCCTTGGTTGGGGGTGGTGGTGTGGTGTGGACATCCAGAGTGATTAGTTTATGGTCTGATCTAACCAGTGACGGGTTGACCTCTGGTGCGAAACACCTGTCGCCCATGTTGGTGATGACCAGGTTCAATATGTTTTCACCTCTGGTAGGGGAATTTACCAGCTGATCCAAGGCATTTGAGTTGATAAATACCAGGAAGCGCTGGACCTGGGAGTTTGTACTTGAGTAGTTTTCCCAGTTAACAGTAAGGTAATTGAAACCGCCCAATATCAGGGTGTTTGGTAGGACCTTCATGTTTTTCAGTGTCTCTAGAAAGGTGGAGTGGTGGTCCTGGGTCATGGAGGGTGATCTGTAGCAGGCCACAATTTGCTTTGCAGATTTGTCCGGTGTTAGTTGCACATGGATGATCTCAAAAGTATCATACTGCACCACTAACCTGGAGGTGTAGGTATCCTTGAAGAATATGGATACACCCCCTGCTTTTGTGTTTCAGTCCATATTCTGTGGCCAAAATGCGTGGTATGAGATGTAGCCCAGTAGTGCTGGAGTGCTCTGTGGAGTCTTGAACCAGGTTTCAGTTACTTCACAGATGTCGATGTTCTCCATACTGAGGGAGTGCTTCGAGCGTGTGCATTTTGAGATTTAAACTCCTGCCATTGAGTAGCATAACCCTCATTTTTTTATTGGTGCTGTTTACGGAGGTGGGTTTAACTTTTGAGCCTTGCCTAGAAAAGGCACTATGGGGAGCCTTGGCCAGTATTTGAAAGCCTAGGGATGACAGGTGCAAGCCGTCTCTTGCAAAGCAACGAGGCTTGTCGAGCATGTCGTTCCAGGCTGACAGACACTGGATCTCCTTTGAATGACACCAGAAGCTTAGTCAATTGTTGAAATTGATCATTGTTTCTCTATACTGCGGTATCATTCTTAGTGAGGGCAGTCCAGGGAGTTATGTCTCAAGTCATTCACACCAACATGAACAATGACAGAGTCATATTTGTACTTGTTCTGGAGTGACCTGAGTGCTTGTGTTATGTGGCAGATTCTAGCTCCTGACAGGCAGCTAACAGTAACCTTCTCCTTGTCCAGCCTAGTGAGTGGGATGTCAGTGTGCCTGACTATAGAGTCACCTATTACTGGTGTGTTAGGTTTGTTATTTCGCCTTAAGGGCTGTGATTGTATGGCACACTGATTTTGTGTTTTATGTGTTGTCTGGTTTGTGATGGGAGGTGCAGGTTTTTTGGGTGTCTGCTTTGGAGGTCTCTGATGCTTTTGCAGGTTTTTATTTAGAGCATCTGAGTATGATTTCATGTATTTATGTATATTTTTTACCAGTGCTGATTTAGTATGTCTATGTGAGGCTGGAGGTGTGGTGCAAGTGTTAACATTCTCCTCATGACTGCCTGTTCCAGTCTTGGGTGGAGAGAGCTTAGCCTCCAGTTTAGCAATATAACTTCATCTCTCACATATGTTAATGTTTTGTGGTAGGAGGAGAGGGTTGTCTGTGTACATGAGGCAGTTGTAACATTGCCTCAGGATACCCAGGTTCACCAGCTGGACTGGAGATTATACCTGAAATTGGCCTTTGGTCATGCCTGAATAGTAGGGTCAGCTGCTTAGTCACTTGGTTGGTGAGGGGTGAATAATGAGCCTTGCGCTGCTGGGCAATCACGTGTCGGGGTATATTAGTGTTTGCTATTAGGTCTGAGCAAGTGCTGGACTGTAGGATGCTTTTTAAGTGCTTAGGTTGAGACTACTTTCAATGGAAAAACTGAAGAGGAGACTTGGTGGAGCTGGAAATAATTTAGCCATAGCTAACTGGCACTGCCCGGACGTGCAAAGCCATGCAAACGTGGTTTTTACAGCAGGGAAATGAAAGACATAGAAATTAGTCCAAAATGGCCTATAAACTACTAACTTCTGGGCTGGAACCACTCCTCCAGGGACAGATGGCTGCTCAAAGCTCCCTCTCTCATAGGTGAACAGAGAAACCTCCTTCTATCCAAGTAAAGTATGGGCAACTCAGAAACTTGTAACACAGCCCTGAATTCAGCACTAGCCTGAAAACTGGACTATACTAGCTTAGAAAGGTGGGAAACAAGGGCATTTTTTTAAAAAGTGAAAACAGTAAAAAATACACTTAAAACAGCTTTAAACGACTACAAACAGTAAAAAATGCACTTAAAACAACTTTAGATGACAACACTCAATCAGAAAAGGCTTTAAAATTAATAATACATTTATTATAAATCTCAAATCTGAGCCCTGTTCAATCAGACAAGTTCTAACTTTAAAATCCAAAGCCTGAATGTTAAGTGGTAGACAGAAAAAATAAAATAACTATCAATATGACAACAAACAAACTGTCCTCACATACTAACATTTGTTGATAAAGGCAGAGTCCAGCCAGCTCCAGCGCCCACTCACAAGAGTGCAGACCACAAACCTTCTTATTGTAAAATGACTGGCATGAAGCCCAAGTACTTAAACCAGAACTAATACACTTTTAGAATAACAGACACTGAGCCTTCAATCAGCAGTTCCCAACTTAGAAGGATGTAAGCTACCTGTCCTGCCACAACAGTGCAGACCACAAACCTTTTTAATGTAAAACAACTGGTCTGAAGCCCAAGTGGTTAAACCAAAAGGCTTAGAATGATAGCTATACATTAATCAGGTTACTACCAAACAGTAATAAATACAATTGAATACTTTTAAGAAGGCCTGGATTAGTGTAATCATTACACTAATAGTAACAAAGCAAGATTCAGCAGGACTGGATCTAGTCTATGCTACAGCAAACAACTTGCACCAATTTCAGTAAGAAAAAGTTCAAATATGCAGGCACTATAAGCCTTTAACCAGAAATTCCCTGCTCAGAAGGGCAGAGTCCAGCCACTCCTCCCACAATAGTGCAGACCACAAACTTCTTAATGTAAAATAACTGGCCTGAAGCACAAGTGCTTAAACCAGAACAAATACACTTTTAGAATATAGAACTCCAAAATGTACCATTATATAAGGCAGAAACCAAATATCAATGAAGTGAAACTGCCCCCACTTATCGCTGGCTATACAGGAATTCTAACAAGCATTAACTGAAAAAACAGAGCCACAACTTCAAGCTAGACAGTATTCAATGCAACACAAATAAATCAATTTAAATGTTGTATTATTTAAAAAAAAGTGCAGATAAAGATTTACTTAACTTCACCTATACGTCCAGTTGATTGCAGGTAGGTCTTAGCCGGCCAAAGCTCAGAGTTTAAGCAGAAAATAATCCAAAATGTACCACTTATATAAGGCAGAAACCAAATATCAATGAAGTGAAACTACCCCACTTATCACTGGCTATGCAGGAATTCTAACAAGCACTAAATTCTAACAAGCATTAACTGAAAAAACAGAGCCACAACTTCCAGCTAGATATTATTCAATGCAACACAAATAAATCAATTTAAATGCTGTATTATTTGAAAAAGTGCAGATAACGATTTACTTAAATTCAATTATACATTCAGTTGATTGCAGGTAGGTCTTAGCCGGCCAAAGCTCAGAGTTTAAGCAGAAAATAATCCAAAATGTACCACTTATATAAGGCAGAAACCGAATATCAATGAAGTGAAACTACCCCCACTTATCACTGGCTATGCAGGAATTCTAACAAGCACTAAATTCTAACAAACATTAATTAAAAAAACAGAGCCACAACTTCCAGCTAGATAGTATTCAATGCAACACAAATAAATCAATTTTAATCCTGTATTATTTGAAAAAAGTGCAGATAAAGATTTACTTAAATTCAATTATACATTCAGTTGATTGCAGGTAGGTCTTAGCCGGCCAAAGCTCAGAGTTTAAGCAGAAAATAATCCAAAATGTACCACTTATATAAGGCAGAAACCGAATATCAATGAAGTGAAACTACCCCCACTTATCACTGACTATGCAGGAATTCTAACAAGCACTAAATTCTAACAAGCATTAACTGAAAAAACAGAGCCACAACTTCCAGTTAGAAGGTATTCAATGCAACACAAATAAATCAATTAAATGCAGTATTATTTGCAAAAAAAAACAGAAAAAATTCCAAAATGTACCACTTATACGTCCAGTTGATTGCAGATAGGTCTTAGCTGACCAAAGCTCAGAGTTTAAGCAGAAAAGATTCCAAAATGTACCACTTATATAAGGCATAAATCGAATATCAATGAAGTGAAACTACCCTCACTTATCACTGGAAAAACAGAGCCACAACTTCCAGCTAGATAGTATTCAATGCAACACAAATAAATCAATTTTAATGCTGTATTATTTGAAAAAAGTGCAGATAAAGATTTACTTAAATTCACTTATACGTCCAGTTGATTGCAGGTAGGTCTTAACCAGCCAAATCTCAGAGTTTAAGCAGAAAATAATCCAAAATGTACCACTTATATAAGGCAGAAACCAAATATCAATAAAGTGAAACTAACCCCACTTATCACTGGCTATGCAGGAATTTTAACAAGCATTAACTGAAAAAAACAGATCCCAACTTCCAGCTAGATAGTATTCAATGCAACACAAATAAATCAATTTAAATGTTGTATTATTTGAAAAAAGTGCAGTTAAAGATTTACTTAAATTCCTTTATACGTCCAGTTGATTGCAGGTAGGTCTTAGCTGGCCACATTTCAGAGTTTAAGCAGAAAATAATCCAAAATGTACCACTTATATAAGGCAGAAACCAAATATCAATGAAGTGAAACTACCCCCACTTATCACTGGCTATGCAGGAATTCTAACAAGCACTAAATTCTAACAAGCATTAACTGAAAAACAGAACTACAACTTCAAGCTAGACAGTATTCAATGCAACACAAATAAATCAATTTAAATGCAGTATTATTTGAAAAAAGTGCAGATAAAGATTTACTTAAATTCACTTATACGTCCAGTTGATTGCAGATAGGTCTTAGCCGACCAAAGCTCAGAGTTTAAGCAGAAAATAATCCAAAATGTACCACTTATATAAGGCAGAAACGGAATATCAATGAAGTGAAACTACCCTCACTTATCACTGGCTATGCAGGAATTCTAAGAAGCATTAACTGAAAAAACAGAGCCACAACTTCCAGCTAGACAGTATTCAATGCAACACATATGAATGAATTTAAATGCTGTATTGTTTGAAAAAAGTGCAGATAAAGATTTACTTAAACTCCCTTATATGTCCAGTTGATTGCAGGTAGGTCTTTGCCGGCCAAAGCTCAGAGTTTAAGCAGAAAATAATCCAAAACGTACCACTTATATAAGGCAGAAACCAAATATCAATGAAGTGAAACTACCCCCACTTATCACTGGCTATGCAGGAATTCTAACAAGCACTAAATTCTAACAAGCATTAACTGAAAAAACAGAGCCACAACTTCCAGCTAGATAGTATTCAATGCAACACAAATAAATCAATTTTAATGCTGTATTATTTGAAAAAAGTGCAGATAAAGATTTACTTAAATTCACTTATACGTCCAGTTGATTGCAGGTAGGTCTTAACCAGCCAAATCTCAGAGTTTAAGCAGAAAATAATCCAAAATGTACCACTTATATAAGGCAGAAACCAAATATCAATAAAGTGAAACTAACCCCACTTATCACTGGCTATGCAGGAATTCTAACAAGCACTAAATTCTAACAAGCATTAACTGAAAAAACAGAGCCACAACTTCCAGCTAGATAGTATTCAATGCAATACAAATAAATCAATTTAAATGCTGTATTATTTGAAAAAAGTGCAGATAAAGATTTACTTAAATTCCCTTATACATCCAGTTGATTGCAGGTAGGTCTTAGCTGGCCACATTTCAGAGTTTAAGCAGAAAACACTCCAAAATGTACCATTATATAAGGCAGAAACCAAATATCAATGAAGTGTAACTGCCCCCACTTATCTCTGGCTATATAGGAATTCTAACAAGCATTAACTGAAAAAACAGAGCCACAACTTCCAGCTAGACAGTATTCAATGCAACACAAATTAATCAATTTAAATGCTTAAG